>NC_137608.1:15000246-15055246 GCF_963280865.1 Gymnoscopelus braueri | reverse complement strand
GATTACTTGGGAGCAGTGGTGGGAAAAGTACTCAAATGTTTTACTTAAGTAAAATTATCAATACTGCAATGTAGAAGTACTCCGTTACAAGTAAAAGTCCAGAATAAAAAAATGACTTGAGTAAAAGTACAAAAGTATTGGTATCAAAATGTACTTAAAGTACCAAAAGTAAAAGTACTAAAATGTTTGAAAATAGCAGATCTAGAAGCTCACAACGCGATGCGACGCGTTGTGAGCTTGTAGATCGGCTATTTTCAAATAGTCTAGGTATAAAATAGGACTAAAAGGGTTAATGTATGTTTTATAATGTAATAATGTATCTGCAAAGTAACTAGTAACTAAAGTGTTCAAATAGTTGTAGTGGAATAAAAGTGCAACATTTGCATCTGAGATGTAGTGGAGTAGAAGTAAAAGTATTGGAAATTGGAAATACTCAAATACCTAAAAATTGTACTTAGGTACAGTACTTGAGTACATGTACTTATTTACTTTCCACCACTGGAAGGAGGACCTACTGTAGTTGTACAGATTTATTTCGGAGTGACAAGAAGAGACCTTTGTTAAAAGGCCTCTTCTGGCAGGGGCTTGAATTGGGCCAGGTGGAAGAGGGGAGGGGAGGGGGGAAACTGGGACCTAAAAAACTAAATTTGGCGAAGGGGCCCCATGCTGGATAAAGCAGGGAGTGTGTTTATGTTCTATCTGCAGTATATCTGACAGCTGAAAATCTGCTAAGGATATTTCCAAAAAGGCTGAGAGTTAAAAGACAAACACCGACTCCACGCTATAAGCCCATGACCTCACCACTTTGGACCGCACGGCTCCCAGTTTTGAGTCGCGCTTGACAGAGTGCTCACTCCACGCAAGCCTTTCCCCACACAGCACAGCTCACACCGCTCAGATAAAACTACGTCCATCTTCCTCCTTACATTTTTTTGTGGTTTTGTTTTGTTTTTGAAAGCCTGTGTATCCTGGTCCATGAGTCCATGATGTGTGATTAGTCTCCCAGAGGTAGTCTCCTCGCCTCCCTGACCCACGCTACAACAAAACAGATACCAGTGGTGGGAAAAGTACTCAAATGTTTTACGTAAGTAAAAGTATCAATACTGCAATGTAGAAGTACTCCGTTACAAGTAAAAGTCCGGAATTCAAAATGTACTTGAGTAAAAGTACAAAAGTATTGGTGTCAAAATGTACTTGAAGTACCAAAAGTAAAAGTACTAGAATGTTTGAAAATAGCAGATCTACAAGCTCTTGTAGATCGGCTATAGGTATAAAATAGGGCTAAAGTGGTTAATGTATGTTTTATAATGTAATAATTCATATCTGCAAAGTAACTAGTACCTTAAGTTATCAAATAATTGTAGTGGAGTAAAAGTACAATATTTGACTCTGAGATGTAGTGGAGTAGAAGTAAAAGTATTTGAAATTTGAAGTAAAGTAAAAGTGCCTCAAAATTGTAATTAAGTACGGTACTTGAGTAAATGTACTTAGTTACTTTACACCATTGGTGATTAGTCTCCCAGAGGTAGTCCCTCCCCTCCCTGACCCTGCTACAAAACAGATACCGATATGGGGGCCACTAGTTTGTCAAGAGGTACCAGGCCCTAGCCTGCTGAGCTTGTGCCTTCACAGAGCACTAGGGGTCTTTGCACAGGGCATTAGCAGATGAAAGAGGGGGGACCGTAGCGCTGCTCTTTTACTGATAAAAAACAGGATCCAATTACTGTGTAGCCTCTTGATTTACCGAGAGCGCCCCCGCCGAGATCTCTGTCTTGTGTGTCTCTCTGCCCGGCCCCTTCATCACACAGACCGACCGCTCTGCACCGAACTGGGGACAAGGTGTGTGTATGTGTGTGTGTGTGTGTGTGTGTATGTGTGTGCGTGTGTGTGTGTGTGTGTGTGTGTGTGTGTGTGTGTGTGTGTGTGTGTACGTGCGTGTGTGTGTTAGAGTGGGGGTAAACCACTTAAGCCTATACTTAAACTTCGGCTATTCGCAAAATAGCAGTAGTGGAAAAAGTTTTTTTTTTTTTACTTAAGTAAAAGTATCGATATTGCAATATAGAAATACTCTGTTAAAAGTAAAAGTCCGGAATTCTAAATGTACTCGAGTAAAAGTACAAATGTACTTAAAGTACCAAAAGTAAAAGTACTCATTGTGCAGAATGTCCCGTTTCAAGTTTTCAAATGTATAAACATCTTTTGAAAATAGCAGATCTACAAGCTCACAATGCGTAGATCGGCTCTTTTCAAATGGCCTCAATGTATATACATATAGGGCTGAAGTGGTTCATGTATGTTTAGTAATAATAATCCATATCTACAAAGTATACTAGTAATTAAAGTTTTCAAATAATTGCAGTGGAGTAAAAGTAAAATAGGATCTGAGATGTAGTGAAGTAGAAGTATGTTTGATCTGCCATGTTTGACGAAGTAGTGAGAACGCTGCAGTATAAGCCTTATGATCTGTCATATAAAGAGTGCAGCGTATACTGTATGAGCTCATTATTGATAAGAGAAAGGGAAATAATTACAAATCCATAAAGCGGAGTGGACGGATAGTCAAACAGAAAAGATGACAGAGAATAATGAAAAACACAGTGAGGTCTCATCCTATCCTCCCGCTGACAACACTATAGTCATTATTACCAGCCCATTCAAACGAGACCCCACCATCCTTTATACTCCCAGTCCTTGAAACCCCAGGGTTTAACAGAATCAAAACAAGCGTCTCATGGATGCCCTGCGGACATCACAGCTCCTCTCTATAGTATACCATCTGTACCATCTCACCCCTTATGTTTCTACAGGGTAGAGGTCAGTCTGCTGAAATTACCATATACAGTACGTACAGCTGCTTCATGTACCGTTAATTAATATACTGCACTGCTGCTTTTTATCACTGGGGGATCTGAGAGAGCTGAGTGCCCGCCCACACACCCCCACACCCTTCTCTCTTGTCTAAGTCAGTGGTTCTCAAACTTTTTCAGGCCACAAGCCCCTCAAAATAATCATATTTGAACTGGGGACCCCTCACCCACAAACACTTAGGAGTTGAGGCCTTACATTTAGTTTGACTCGGTTTCACAGATAAATATTGTGAAAATAGCAGATCTACAAGCTCACAACGCCTTGCGTTGAGAGGCGTTGTGAGCTTGTAGTTCGGCTATTTGTTTTTTTTTTTGGCCTTTACTTTTGATGCAGTAATGGTCTATTTTCATTTCATCAATATTTTCCCCCTTTTTCTAGGTATTAAAAGTCCTTAAATTGTCACTTAACTGTCATCTGGGGACCCCCCCAAAATCATGTGGGGGGTCCCCACCCACAGGTTGAGAACCACTTGTCTAAATTCTCAGTTCTCTCTATATCTCTGAACCTCTGTGCTGAGGTAGCAGAGTTGCCCGGCGGAAATCCACTCAAGAACAACATCCTCTCCGCCCCCCAACCCCCCATCCCCTCTAGGAAGTGACCTCAGCCGCACAAAAGGGTCAGATAATAAGTCCACATCAGAAAGGAAAACACCCGTCTGTCCCGTCTGTAATGAGCTGTAATGCACCAGGACTTGGCGTTGCACTGAGGGAGCCCAGGTGGTGTGACAGCCATATGACTCTGATTAAAGGGGGGCCTTGAGACAGGAACGCTTTGGCTTAGATGGGGCCAACGGGGACGTCCTGTGTGTGACGCAACAAGCTATAGTGACGTCGGGGTTTGACCTCCTCCTGAAGGCGCTGGAAGAGGAGGACATGCAGGGCTCACGTGAGTGAGTGGGCCTATTTCCATTTGGGAGGGTTCTCTCCTTTTGCTGTGTCGCAGTGTTGATTTAGTCGACTAAAATTATTACGATAATCTTTCGTCGACTACCTTTTTTTCACAGACGAAAACTAAATAAAACTGAAATAAAAACTAAGCTACTGTATGATGACTAAAACTAAGACTAAATATATTGATAATTTCAACAAATCAACAAATAAAAACCAGACTAAAACGTTAGTGAGTGACTAGTGGAGAAGTGATCCAGTAGAACTAAAAGACCAGTCATTTTATGTTTGGTTGCGCTCGAGGATGTTGCGCTCTGAAAATTGCAGATCTACAAGCTCACAACGCGTTGCACTGTGACGCGACGCGTTGTGAGCTTGTAGATCGGCTATTTTCAGCATGCAACCAAGTGTAAAATCATCCATTACGACGCCATCAAGGCACCGCCAAAATACATTTTAGTCAACTAGATCAACTGTAGATTTGGTCGACTATAATCTTATGATATTTAGTCGACTAAAACGAGACAAAAAGTAAAACATTTCAGATGACAAAAATATGACTAAAACTAAATGGAATTTTATTCAAAAGACTATGACTATGCCTTGATGGTGTCGGAATGGCTGATTTTACATGCTTAAAATAGCCGATCTACAAGCGTCTGCTAAATGACTTTAATGACTAAAACTAAATCAAAATGTGCTGTCAAAATCAACACTGAAGGGTTCTCTCTTTCGCTGTGTCAACATGCAACATAATGTGAGCGGGATCCAGAAAGTGTCCCCGCGTCACTGCTGGCTGAGCTGGAGGACGAACGGGATGACGATTTGTTCCGCAAGCGAAAAAACAAAAGGACAAACAGCCAGTCAGGTGGCAGCTTGATGCTATTACCAGGGATTTGAATATCATTAGTGAGTGCTGGAGGTTCTCGTATTCATTTGAATATTGGGGGGGGGGGGGGTACGGTACGGCTGTGAGGCACACACACAGCTCTAAAACAAGCCATCTGGCCGGCCAATTACTGCAACAGCCAGCCTATGAGCTTGCTGGAGGGGCCTCCTCCGGTACCCAAAACCATCCCAAACCGAAGACCTCTCTCGCTCTCTCTGTCTCTTCCGCTCTCACTCTGCCTATCTCGCTCTCCCTCTGTCTCTCTAACCTTGTTAAGTGGAAGAGATGTTTGGCATCAGTTGTTGTTTCGTCTCACAATCATACATCTGCTCTAGTCTGTATACACATCCACAGAAGGTGGACTAAAGGGAGATGCCGGAGGGAGGGGGGGGGGGGTGGTGATAGGGGGGGGGGGGGTGCCTCCGGCCCTCATTCTTTGGCCATTAGCTTTGGCTTTGTGCATTGTGCTGCATCTGAACCGCTTTGCTTGAATATCTCTACCACCATATCTGGGAAACACAAACAAGCCCATGGCAGCCGGGACCTGGCAGCGAGGATAAGGAACTGAAGGGGAAGCTATGGGGCGGCCATTCTTTTTCCTTGCGTGACAGGAACTGTGTTGGAACGAGCACCTGTCACCCCCGTCCCCCCCGCCCTCCCTTCCCCTCACGATGACCACAGACAGAGGTCAGGAAGACAGCGAAAGAAAGGAGAGACAGACAGACAGACTAAAAGAGCGGGAGAGAGAACGTTAGAATCCAGTGAGAGACAATGAAAGAGACAAATGGAGAGGCAACCAGTGTTGCCAGGCCCGCTTATTATAAGCGGCTTTGGGCTTGTTTTTCTGTAAAGTTGCTTGTAAATATTGGTAGTGGATTGTTTTTTGGGCTTGTTTCTACTGTGTAGTTGTTTATTTTGGTTTCCTAATGGTTTCCTAATGTCTAAACGAGTGTTTCTCAAACATTTTCAAGTCAAGGACCCCAAATGAATGTATTTGTCTGCAGACCCCCCATCTGTTTTCAAGTATTATCTTTTTTAAATAGCAGATCTACAAGCTCACAATGCGTTGCATCGCGACGCGTTGTGAGCTTGTTGATCGGCTATTTTCAAATAGGCAATGTCGCGTGCTCATGCGTCTTATTTTGGGCCTGTTTTCATAGACCCGGTTGCTTGTTTCTCTCACAAAACCTGGCAACACTGGAGGCAACAAAAAATGAAAGCAGAGGAGAAGTGGACCGTTCTGTCTCACTTTGTTTTTACACGTCTCCCCCTCCTCCTACTCTGATGTTTACTTCCTGGTTCCCGCCCACCTCTCCGCTCTCACGCTGCCCCCACATCCAAACAACTCGATCTGTGTAAATTACATTCCAACCACCAGCATATGGTTCCAAAGCCCCCAGACTTACAGTGACACGAACCAGATAAATATCTGCATAATACCTGCATAAATGGTTTTGCATTGATAATGAGGTGTGCCAGCTGCTACTTAAGGCTACGCTATCCTTCTTTCTCCCCCACCCCCTCTCTGTCCCCCTCCCTCACCATAACCCCCCTTCATCACCTTCATTTGTTCTCCTAACCCATTTCACATCCCTTTTTTTTTCCTGACTGGAGAAACAGCAGCAAAAAAAATCTCTGTGGTGTCCTTCAGCCTCTCCTCCTTCAGACAACCTCTAATCAGCCGCGACAGAGAGAGGAACGCTGGGCACAGCACAATCTCACACACCTTTATACACCCCGAGATACAGCCTGGCCGGCCTAGAAACGCTCCCGACCCCCGACACCATACCTCGTGTCCTCTCCTTCATGCTATGGATCAGGGGTTCTCAACCAGTGGGTCGGGACCCCCGGGGGGGTGATTTTGAGGGGGTCCCCAGATGACAGTGAAGTGACAATTTAAGGACTTTTAAGAAGAACGAAAAGAGAAAAAAGAAAGAAAAGAAAAAGACCATTACTGCATCAAAAGTAATCGACAAACTGTACTATAAAAACTGGTCAAACATTGGCCAAATTGTCAAATAATATAAGACAGAGGCTAAAATGTGAAAATAGCAGATCTACAAGCTCGCAACGCGAGGCGTTGTGAGCTTGTAGATCTGCTATTTTCACAATATTTATCTGTGGAACCGAGTCAAACTAATGTAATGCCTCAACTCAAATCTGATTATTTTTGGGGGGTCCCCAGTTCAAATCTGATTATTTTTGGGGGGTCCCCAGTTCAAATATGATAATTTTGGGGGGGGGTCCCCAGTTCAAATATGATTCTTTTTTGGGGGGGTCCCCAGTTCAAATATGATTATTTTTGGGGGGTCCCCAGTTCAAATATGATTTTTTTGGGGGGTCGCGGCTTGAAAAGGTTGAGAATCCCTGCTATGGACGACAATGACAAGCTGGCATTGCTCTCGCTCCATCCGCGGATACGGATCATCTGGCTGCAATCAAGACGACTTCAGGAGCAGCGAGCGAGCATAGCTTCAACCCTGTAGGGAGAGAAAGCCAGACACTCTTCTGGGTCTGGTGGCTGCCTGTTAGTGTCTTTCTTACCTCCCTGTCTTTGAGCTTCATGGCCAGGACCAGCTGGTTGCGGTGGTTGGTCAGCGCCTCGCGGTAGTTGCCCTTGGAGAAGAATGCAGAGCCCAGGTTCCCGTGGGCACGGCATTCCCCTGTTTGGTCACCTAAAGGAAGGAGGAAGATTTACGAAAGGGAGAGTTAGAGAAAAACAAAAAACAATCACAAGAACATTTGCAATAGAGTAGTGAGAATAGGCTCTATGCACAGCAGCAATATTGGAAAGAAATTTGGCCTCTTCCTTACATCCTTCACAGGCGTGACCAATGATTCTAATGAAGGCTCTGTTCCATTTAGTGTAGCACAGTGGTTCGCAAACCTTTTAATTTCAAGGACCCCCACAACTGAGAGTGTACAAATGGAACCAAATGGACCCTTACGGGTCCATTTGGTTCCATTTGTACACTCTCAGAGTTACACACCCGTAAGGGGCCATTTGGAACCGCGTCAAGGGACCATGAGGGTCCCTGGACCACACTTTGAGACCCCACTGGTGTAGCAGAGTGTTTCCAGTGAGCCAACATGCAACAATATCAGCACCCTGACTCTGTTTGACCAGAAAGGAACAGAGCCTTAATTAGTATCATTGGTAACACCTGTGAAGAGGCCCAATTTCTTTCCAATATGGCTGCTGTGCATAAAGGCTATAGAGTACAGAAGTCATGACGTCAATCGTTCATCCCCCGGGTCGCGGAAGTAATTTCTCTTCGGAGAATAACATTGGGTCATCTTAGAATCGTCTCATATAAGAATAGTGGTCCAAAAATAAACAAACTGTCTCGGCGATATTGTCAGGGGGGTGGCTCTGTATCGTTTATGATAGTGAGTCATTTATTACAGTCTCAGATATTTGATACAGTCTGTTTCTAACTAATTCAGCGGACGTAACATTAGCGTTTTCTCACCGTCAGTTGATGTTTCATAACCATAAGAGTAAAAACGCTGGGATCATGTGTTTATTTTTGCAACACAGTTCTTATTTGACGCCATATTAAACACGTCTATGGGAATTGAGAATGGGGGGAAAAAAACGCGACCCAGGTAGGATGTGTAAATTACGTCAGACTTCGGTGCTCTATTGAAAAGCGTGTGGGTGCCGTTTATTCAAGGAATCTTGTCACTGCTGAGCAGTGGTGATGTGATGCGAGCGTCTCTCTGACACTGACATCCCATTATGTCCTTAAAAGGGAACGTTGTGCTATAGTGAGCTGCCCGTCCAGAGCTCCACACGCCTGGAACGGCTTGGCTGACAGCAGGTAGGCTTGATCTCCGAGCCCCACCGGAGGTGAGAGAGGGGAAGGCCTTATTATTTCTAGCCTGACGGACAGACCACCACAAACGGGGGGCTGGATGGAGTAAAGCGTGAGCCTTCAGAGCTCCACCTTAAGAACCCACAGCCTCTCATCTCCCGCTGCTCTGCCCAGTCATGTGTCAAACTGCATGGGGGCCGAGAGAGGAGAGCTAGTCTGTGCTTTACTCCCCCTCTCCTGCCATCTTCTCAAAATCTCCTTTCTTTCTTGTACAAATCTTTCCTTTTATAAATCAATCTTTCTTCCTAGCTTGCGTTCTCGCTCCCCCCCCTTGCTCACCTAAGGTCTTTGCCACCTCCAGGTCATGTTGCATGTATAGCCAGTACTCTTCTACGCGTTATTCTGAGCTCAGGCGCTGCTAATTAGGTCAAAGCGCTGTATACTGTATGATATATAGTGCTGCTATATACAGAGCAGTATGTGTTGTGTAGGAGTGGGTGAATGTCACATGGAATACGATACGTGATACATGCTACCATTAACCACTTAAAGGACGACTTCACCCATTTTCAACCTATCTTCATATAATTGGTCCTCACTAATACTCATGATAAAATGGTACAATTTTTTCTACTGTGTCTCAGAGGAGGGCTGTGGACACTTCAGAAACCCCGCCTACCAGTGACATCATCGTTAGGCAGATTATTTTTTCAAACAAGATTTCAGATTTTTTATTGAGATTTGTATTAACGTGATAATAATGGCTTCCATTATAGCATGCTAACTTTCCAGGAATAGAAAGCCAGCAGTTTCTATTAGCTTGGATTCCCCATCGATTATGTCACTGGTAGGCGAGTTTCTGAACCTCTAAAGGGATAGTTCACCTTTTTTTCTATCGATTAGTCATCCCATGGAGACTTCATGGATATTTTTGGGCGGTGTAGCCGCCCCTATAAGTGGGGTTGGGACACCTCATTAGCTGTATTGTGATTGGCTCATTAGTACACCCCTAGCTGTACTGTGATTGGCTGACTCTATTGGCTGACTCTATTCAGCACTGTGATTAGCTAGCGAGACACATGATGACATTAATAACCTATAAATAGGATTATGCACTTCAAAAAAAATCAATTTTCTTTAAGTGAGCTTCCATCACTATGATGACCACTGTGATGACCACACCGCCCACTTCACACTGGGTGTGATTTTTTTGTTTTTGTCGCATTCCTAAGCCAATAATTAAATGATTAATTATTAAAGGAGACTCTTTGCGTGTCCTACTGGAACCGCTGCTGGTCACCAAATTTTGATGACCAGCAGCGGTTCCAGTAGGACACGCAAAGAGTCTCCTTTGTGTCTCCTACCGGAACCTCTGCCACTGGTCCGCTGGTCATCAAATTATTGGCTTAGGAATGCGACAAAAACTAAAAAAATATCCATGAATTCAAGTCTCCATGGGGTGAATAATCGATAGAAAAAAATATTTTTTGGGGTGAACTATCCCTATTTTACACTACTGCGTCCATGCTTGCCCCCTTGGCTCACCTAAGGTCTTGGCCACCTCCAGGTCCTGTTGCATGTAGCCGGTGCTCTTCTCCGTGTTGCCCAGGGACCAGTGGGCGGAGCTGAGGGCGGAGAACACGGAGCCGCGCAGCTTGAGGCTGCAGGTGCCGATCTTCAGCGCGGCCTCCAGCACCACCACGGAGGCCGTGTGGTGGCACGCGGTCAGCAGCTCCTGGCCGATGACGGACACCACCACAAAGGGACTTTTGTCCAGCTTCATCTTCTGTAGCTGCTGATACGTGGGCTCTAGGGACTCTGCAACACAAGGGAAGGGGACAATACACACAAAAACACATTGGGGAAAGGGTTAGGAGAAGATTGGTTCTACAGTACAAAAGCTCAGTGGTGGAAAGAGTACTCAAATGTTTTACTTACAGTAAGTAAAAGTATCAATACTGCAATGTAGTACTCTGTTACAAGTAAAAGTCCGGAGTTCAAAATTTACTTGAGTAAAAGTACAAAAGTATTGGCATAAAAATTTACTTAAAGCATCAAAAGTAAAAGTACTAACATGTTTGAAAATAGCACATCTAAAAGCTCACAACGCGTCGCAATGCGAGCATGCAACGCGTTGTGAGCTTGTAGATAGGCTATTTTCAAATAGCCTAGGTATAAAATAGGGCCGAAGTGGTTAATGTATGTTTTATAATGTAATCATTTATATCTGCAAAGTAACTAGCAACTAAATAATTGTAGTGGAGTAAAAGTACAATATTTGCCACTGAGATGTAGTGGAGTAGAAGTAAAAGTATAGACAATTGGAAATACTCTAGTAAAGTAAAAAAATACCTCAAAATGTTACTTAAGTACAGTACTTGAGTACATGTACTTAGTTACTTTCCACCACTGCTGAAAAGCTTGTGCCTGAAATGGTTTTTCCAGGATCAAACGCTTTGGTAAACGTTGTTGACTGTAGTGACTAGTGTTTTAGTGTTTACTAACATGATTCCTCATTTGTCTGTCAAATCCCCAAAACAAAACAAAAGCTATTCTGAATTGGGTGTCTCTACTTTTCTCTCCGGGTAATGGGTGTTTTGGCTGGCTAGATAAGCATAGCCTGCAAAAGCCCGGGTCTGAGTGATGGCTTTCACCGACAGTTTGACAATAACACCAGTGTAGCGAAGCCATTTTCAGTTCCCCGTCTTTCTAACTGGGGTAATCTTAGGCAATTTTACAACAGCGGCAGCGCGCTGTATAAAAATGGCATAAGTTTAGCCCATTGTGGGCAAGCCTCTCTTGACAAGAGAGAGAGAGAGAGAGCGCTGCGAAAATTACATTTCTGTTTTCTCGTCGTGTCAGTCGATACGGCTGTTTGAGAGAGAGAGAGAGAGAGAGAGAGAGAGAGAGAGAGAGAGAGAGAGAGAGAGAGAGAGAGAGAGTGGGTTTTTGAGACAAGAGTCTCCACAGTGATGGTGCCGGTACACTGGGGAGAGGAGCAGAGGAATGCAGAGAGAGCGCACGAGACACGCAAGGTGACCTTTGGGGAGGCTCGAAATGCACACAATGACATAAATCAATGGCGGGCCACACGGGACTTTAGGATCCACAGCCCCACCAGATTACAAAGCCCGCCGCAGACAGCAGCACTCATCAACTGTGTTTGTGTGTGTGTGTGTGTGTGTGTGTGTGTGTGTGTGTGTGTGTGTGTGTGTGTGTGTGTGTGTGTGTGTGTGTGGGGGAAGAGAGAGAGAGTTGGGAGAGAAAGAAAGCGGGGGGGTGCACAGGAGAGGTGGTGTTAATTTGTGTGCGTGTGCATCTGTCTGTGTGTAAATGCACAGTGTGTAGGAGTGTATCACAGGGAATGCTAAATTCTCATGGACCCACATTTGCAAACATCGTGAGCACAGGCGCTGCTAATTAGGTCAAAACGCTGTATACTGTATGTATATTAGTCAGTGCAGTGCTGCTATATATACTGCATGTATATAGGAGTGGGTGTTACATAGAACACAATACGTGATAGATGCTACCATTAACCACTTAAGCCCTATTTTCGTTGTACAACAGTGTCACACAGGAATAGCTAAGATAGACGATCTACAAAGCGTAGACGGCATTTTATACTTCGCTGTACAACAGTGTCACACAGGAATAGCTAAAATAACCGATCTACAAGCTCACAATGTATGCCGCCAAAAGACGATGTGAGCTTGTAGATCTGTTATTTTTCATATTTTGGAAAATGCTGTGGTGGAAAGTAACTAAGTACATGTACTCAAGTACTGTACTTAAGTACAATTTTGAGGTACTTTTAATTTACTTGAGTATTTCCAATTTCCAATACTTTTACTTCTACTCCACTACACATCTCAGAGGCATATATTGTACTTTTACTCCACTACAATTATTTGAAAACTTTCGTTACGAGTTACTTTGCAGATATAAATCATTACGTTATAAAACATACATTAACCACTTAAGCCTTATTGTATACCTAGACTATTTGAAAATAGCCGATCTACAAGCTCACAACGCCATGCGACGCTATTTTCAAACATTTTAGTACTTTCACTTTTGGTACTTTAAGTACATTTTGATGGCAATACTTTTGTACTTTTACTCAAGTAAATTTTGAATTCCAGACTTTTACTTGTAACAGAGTACTTCTACATTGCAGTTTTGATACTTTTATTTAAGTAAAATATTTGAGTACTTTTTCCACCACTGCAAAATAGGGATGCCAGGCCCATACACTCATAGACCACAACATTTATTTGTTTAGAAAATACAACCAAGCACATAAAGTAGTCAGGCACACTATTTGAATTGGCTGATACCAGTGTATGTTTTGGGGGAAACCCACACAAGGCTGTAATTCACACTCACACGCACGTACACCGCGCGCGCACATGCGTTCGCCCACTCCATATGAGATGCATCCCCACACAAGCACTCTGAAAACATAATTGATGAGCCTCTTTCAAGAGCATCACTTCTGTTCCAGCAGTTGGCAGAGTGTCATGCTTTGCAGAGACAGTGTGCGCGTATAATATCCATTCATAGCTTGTAATTGCCTTCGAAGCGACACCAAGTGCAGAGTCATAAATCACACATTGAGGGGGGGATACCTTTTTTTAAAAAGGTGCCACGGCCGCTGCATTCATAAACAGGTAGTTATGGCAGCACCACAGTATGCTGTGTGCTATATATGCAATGGTGTAAAGTAACTAAGTACATTTACTTAAGTAGACTTTTGAGGATATTTTACTTTACTGGAGTATTTCCCATTTTCAATGCTTTTACTTCTACTCCAGTACATCTTTTTTTACTCCACTACAATTATTTGAAAACTGTAGTTACTAGTTACTTTGCAGATATAAATTATTATATTATAAAAGACCACTTTAGCCCTATTTTATACATAGGCTATTTGAAAATAGCCTATCTACAAGCTAACAACGCGTCGCAATGCGACGCGTTGTGAGCTTGTAGATCTGCTATTTTCAAACATGTTACTTTTACTTTTGGTACTTAAGTAAATCTTGATACCAATACTTTTGTACTTTTACTCAAGTGAATTTTTAATTCGAGACTTTTACTTGTAACAGAGTATTTCTACAATGCTGTATTGATACTTTTACTTAAGTAAGAAATGTGAGTACTTTTTCCACCACTGCTGTGTGCTATATAATATGTGGGCATGCGCACAGAGACTCACACACACATGTAAAAACCTAAGATACACACATAAACGCACACATGTCCATGTCCACGCACGTCACATGCACACAAAAGCATGCACGCACGCACACACACACATGTGCATGCACGCACACACAAAGATCCATAACATATATAGTCCGTGGCCCCTTTCTGTCTATTTTCCCCATTGTGTGGTAACAGGACCTTTTCTTATTTAAAGAACCTTTTCCAGCGGTGCCATATCCAATATAAGCATAGTGCCAATGGGAAAGCCACTGTACTTTGTCATAGTCATTCTGATTTTCATTTGAGTGAAACCATGATCCATGTCCTCTTTCCATCTCAGCCATGGGCCATACATTTCCTCCCGTGGAATGGAAGGCAAACATACTTCTCACTCCCTTTGCAAGTTATTTGTCCCTAATATTAATTGTAAAGCAAGGCAAGGCAGGGGGGATTTATTTGTTTACCCACATCATACCCACAGGCAATTCAAAATGCTTTAAAAACATAAAAATATTTTTATAATGTGAAATATAATGTAAATGTCAAAGAAAAAAAGAACAGAAAAAATATAGATCAATATTCAATTATGGTTTTACAGATTTTCAATGAACTCATATTCATCAGGAGTATTATACTGTAGGAGAATGTATCCTTCTATTCAGTCCAACATGTCTAGATAGAGCTTAGACACTTGAAGGTGGTGTACTGCAAGTGATTTGAGTCCACAATCTTTATTTATCACCTTCAATTTTACAGTGTTCCAGTTCCAATTTTGTCTACCCATTTTTGTTTCATCACTTCCAATCTCAGAAATTGGTATATCCCAACCTTAACATTTATTCTTTGTTTATTGAAGAGCTGGAGTGATGGAGACAAGTGTTCATTCATCCAACTGAAAAGCAGATTTTTGTTGTTGTTTTGTTTTGTTTTTTGATAAGGAGCAGTGGAGACTAGAGCACACTTCTTTTTCTTTCTCTTGTTGTTGCCTGGATTGAAATTGAAAGTGTTTGGACAAAAAAGGGGCTTCCTCACTCAAATGAGAATTCTCACAGAGCCATTTCTTTGTTCTACTTCAGTTGGCAGCTGTGGGAATTTATTGCAGTTATGTGGACCATTCTCATCCTCATCCATTTTTACTGGAGACTCCCGTCCAGGACAGGCTTCAGACGTGCCTCCTGCAGGAGACTTGCTCAGATCCGAAGCCATTTGATTTGGAACGTTAGGAACCCAATGCGACTGCATGCCCTTGCTGACGCCGACCCCAGGCAGGATTCAAACCCACGTCCATCCGCACGAAAGGCATATGCTCTACCTGCTACACTAGGGCGGCCCATTAGGTGGACCATTCAGGTTTTCTGTTTTATGTACTGTGTTGACCACACGTAACACCTATTGTCCTAAAGCCATTTTATGAGCACAGATAGGTTTTCTTAAGTGGGTCTTCCACCTACACTGTAAGTGCTTTCTCTGTACATTCTAATGGTGTCATTACTATACAGCAGTGGTGGAAAAAGCGCTAAAATGTTTTACTTAAGTAAAAGTATCAATACTGCAATGTAGAAATACTACAAGTAAAGAAAATTACTCTAAAAGTACAAAAGTATTGGCAAAAAGTAAAAGTACTTATGCAGAATGTCACAATGTCACACCATTTCACAAGGTCATTATACAGTATACAGTATGTATAAAATGTATTAAAATCTTTTGAAAATAGCAGATCTACAAGCTCACAACGCGTTGCGATGCGACGCGTTGTGAGCTTGCGAGCTGCCATACAGCACTATGAAATCAACAGATCCAGTGATACGATCTGTGCAGAATTTCCAGCGTGTGAAACTCTGTTCAAGTTGGCATAGTGTGAACAGCAATCAAGTGATCAACCGACTGATCATGAAAAAGTTAACAGATGTTGCTGACTGGAGAAACAGAACTGGATCAGGGTGATGGGAGGATATATCCGCTAGGTTAAAGTACGTCTTCATGAAAAAATTAAAAGTGTGCGCCTGATTTCTCGCGTCTCATTCGATGACGCTAATTGGAAGAGAAAGGGGACACCTCAAATGGCTGATATCGGAGAAGAGTTGGAGATTGAGGGTGACGATCAGAGAAGGGCGTAGGAGGACAGACGAAGTGAGGCCTGTGAGAGAGTGCTACATTTTCCACTCCTACGAGAAAACCCTTTGTTGTGGGAAATACAAAGGAATACAGTATGAGTCACATGAGAGAGCATTAGAGAGCTGCGCTCAGCTCTGGAGTACTGTAACAGCTAGCGGAACAAAAATACATCTCTGATCTTTGTGAAGAAGTGAGAGAATGAGAGAGAGACAGATAAGAGTGAGAGAGAGAGAGAGAGAGAGAGAGAGAGAGAGAGAGAGAGAGAGAGAGAGAGAGAGAGAGAGAGAGAGAGAGAATGCGTGCTGAACTATGTTTGACTTTGACAACAATTGGGGAATTATAGATTGTGATGCTAAAACACATTGTGGCGGCAGCTGACCGTGCTTTGATGAATTCGCTACACACCGTTAGGGTCCTTGAAGATTTGTGCCTTGAAATTGTTGTTTCACTTTCATTTATTTGTCTTCTTTTATCCTTGAGTTTTTTGTTTACTCTCTCTCTCTCCCGTTCAATGCCAAAAAATAAAAAATAAACATAGAAGGACTTTAGGAAGGCTGAAAAACATACAACTGTGTGTGTGGTGAAGAAGATAGATGAACACATAAAAGTAGTTGTTATCAAACCATTCTCAAAGGGGTTTTGTTATGCAGAACAGATGGCACCAACGTTTGAATTTGTATAATAGTACAAGAAATAATGTAAAGCGAAATCATAGTCCGTAAAAAATGATGGCCATAGTGACCGTATTGGCTTAGGAATGCGACAATAACGCAAAATTGGGTGAACTATCCCTTTAAATCCATGCACAAATGAATAAAAAAAAATCCGTGACCATCATGTTGTTAGAAGAACACCAATCACAAAAAAGGTGTCTAAAGCCGGCTGAATAGGGTCACTGCAGTATATAAGTCTTTCACAACAATGGAGAGCCATATTGCTCGTCATCAATTTAGTTAAATGTACTTGTTCAAGGTGTTTGAGAAGGTTCTCTAATGTCATTTTTCAGCTATGAAGGGTAACCCAAAACCTTACATAACATTTCGCATGATAACCAGAAGAAACCGTGAAACCGTCCTAAAACTGCAGTTTGCTGCTCTATCAGCTGTGCACGGTCCAGTCACATTGTCAGCAAATAAAATTAAATCATAAATCATAAATCCAATGAAAAACATGAATATTATTACTTTAGCTCATGTTATCATAAATGTCTGGGCGAATACGAGAATCAATAACGATGCAGTAAGAAATAATACATTGATAGGAAGGACAGATGCTCAGATGAATGTGATGAACGGGTTTTGAATGAGTTGTGGATGAAATATCACACACACATTCATACAGTACAGCAGTGGTTTTCAACCCTTTTCATATCTAATAAGGTCCATTATTATTCAGCATTTGAACCACGGACCACCATTTGATAAGATTTTGACTCTCAGACCCAAAACTTAGAATATTTTGTTATCGTTCGATAAGATTTTGTCCACAATTCCATGTTGTATTGATGTGTATACCATAGGAGAGATAAACAGGCACACGTTGATCAAAATAACAATTCTTCTACATTCTCTAATTGTGTAGATTTTAAATTAAGTAATGCAGATGTTTAACAATAAATTAACTCTTGAGAGCGTATAAATGAAACCAAATGGACCCTTGAGGGTCCATTTGGTTTCATTTTACACTCTCAAGAGTTAAAGATCTATAAATATCCATATGGTAACCAACTCCCCATCATTTAGCTGGGGACCACCTGGAACCCCCTCAAGGACCACAGGTGATCCCCGGACCACTGGTTGAGAACCACTGCAGTACAGCATTCTTTATCCTTATCATGCTTTTAATTAAAGGTCAGGAAGTACGCAAAGTCATAGACTATAATGTTATATATTTCAGAAACATTACAGCTTCATTGAAACCAATATGGCAACTGTACAAGTTTATCCACTATTGGCATACAGAGAGGCTCAAATTGGTTAACCACCCCATGTGTGCATTATGTGGTTCTTTAATGTGTCTTTAATCAGTTCTATATATTCTCCTAATATGGGGTTATTCACTGCACCGCTCCAGTTTAATAAGCTGCAAAAGTAGAAACAACTTCTATTGCTATTGTGGTCATCTCCAAAAAAGTCAGACGTAATGTTCAAATAGGCATTCGTTTTCCTGTCCATGAGCAAATGCTTCAAAATCTACACTGTTGATTTCTCACCTTAAAGGAGAATTTCGTACTAGCCTTTTTCTTACCTTTATATGATATCATTATATCCTAGGACGAGAGGTACAGTAGAAATATGTCATAACTCCATCTAGAGTCTACCTCGGGATGGAGTTATGAAAATGTTCTATTGTACCACTCGTCCTAGAACATAATAACATCATATAGAGGTAAAGAAAAGGCTAGTCCGAAATTCTCCTTTAAATGTTCTCAGAAGTTGCTTTTATGACAAAATAACAGTTGCAATAGTACTCAAACATACATTTGTAAGCTTTCCTCCGCCTTTGCTGTTAACGGCTGTGTTGTGTTGCTCGACTGTCCAGAGCGACAGAACTGCTTGCTCATCCCCATGGCTTCCCCAGAACCTTATTTGAAACCCCAGCCATAGTTAGTTATTGTAGTCAAAAAGCACCATGAGATCTTCGCTGGTGCTGCTCAAGCTGCAAGCAGTGTGAAAATTAAATTAGTGGGCGATGTAATCCCCGGCCAAACCCAGGGAGGACTGTGTTACACAGCCGATAAGCGAGGCTGGCATGAGCCAGCCAATACAATATGAGAGCAAGCAGCTAGCCGTTCGCTTATCGGAGGGCTTGGGATGCGTAGCACTGATTATCTCCCCTGTTTGCTGGCGTAGCATTGATTATCGTCCCCCTTGTGCCAGGAGACCCTCTGAGAGGATCATTGCACTTAATCCCTCCGACCTAAACTACTCCTCCTCAAAACACCTTGGATTGGATCCTCTGCTGGGCTGCCTGGCACAGTGGGAGTTGTGGCAAACAATTAGGCTGAGATTAAATGGCCTGGACGAGAAGACTGTGCCAGGTCCAGCACAGTCCTTGGTTCTTTACTCTTTTTTTACGGCTTCCCTAGCCAGAGGTTGGTCTGTGTGTGTGTGTGTGTGTGTGTGTGTGTGTGTGTGTGTGTGTGTGTGTGTGTGTCTGTCTCGCAAAACGCTGGACCGATATGCGCCAAATCTTGAGCACGCTGCTAGGCCAACTTAGTACTAACCTGACTCTGCCAGATGGAAGAAGCTTGCTTCACACAATTGTTTCACAGCCTACTTCCATCTGGGACCTCGGTAGCCAAACTGCTTCAAGACGGGGGTCTGTTTTTTCAAGCTACTTGGCAGGTGATTGGATGGGACCGTCTGTCTATCACTGTCTACATGACGTACAGTAGCTGGCTGCGCCAGCAGTAGTTCTTTTGTATACTATTCAACCATGATGAATCATGAAAGAACTACAACGCTCTTGGCAAGGCCTCGCCAAGATCCCGCCCCTAGCAGCCGCTGATTGGTTAAACCCGCCAGTTCGGTGTAAGCTCCAATCTCTGAGCGATCCCAGATGGAGGCTGTATTGTGAACCTGTGAACTCAATACCACCCCATCTGAGTCAGGTTAACTTAGTACCTCCACACTATATATGTTTAAATATTCAACTTTTATAAAGGGTCTTTATAAAAAAAAGTCAACGGGGCTCAGATTGGGCTGAAACTTTATTGCCCAAAGTCATTCGGCATACATACTTTATAAATGACTAACGTCACAGGCTGGCCACATGAAGTCTCTGCTCTACAAGTAAAGTGTCTTGATGTGTTGTGGAACTTGTTGTGATTTCACACTTTAATAAAATTGAATTGAATTGAAATGGACATGAAGCCATGCTGTTTCCATGTGGATCTCCAGATCCACATGATTAGATTGTTATGCTTTGTATCAGATAAGACAGTGTAGAGAGAGAGAGAGAGAGAGAGAGAAGACAGGGGTAGGATTTGATCCCCGGTCCTCACACTCACATATGGTCTCTGTCCGGTGGAAACCTATATGTCCAAAACTGTTACTTTTCAGGATTCAAATTCAAAAGCATAGCAAAAGTAGCAGATCTACAAGCTCAAAATGCGGCGCGAAGTCGAGCTTGTGGATCTGCTACTTATGCTGTGACGCTGTAGCATAATTAACTCTTTCATTGCCCCACTTATTTCAGACTGTGTCGTCCCAGTGCCACGAAAAAGGTGCATTTTTCCTCCGTTTGTTTTTTAACATTGAAGTGAATGGAGCAGCATTTTTGGGGATAGCGTTATCTCCTAGTTCCTTTGAGATAAACAAAAAAAAACAAGACCAATTTTTTTTATTTTTTTATTTTATAATTTTGTCATTTCCGTCCGTGGCCATGATAGCCATAGAGCCATCGGACGGGAATTCCCGTTTTGGCAATAAAAGAGTTAAGTAGGGTGTGAATTTACAAAAAAAACACCAAAAGTTAAAATATGGAGATAGGAGGTTTCTGCCTGACAGCAACAATATGGTCTGTGCACTAACTGGCTGAACCAGCAGGCAGGCAGGCAGGCAGGCCCCCCCCCCCCACTGTGCTTGGTTCTGGGCCCATAGACTCAAACCCACCTCTTGTTCCTGCTCCAGTGACACGCTCATATTCAAATGTTGTTCAGATGGTCCCTTCATAATGTTTTCCCTCTTTCTACCATTTTGCGGTGGTGGTGTTTCTTGCAAACGTGGATTTCAAAAAGGAGCGCTGTATTCAATTTAACCCATTAAGACCGGGAACACATCTGTGTCGTTTCAGATTTCTGGCTGTTCAAAAAATAGCAGATATACAAGCTAGATAGTAGTAGTAGTAGCTAGAAGTGCCGCTCTATGAGCTTTTTGGAAAAATCTTGAAAATGTGTGCAAATCTTTGAATGTGTATTTTTTTAAAGCGAACATTTGCAAAATATTTTGTTCCAGGGACCCCCCAGAAGCAAAGATTTGAGTTACAAATGTTCACTTTAAAAATGTATATATTCAAAGATTTGCACAAATTTCCAAATAAAATGAAGATCTACAAGCTCATAGCGCGGCACTCGGTGCCGCGCTATGAGCTTGTAGATCTGTTATTTTTGAATAGCCCAAAGAAATCTGAAGTGACACAGATGCGTTCCCGTACTGAATGAGTTAAGAGCGAATGATCCCTCTCCGAACAATAAAGCCATTTGGAATCACTGATCTCATTGTGCAGTTTGGTAAACGCTGGATTATAGAACACAAGGCGGCGTTTATTCACGTGTGCCCATTCAGTGCAGCTCGGTGCAGGAACCCCTCTGCGATGACAAAGAGAGACCGCAGGATGACTCAGTCTTTGTTGGCAAGCCCAGTGCCGTGCCATATCTGTGGCACATTAAAGCATCATGCAGTGGTCAAGCTGGAGGAAAATGGACGCCAGGTTTGTTCGGAGGCCTGTGGATTTGATCCACCAACTGTTGATTTCGTCGACTAAAACTATGACGAAAAATGTTTGTCGACTACCTTTTTTCACTGACGAAAACAAAATAAAAACTAAGCTACGATGAAACTAAGACTAAATATATTGACAATTTCGTCAACAAATAAAAACTAGACTAAAATGTTAGTGAGGGACGAGTGGAGAAGAGATCCAGTAAAACTAAAAGACAAGTCATTTTATGTTTGGTTGCGCTCGGGTGTTGCGCTCTGAAAATAGCAGATCTACAAGCTCGAGCTTGTAGATCGGTTATTTTCAGCATGCAACCAAGTGTAAAATCAGCCATTACGACGCCATCAAAAAAATCAACACTGTCCAGTGGATTTGATCCACCGCTAACAGCTCGCGAAAACGACCGCGCCACGCCCCACGGCAGCTGACCAATACATGCTGTATAATAATGTTGATGACAATGGGTCCGTGGGAAGCCAAGCCACGCGAGTTTAGTAAAAAAAATCTTGGCTTGAATAAGCTACTTATAAATCCACTTGGCTTTAGGAAATAGGTTTTTCGCAAAGGACAATGGCTGCATTGTTGGAAGCTTATTAAGATAAAGGGCTATCTGTAAATGTGATCAACCCCGCTGACAATCAGATGTGCTGTAGCTGCAGGCTATAGACCGGACTCACAGTCAACGGAAGCGACTGACTTGACACATGGACAGACAGATGCACAAACAGACAGACAGATAGAGGGACTGGTCTGCCTGCCAAGTGGGTAGAGAGACTGACATGACAGACAGGGACAATGTCACCCCACAACACATTTATTGACTGACAGTGGGAATTATCGCAAAGACAGGGCTTTAAGACAGTCAGGAGAGAAAACATATTGTCGCTGTCGGTTGTAAACCTTGTATGTCTTTCCAGAACAGTTACTTTTCAGGAAATGGAAAAAATAACCTGTGTTCGATTTCATCAGCCGCAATTTTTCCAGTTCCAATTTTTGTCTGCTCATTTTGTTTGTGTCATCTCCTCCAGGTTCTCTTGTTTATCCTGTATCCTGTATTAGTTCTCTCATATTATAGGAAATTGGTCAAATTGGTATCCCGGCTTCCGGGTCATGAATGCGAGGCAGACACATTTGCATGAAGCCCCTGCAATATGTTAATTACAACAATAAAAAAGGTCTCTTTCACGCATTGAAGCTATATACATACATCACTGGCTTTTCTAATATATATATATAATGTAATTTCATTGATATAACTTGTTGAAATTGCATTGAAATCCCAAGAAGGACGGCGCTACAGATATGGCTGTGGTCGCTAAGCTAATGGAGGAACTCAAAGTGGCCCTCAACCTCGAATTTAATACAACCAGAGCATCGCTTGAAGCAAAATTGGACTCCATCCAGATAAGGATCTCAGATCACGGACATCGCCTAGATTTAGAAGACTATATCGTCTGAGCTAAAAAAAGGACAGACATGCAGCCAGTGGCAAAACAAAAGTAGACACTCAAGAGCTTCGCAATGATACCTGAACCTACGGGAATTGCTTCCTGCAGTTTACATCTGATATACAGGCATTCATTCATGTACTGTTAATGCTTCATTCATTTGTTTTGCTTTAGCTTAATCTTTCACTTTATTTCCATCCCTTATCGTGTTGCTGCTTCCTGATGATGTAACTATGATGAATATCATAGATTTATACGTCCTCAACCCGAAAAATGCAAGCAATATGTATAGACTACTTCAAAGCCTTCAAAGCTTATAAGAATGAAAAAAATCACTTTATTTCACCACTAATGGAGATTTCAAATGAATATATTTTATTTCAACTCCCAGAAAATGCATTAACACATTGAATGCCAATCGCGTAGATCTACGCGAACCTATTTAAAGCCGCAGCGTGCCAGTCGCGTAGATCTACGCGAACCGCCGATTCCCATGTTAAGTGCCCCAGGTGCACTTTCCGAATTTTTTTGATCCATTTCCGTTTCCGGTTTCCGGTCGGAAACAGAATTATTCGGGTTCCGGTTTTTTCGATCGTATCCGCTTCCTGTCTGGGATCCTGTTTAAAACTCGATTTTCTCGGTTGTTGTTTTTCTCCTCGCTGATCACTGTTTACCGTTGATCGGCTGTATCTTCAAGATGGCGGCACGGATTTGGAAACTATTTTCGCTGGCCGTTTCTCACGGATCCGCCGTGTGTTTAGAACCAAATGAACGCGCACTTTTAACTTATTTAGCGAGGTCTGTGGCGACATGAAAAAATCAAAAAAACAACAATAAAACGCTGGCACTGGTGAGTACATTATGAGATTAAACTCTGGCATGGAATGTGTTAAGAAAGATGTAGCGAAAGATACCAACACGTTAAGTCTAATGAATAATCTTTGTGAATCGTGACCACCACCCACTGCTTTATATCGAATGAAAGGTAACGTTCGTTTCAGATTCGGCAAGTGTTCAAGAACAACACAAACTACGCAACTCCATCTTGAGTCTGCCGAAAAAAGCGCTTGTTTGATGGGGGTCTTAAGCCATTTCACATCAAATAATGGACGCTGACCCCCCAGCCTTGACATGGCTCTAGTTGCTGATCTGCAATAGAGGAGAGTATTTTTTTTTTTAATTCACATGGGGAGTTGGGACTTTGTACTGCACAGTGCACAGTAAACTGCAGCTGGCATACATGCTCTAGTAAGCACACCAACTTCATGTGTATTGTCTTGCTGCGGCATGACTTTCTTAGTTTACCCGTATGTGTGTATGTGTATGTGTATGTGTATGTGTGTGTGTGTGTGTGTGTGTGTGTGTGTGTGTGTGTGGTCTCTGCTCTCAGCACGCTCATGGCACATGATGACATCAGTAGTACACAATTTAATCACCCACCCAATGTATTCTAAGGAATGTGTCATTTTCACACTGTGCCATTGCGAATGCACACACAGGGGTATACAATAACATCAGGGTTTCTCAAAGTGGGTGCCGTGGTGGCACCCTAGGGTGCCGTGATGCAAGTCCAGGGGTGCCAAAGGATACTTTGATAATATTTGGAATTGATCAATATCACTTCAGTTTAACCACTTCAGACCCTCTATACTTATTACTTGCGCTGTACTTGGTGCGTTCTTTTTCAATCTACACCAAAACCTCTTCGCTAAAAATAGCCGATCTACAAGCTCACAACGTGTCGCGTTGCGACACGCTGTGAGCTTGTAGATCGGCTATTTTTGGCAAATGTTCTCCCCGGAAGAGGGATGCTGGGGTTCAAGTGGTTAAACGTCTTAAAAGTACAAAGTTATTTTCAATCTGTCATAATGGAAACAAATATTCTCTCAAGTTTTCCTCGTGTCACGCTGTATTTTAGGGGGAAATATTTACACATTTACGTACCGTAAATATGACAATAAATAGTAAGGTGCTGTAAAGTAATAATGTAAGGGGGCGGCAATAGCTGAGTGGTTAGTGAGCCCGCCTAGGGAGCCAGAGGCCCTGGTTGCCCCAGGTACGATTCCAGGCCAGGCCAGCATATGTGTCGATGAAATGAAATTTGTCCCTGAGCAAGACTCTTAACCCCTAATTGCTCACAGGCCCTCATTGGAAACAAGCCCGCAAGGACTTTCATGAACGTCCTGTTAAAAAAGGAATTATCCTTATTCAGGGGTGCCATGGATGAAAAAAAACATTATTTACAGGGGTTCCCTGAGCCAAATATTTTTTGAGAACCACTGCTACAGTATACATTACCTCGTAATGGGGACTTCATAGCAGCCTCCACCATGCCCACCAGCAGCTGGAGGCTCTTGGGGTCCTGGGCCAGCCCCGAGGCGAAGGCGGCCAGCGCGTCCGCATGGCGACCGAGGTACTGAAGGGCAACACCCTGTCGGAAGTATGCCTGCAAAGGAAGAGAGAGAGAGAGAGAGAGCGAGAGTCGTCAGCACCACAGCATGGGG
Source organism: Gymnoscopelus braueri (assembly GCF_963280865.1). Taxonomy (NCBI): domain Eukaryota; kingdom Metazoa; phylum Chordata; class Actinopteri; order Myctophiformes; family Myctophidae; genus Gymnoscopelus; species Gymnoscopelus braueri. The sequence goes on along the minus strand of NC_137608.1, from coordinate 15,030,064 downwards.
CTTAATGCAAACACATTACCAGGCACACACTCATTTCACATTTGCATTTTTTCCACATGAGCGGCCTGCAGAATGTAGGAACCTTCTCTCTCCTTTGTATTCCCGTAATGGAGCGAAGCGCTGGTTGGGTTTTGTACTTGTTAATTGGATTATACGTTTTACATAAAATGCACGTGTTAGACACCGACAGCCTTACTCAGGAGCATCAGACCCTCTATACTTTACTTTTTTCCATTTTCATTAATGATCTTCCCAAAATATGTACAAATTGCTCCATACAGTTATATGCTGATGACACAGCTATTTATACATCTGATTGTGATATATCCAAAATTCAAAGCTCCTTGCAAACGGAATTCAATCTGGTTCAAAAATGGCTTTTAAATAATAATCTTATATTAAACAAGCAGAAGTCGTGCAGCATGGTGTTTGGTACTCGGTATTTTCTTAATCGTACATCCTCTGAATTATCTATTTTTTTTACAGATGGCTCTCCCCTTAAAACAGTGGAAACATTCAAATACTTAGGCCTTTGGTTAGATTCGGAATTTTCTTTTAAGCCCCATATCGATTCTCTTAGGAGTAAAGTAAATAATGGTCTCAGATTAATGTATAGATCAATAAACTGTTTTACTTTTCAAATAAGAAAACATATTGTTCAGCAGCTTCTACTTCCTATCATTGACTATTGTGACATCATTTATCAGAACACCTCTGAGACACATCTTCATTCGTTAAATGTAGTTTACAATAATATATGTAGATTTGTACTCCGGTGTCCTTACAGTACACATCACTGTGTTCTGTATGATACGTTAAACTGGTTATCTCCTCATGATAGGAGACATTTTCATTGGTTGCTTTTTGTTTTTAAATGTATTTACTTTAATTATCCTTCTTATTTGAAAGAGCTTTTACGTCCGTTCAGTTCAAGATACCCATTAAGACATACACAACAACCTGTTTTTGAGGTACCTGTCGGTATAAACAAAGAAATTGGGAGACGTTCTTTTAAGTTTAAAGCACCTTCTGATTGGAACAATTTATCCACTTTACTTAGATCAATTATTTCATTTTCTGTTTTCAAAATATCTCTGCTTGATTCCCTAAAATCTAACTGTTCTTGCTTTTAAATTCATAAGGTTGGCTTAACGGAAAGACAATCGGGGTTCGCGGAGTCGGCTTGGGGGGTTATGGGTTTTGGCTTCGGACTGGAAATGACATATGTTGCCATGTATTCTTGTTGAATTTGATTTCATAATTGATTGTTTTATTATTATTTTATTTTTTCATTTTTATTATTATTTTTATTATGGCATAACAGATGTAGACTGGTCTGGGATGGTGTGAGAGCCCTTATGTGTATGTTTTGTTGTTGTTGTACGTTATGTGATTGTCTTGTGTCAGTGTTTGTGTGTTGTGCCTGAGGACCCCCTGGAAGACGAGATGCTGCATCTCAAGGGGTTTATCCTCCAATAAAATTTTCAAATCAAAATCAATTTACTTTCTGCTCACTAGTTTAGTTTCCCTCTTTCCGTATATACGCTCTCTCTGCCGTGACAGTCAACCAGGCACCTATGTGGAGCACTGCTGGGATTTCCCTTTGACTGAGTTGGCAGACGAAAAGAGAGGAGAGAGAGGGAGAGAGAAGAGAGAAAGAGAAAACTTTCGTCATGTAGCAATCATAAAAGGACAGCACACGCATAAATACTTCAGAGTCTTCAGCTCTAGGTCTCACAGCTGTAAAATAATAATACTCTCTGCCATATTCGATTTTTCTTCCACAGCATCAAACGTGAGTGCTTGTGTGCCGGACTAGCGAAGAAACTTTTTCCTAAAAAAAACAACAACGATAAAAAACAAACACCAACAGTGAAAGTTAATTCCCACAGCTTAACAAAGTCACACGCCTGAGAGAGTATGAGTCAATAAATACTGGAGGGACATAAACTACTATGATGTGACTGCATGCTGACGTATCTGATTGTGAGAGTCTCAAATGTTTTGGAACATTCTAGAAGAGGATTGAAAACTAAAACAGACCACTATCGCTTCAATCATCCAAAAAAAGCCCCCAACAACCCCACCCCCGCACGTCAAAGAGTGTTCTGCGATGTGTCGTCTCTCTGGGCTGGCGAGGGACAAAAAGAGATGTTTTTTTTTCAACCCAGGCGGTGAGTCTGTCGTCTCCCAGCATGTTTGTGTCTTATGGCCTGAGCGGAGACTAGTCCCACAGAGCAGGGGTGGGCAACTTTGATGATGGAGAGGGCCACTATATTTCCACACTCACTCCAGAGGGCCACATTGTATACTCTAATTTTTTTATCCCACGATTTAGTAAAAAAAAAATTCACCCAGTGCCAATTGTCTAAGTAATCCTGGGCGCTACACTCCCTCTGCCAGCCTAGGGAGAGCCCAGAGCCGAGCTCATGCCTCCTTCGATGCATGAGAGCTAGCAAGCCGCTTCGTATCACCTGACAGGGGGGAGTTTCCCTGGTAGGACGTAACGCGTGGAAGGAACACGTTATTCCAACCAGTTCCTTTCCCCTCCATCAGGCGCCCCGGCTGACCAGGGGGAGGCAGTATAGAGACCAGGATTACTGCATGTTTTTTGTGAGGGTACCTACCCTAGGAGACACGGGGAGCACATTGTATACTGCCGGGCCATTCTATATCACAAAAAGTAGCAAAAATAGCCGATCTACAAGATCAAAACGCGTCGCAGTGCGACACGTTTTGAGCTTGTAGATCTGCTATGTTTGCTATTTTTGAATTGGAATCCTGATTTTTTTTCGCTATTTTTAAATTGGAATCAAATACATTTATTATTTTAGTTATACTTATGTTAACTTTATGAACTTAAATACAAAAACAGTGGACATAAAAAAGACAACAGAATTTTAATAATAGTCATTAAGCTACTAATAAAGACTGAAGTAATGAATGCGGGTCATGTTTGCAATTGTAACAGCTGAAATCAATAATATATCAGTATTCCGATATTAACCTGCGGGCCGCATTAAGTGAAGGTGGGGGCCGAATGTGGCCCCCGGGCCGCCAGTTGCCCATGTATGCCACAGAGGATCTCTAGTCTACCTGACTCTGCTCTAAGTACATCAACAGCAAATTCTCCTGTCCACATTCCAAACCACTACCCACCCCCCCTCTCCCCCTCCTCCCCTTTACAATAGCCAGCCACGGTATAAACAATGCACACGCAACACACACACACACACACACACACACACACACACACACACACACACACACACACACACACACACACACACACACACACACACACACACACACACACACACACACACACACACACACACACACACACACACACACACACACACAGTCCGTTAGAGGAGTTGCATCTGAACTCACTCACATTGTCAACATTGCAGAAGAGCTACACAGCCCAAGACTGAGAGATAATTGAAAGGCAAAGGCGTTTTGGGTGGCCAGTAAACAATACAGTTCAGACTGAAAAATAAATCTCCCCGTGAGACTTTCCAAACCTCCTCCTCAACTGAAGTGTTTGTGTGTGTGTTTTGATGTGTCTTTGTGTGCTGTGTGTGTGTGTGTGTGTGTGTGTGTGTGTGTGTGTGTGTGTGTGTGTGTGTGTGTGTGTGTGTGTGTGTGTGTGTGTGTGTGTGTGTGTGTGTGTGTTATAGGAGAGCCCACAGTCTAGTCTTTCGTCTGGCCACCATCTCCCACTGGAGAGAGACAAGTTGACTCCTCTAGCAAGCTTCCAAAAAGTGACACAGGGGCTAATTTGCCATTAGCATCTAAGAGGCCTTTTCATTAGTCTTTCCCCCAGCTTGCCTGTTAACACCACTAGGGAGCAGAGGATTAGGGAAAATGAGACATGACATTGAATTTATGGGGGACCAGTAATTAATTTAGCTGACGTTCAACCCCCCCCCCCCCCTGTCTCCAGCCATATACCCCCCCAAAGAAAAACACCACTTCTGCCTCCTGCCACTTGCATCATAACTCCATCGAAACGGACGAAGGCGCTGAGATTAGATTCAAAGCATTAACCTTTGTTCTAACACTGTTATTATGGGAGGGGAGCGAGGGGGGACCGGTGGCGTCCGCTCGATATTAATTGCATCTGGCGGTGGCGAAGTTTGGGCGAGGGAGCCTGTGTGTGAGAGAGGAGAGAGGAGAGGAGGAGAGGGGAGGCCCGGACCGCTAGACGTTCTGCCCCAGGGAACCAGAGACATTTAAAAGCACTTCCCCCCTTTGATTAGATTTGCAATATGACTGCTCTACCAGAGATTTCTTTCATTCTCCGTCTGAGCGCTGACCGAGAGAGAGACCGGGGAATTGGGAGATGGAAGGGAGAGAAAAAAAAGGATGAAGAAAATAGAGCCTTTTTGCTTCAAACAAAAAATTGACATCTCCTTTAATCCCTTTACTTTACCCTGGCCTGCCCTACATGTGCGCATTTTAAAAGCCCCCATACGCCCTCGGAGAGCGCGTTAAAATACTGCAAACACAACAAGCACGTGCATAAATGCATAAATCACAAGACTGACGGCGAGAAATGACAGAATCGATGCAGCACGCGGCCCTTAAAGGAGTTTTTTTCTGCTATTAATCTCCAGTCGCTGTCCAAACACATCGCGTAGGCCACACACACACAGAAACAGCCATGTGCAATATAGGATCCGCCATTGCATGATCAAACAGCTTGAATTAGTGTACCGCGTAAAAAAAGAGAGGTCGTGTTTACAAAAGTATCAGCTGAATACTAATTCAACTGAGTACCGATACTGACACAGATATAAATAGTAATTTATCTTAGGTCGCTGTCCAAACACATCGCGTGGGCCACACGCAGAAACAGGCATTTGCAATATAGAATCCGCCATTGCATGATCAAACAGCTTGAAATAGACAGTGTATCACGTAAAAAAGAGCAGTCATGTTTACAAAAAGTATCAGCTGAATACTAATTCAACTGAGTACCGATACCGACACAGATATAAATAGTAAAAGAAATTCTAAGGCCAATGAATGCACTTACTGTACTGCAGTGTAGTCAGTGTGTTTGCATACTTATTAAGTGTATGGTGGGAGATGCTGTAGAAAAGAGCCAACAAGTTGTCTACAAAATATGCTGTTGGCAGGATTCAGGAAGCATCTTCTTAAGAGAAGAGGGTATAGAGAGCAAGCATTTACCACTACACGACATTTCCTATTCACACTTAAGAGGATCTTTTCTAAAAACATAGCAGCATCCACTTAAGAGCTGCCGCTCCAGCGATTAGCACAGCCTGTAGGCTCTCAGCTAAACACAGACAGGAAGGAAGGCGAGCGAGATGGAGACAGACAGAAAGAGAAACATAGAGACAGACAGAGAGACACAGAGAGAGAGAGAGAGAGGCTGAGAGAGAGAGCATCCGAGAGAAAGAGAGGGCTTATACACAGAATAGAAAAAGCAAGCCAAACGCTTAACCCTTTAAGACCGGGAACGCATCCGTGTCATTTTCAGATTTCTTTGGGCTATTTTTTAGGAACAAAATTGTGAAAATGTGTGCAAATCTTTGAATATAACTACACTTTTAACTCAAATCTTTGTTTCTGGGGGTCCCTGGAACAAAATATTTTGAGATGGGGGTCCGTGGCTAAATACATATCATTTTGGGGGTCCTTAACATGAAAAAGTTTGAGAACCAGTGTATAGCAACATATGTTTTTTTTTTTTTTTGTTTACTGCTAGGATTTAGAAGACATTTGTAGAATCCCCAGAAGCAAATTTTTACGATTTTTCAAAAATAGCAGATCTACAAGCTCATAGCGCGGCTATGAGCTTGTATATCTGCTATTTTTGAATAGCATAAAAGTATAAAAATAATGGTTACACAGATGCGTTCCCGATCTTAATGGCTTAATCTCACTACCAGAAATCCTCTCCCTAATCAGAATGCACATTAGAGAGAGTGCCTGTTTTGCGAAGGAGGCTCAAACTTGTGAACTCAAAAGTGTAAACTCTCCTGAAAACTGAAGCATCTTGGCGAGGCATCTTGTTATACAACATGAGACACCCAACAACAACTCTAATCAGGCGTTATATGCCTGGAATTCAATCCAGCCTAAATTATTGAGCCCTCCTGCGTCTTTATACCTCCGCTATTTAAAGCAACAATGTGCTGATTCCACCAAAGAGTGGATCGACTGCCTGGGAAGGTTTGTCGTTCTTACCCCGAGGGTAAAATGTGTGTGTGTGTGTGTGTGTGTGTGTGTGTGTGTGGGGGGGTGTGGGTGTGTGTGGGTGTGGGTGTGGGTGTGTGTGTGTGTGTGTGTGTGTGTGTGTGTGTGTGTGTGTGTGTGTGTGTGTGTGAGCGAGATAGAGAGAGATTGTGAGACCGTTTTTTGTGCACATAATGTGTGCAAGTTAAGCAACAGAGAGAAAGAGAGAGACTTGGAAAGACATAAGGAGAACGGAGAGGAGGATAAAAGCTTTTCTTGTCTCTTGAATATTTTAATATTTCATGAATGCTTGTTTGAAGTCATTTTAAATATTCATGGGGTTTTTTTGTGCTTAGGAGGAAGAGGAACATGATGAAGAAAAGAACGCATTCACTGGTGCAGAAGATCTCACTGTAGGTGTTCACTGTATGAACAGTGAACACGCACGCACACATGCACACAGCAGTGGTGGAAAAAGTACTCAAATGTTTTACTTAAGTAAAAGTATCAATACTGCAATGTAGAAGTACTCTGTTACAAGTAAAAGTCTGGAATTCAAAATGTACTTGAGTAAAAGTACAAAAGTATCGGTATCAAAATGTACTTAAAGTACCAAAAGTAAAAGTACTAAAATGTTTGAAAATAGCCGATCTACAAGCTCACAAAGCGTCGCGATGCGACGCGTTGTGTGCTTGTATTTTCAAATAGCCTACGTATAAAATAGGAATAGCCTACGTATAAAATAGGGCTAAAGCGGTTAATGTATGTTTTATAATGTAATAATTTATATCTGCAAAGTAACTAAAGTTTTCAAATAATTGTAGTGGAGTAAAAGTACAATATTTGCGATGTAGTGGAGTAGAAGTAAAAGTATAGACAATTGGAAATACTCCAGTAAAGTAAAAGTACCTCAAAATTGTACTTAAGTACAGTACTTGAGTAAATGTACTTAGTTACTTGACACGACTGTGCGCGTGCACACACACACAGAAATACGACCACCTTGCATTTTCTGTCAGGGGTATAGCCATACTGTACGTGGCACACAGACAGTCTGCTGTGTAGTCACAGCAACTGGACAGGAAGTCTGGGAGAGTGTGGCGCGACACCAACTGTTAGTGTCTCCTCTAATAGCAGATTAATGCCCATGGCATATGTCCTTGTCCCTTTCCCATGTCTCCTACCCCCACCCCCACTCCCACCCCCCAGGGGTACCCTACCCTCAGCTCCTCCTGTGTGCGTACATGTGTGTGTGTGTGTGTGTGCCTGTGTTTTGTCTGATTTCATTCAGGATCTCCGTCTAAACAGGCTCAGCGGCATCATTCAGTGGGGTATACATTCACACATGCACACATATGGATGGGCCGTGCTGTTAAGACTTAATATAAATGGAAAACACACAGCATGCAGGGAATGGCGTGCACAGGACATGCTTTGATGGCATGCTTAGATTTATGCATTCACACACACACACAGGCACCCCGGCGTCCTGTCTGCCGCAATTGATTGTACACAATTCCTTATCTAAGTTCTTATAGGAGAGCATGACTGCCGACAGTCACACAACAGCATCGGAGATGCTATGCCAGTCGATAACGCTCTCCGCATGGCTCCAAGGAGTGTTTATACAGTATGGGTACACAATATTACAGGTGATTTAACTACTTAAGCCCTATTTTGCCCTTTTTTAAATTCAGATTTTTTTATCAGCTCGAAGAGCGGCTGGTCTGTGAAGAGACAGAGCACTAGTCGACATATTCTCGACGTGTTTTCGATCATTGGCTGTCCTTTAAGCCAATGGGGAGACATCCCATACTCTGAACGGTGGTCTCGTCCTCCCATGCTATGGTATCATAACAGTGTTGCCAGATTCTGCGAGAGAAATACACACACACACGGTCACAGAGAGAAAAAAGATTGGATCGGGGCAAAACAAAGCGTGCAGCTAGCTGGTATACATGACGTGTCATGTCTTGTTTTTTTTACCTTTTCGCCTAACCCAAAATAGGGAAATCAGGTTGAAAGTGGGTAACCTAAATCACACAACGCGGAATTAAGCATCAGACCCAGACATTTTTTCTCTGAGTAAAGCTAAAATTGCTGTTGAACAAAGACTGTTGTGAGGTATCTAATTGCTTACCACTTCTGAATCTGTCATCATTATAGAAGCAATCCAAAGCTGCCAAAATCATTTGTAAGAGCTTTGTATTGAGGGCATTTTGCTGCTGGAAGCTTTGCCTCTGTCTGTCTCTGCTAGTTGAGTTATTTACAGATGTCTGCAGCTACTTTTCTGGGCTGTGTGTGCGCTCGCTCGTCGGGAAGTGGAAGAAACTCAAACCAAAACGACGTCTCCCAAAACAAACAATCGTAACTCTTCGCCCGCAGTGTGACGGCAGCCTGTCACTGAACCGACCCAACGGAAGCCGCCAGCCTGCGGTGCCAGGCGCTCCCGATGGCCAGACGACGCCTCTCCCAGAGCCCGTGTCGTGCCTTGATCGCCCATATCAGCAGTAATAGAGATGCTTTCAAAACAAGCTAAAATCAATACGAGCTGCATAAGCTCGATTTAGAGAGAGAGAGAGAGAGAGAGAGAGAGAGAGAGAGAGAGAGAGAGAGTGCCACACCCCTTTCGCTTGCTGTGGTGTGGTGTGGTGTGTGTTTGGGATTCCGGAGGCCGGTGCAGATGGTTTTTCTGATCGCCCACAGGGCAGCCGGTGCCAGCGTAGCATCTCTGAACAGGAACCCCTGCCAGCATCATAATGGAACCCAAATCAGACCATCAAATAGGGGACAGCAGGCTACAAAACCCCAACACACACACACACACACACACACACACACACACACACACACACACACACACACACACACACACACACACACACACACCCCCCCACACACACACACACACACACACACACACACACACACACACACACACACACACACACACACACACACACACACACACACACACACACACACACACACCAATAACCCCCATGAGTAAGCGACCCATCTGTCCAACAACAAACATGTATTATTTGGTGGCTCCCGACAGCAGTCGTCCACACAGCGGCGGCTGGGACAGTGGGATAAGATTAGACACTAATGGCCTCGGTGTCTCAACAAAGGCATTGCTGCCTTTCTTGTTATTCCCTGTATCTCCCTGGCTCCTTAAGCCATCAAGACCGGGAATGCACCTGTGTGTCATTTTTTAAAGATTTCTTTGGGGCTATTCAAAAAATAGCAGATCTACAAGCTCATAGCTATTTTTGGTGAAAAACAATCGTGAAAATGTGACCCCCAGAATTCCTTCTGGGGGTTCCTGGAACAAAATATTTTGAGATGGAGGGGGGTCCGCGGACAAATGCATATCATTTTGGGGGTCCTTGACATGAAAAAAGTTTGAGAACCACTGTTATTATAGCAACATAAGTTTAAAAAAAAAAACATTTGTAGAATCCCCCAGAAGCAAAGATTTGAGTTACAAACGTTCGCTTAAGAAAATATATATATTCAAAGATTTTCTCATATTTTCATGATTTTTCAAAAATAGCAGATCTACAAGCTCATAGCACTTATTCACTCGGTGCCGCGCTATGAGCTTGTATATCCTCTATTTTTTGCATAACCAAAGGAATCTAAAAATGACACACAGATGCGTTCCCGGTCGTAATAGGTTAACACCGCTAGGTGTTTGTTGTCTGGTCTGGTCCAATGTGAGACCCAGAAATGTCAACGTTGTCGTCTTGTCGACCTGCGGGTTTCAAGGCGTGCACGGTACGCACGCTGCTGCCGTCGCCGCAGTCTCCCTCGCATCACATCTCTGCCACCGCCACACTTTCAAGGTGACACCGCCGCACTGGGCGAAGTCGATTCGGCAGGGTACACAAAATGTCAACCCGCTTTAATTTAATATCCAGGGATGACTGTCGGCCGGGCCAAGACAAATTAGCCGGGAGGAACAGAGAGAAGACGGGAGGGGGAAAGAAAAAGGCAAGTGGAATGATGATCGCTACCAGTGGTGGAAAGTAACTAAGTACATTTACTCAAGTACTGTACTTAAGTACAATTTTGAGATATTTTTACTTTACTGGAGTATTTCCAATTTTCAGTACTTTCACTTGTACTCCACTACATCTCAGAGGCAAATATTGTATTTTTACTCCACTACAATCATTTGAAAACTTTAGTTACTAGATACTTTGTAGATTTTTTATTATTTATTATTTATTACAAAACATACATTAACCACTTCAGCCCTATATACATTTCGGCAATTTGAAAATAGCCGATCTACAAGCTCCTATCCCATCTCACACAAAGATTTGGCGGACCCCCTATAGTAGCGCTGAGGACCCCCTAGGGGTCCCGGACCCCCTGTTGAAGACCCCTGCTCTAGATCTCTGGTGCATCAACCACATAATCGCAATGTCCGGCTGGAGACCTGTGTTTGCATGTCCTTTTGCCCCTTTTTGCCTATTCAGTCTCCTGTCTCTATACTATTACTATCCTATCACAATAAAGCAATATCGGCCCAGAAATAGATTCAATGATGCACTAAGTGATGTCACTATTCTGAGTAATGAAACGACAATAAAATCCGCACACCAGAATGCTGCTCCCATCGTGGGTTTTTTTCTTTATTGGTGGCAACGTTTCCAGCCCGGGAGGCTCTTCCTCAGACCTTGAAACATTGCCACCAATAAAGGAGAAACAAGATATGACCCAGTCATATTATACCAGGTTGCTCTCTCCAGCGTCCCGCACAGAACCAAATGGACCCGTGGTGCGTTGTCTTGTTTTTTCTGGGTCGCTGTTGGAGGCTGCGCTGTGTGTGTGTGTATAAGGAGTCAAGTCAATAGTTTGTTTGGTGGCCACGACCACACTTTTTTTTCACGCAACAGCGCCACAGACCATAGAGATACATACAGTGGCCGAACACAGTATTGTGGGTCGTCTTTAGATCCCATATTCTGAGAGGACATTGAGCCCTCATTGGCTAAAGAACCAGCCAATGAGGAAAAAGTGCCGCAAAAGTCACGACTAGCGAGTGTAGATGTAGACCAGGTTTGGCAACCTGGTAAAAACACGATGGGAGAAGCATTCTGGTGTGCAGGATTTTATTGTTGTTTCGTGTTGAATTTTGTGACACAGCACCCAGCCCAGCAGGACAGGATGTGCTGTGCCTTTTCTCACTTTGTGACACCTTTTTCCACTATACTCTTGAGTAGAGTCACCATTATCTATCTTGTCTGTGAGCTTTTGGTTGATATTCTGTCCCCTTATGAAGATCATCTGTTTGGGTAGATGACGTGCACAGATAGAAGAAGAGGGGACAATGCGAAGTCGCCCTGCCAAGCGGTGTGTATCGTGACAGCATGTCTCTGCAGGAACCCGCTGCTCCCGCCACCATTGTGCTGTCTCATCTGCTCGTGATAAATGAGCGATATCAGTTTTTCCCTTCTGTTTCACTTTGGCTGTCACAATGGATGCACGCAGCGTGACACTTCCCCGATCACAAGTCCTGACCTTCTCTATTTAAGGAGCTCTTTGTCTTTTGGTAATTGTTTTTAGAAGGTGCTACACTACACCCACCTATAGCACTGATAAATGTGAGGCACGGTGAATACAGAGTGCTGGGGAATTGATTCCCACATACCTGACAATGACCTTTTCCAATTTGAAGTCCTGCACGGGCTGCCAGTTTGATGTGAGCCCCCCACCGAATCGATGGCTAGCTCGCCGACTACTACGATGTCTCCCCTCTCTGACGGCTCCAGCTGGCAAGTCAACTGCAGCCTTTTAACTGGGGAATCTTACTGCTGTTCACTCTGAGGCTCTCTGAATAATGAAACATTTACCCTTCAATAGCCGGCTCCGCAAAGAATGATCAGTTTAATTCGCTCTCATTAAAGCCATCTAGCCTAATGGGCTAATTAAGGGCCTTGGATGGAACGGATTCACACAGGAGACTATGTCACCCCGGCCACCCCACCCCCCCCTCTCCTCGGGTTTGAAGCACATCAACGGATCATAAATATTTTACTACGTCTACCTATACATGCAGATTGCAGGGCGCCTCTGTTTAACTTGCATAACTGCTTAACATGCGGCACTGGTGTGTAGCTCATGTTGCTAACAGAGAAATAATGAAATCACCGCGCGGTCATGAACCCTGTGTTGCTCAACAGGCCCCGTACGTAGACCACCCCCCCCACCCCCACCCACACCCAAGTTGCCGCATAGAGCAAAAAAAAACCTACAAAGGAGCATCATTAATTCATTAGTTGAACAGATACACCCTTTAAAGTGGTCCCACAGTGGTGCAGCCACTCTCTTATGAGGAAAAATGGTCACTCTCCTGTTCTGTCTGAATGGGAAAACACATGCACACACGTGTGTTTTGATCGATGCGGGTCAGGAGTGTGTGGTGGTCTTATTAGATTGTGGAGATGGTAATAGACAGGCAGCTGTGTCATGATTCTATCCTATGTGACCCTATGCTGCTCTGCAAGAGGCTTGTGTTTGGCCTGGAGGGCCGGAGGGTGTAATCCCCCGACCTTTACCCTTTCACAGGTCTGACCTCAGACCTCCACGGTCCAGGAGGAAAGGCCTGTACCTACAGGGAGACAGAGAGGTGACAGAAGAGAAGGCTTTGGGCTCTCAGAATAGGTTTAATTAAGCACCGGGGCCTGGCTTTGTGTTGTCCTGTTGGCTTGTCAGGCTGAAGGGTACAAGTCTTGTACTCTTCAGCCTGACAAGCCAACAGGACCCAGAGTAGCAATCAGTGGTGGAAAAAGTACTACCATTTTTTTTACTTGAGTAAAAGTATCAATACTGCAATGTAGAAATACTCCGTTACAAGTAAAAGTCCGGAATTCAAAATGTACTTGAGTAAAAGTACAAAAGTATTGGTATCAAAATGTACTTAAAGTACCAAAAGTAGAAAGTACTCATTATAGAGATGTCCCATTTCACAAGAACGTTTTCATTCTCAAAATATTTTGTTCCAGGGACTGCCCAGAGGCAAAGATTTGAGTTACAAATGTTCGCTTTAAATATATATATATATTCAAAGGTTTGCACAAATCTTGAGGATTTTTCAAAAATTAGCAGATCTACAAGCTCATAGCGTAAAGTGGTTCAAATTATTGTGACGCCATATTAACACATTTTTCTGGGGACCCCCTGGAAGCCCCCCAAGGACCCCTGGGGGTCCCCGGACCCCACTTTGAGAACCAACGATCTAGAGAACTACCGGCACACCCCCATTCAGCACTTCCAATTCTAATGTAAAGGAAAACCAACGTCACGTGGCGCCTATATGATTTATAGCCACGACCGGAGTCATGGGCACAACCTGCTAGACTATAGTCACACTCTTATTAGCATCTGGAGGATCCCACAGACGTGAGGCTGAGAGAGAGGGGTCAGGGTGCTAAACAGATTTCCCATGCACCCACCCTCTCTCTATAACAGATCCTTGGCTCCTCCACTCTGCACTGAGCACTTTTACACCTGAACCCCCCCACAAGCCACGGGTGGGTTGACTCTCAATTAAAGCAGGCATTAATTACTTAAAAGGAGCTTTAATCAATCACGGCCAGATGGCCATCCTAAAAGAGGAGAGCTCACTCCGGGCGGCCGGAGAGAGAGAAGAGCTCCTCACCTCTCTCTTTCGACGTAGTGTACTAGGGTGGGTGGTCTAAATATATCCTTATTTTTTAAATAGCCCCTTATTGAAATATGCACCTTTTTCTTTGCCTGCTGTTTATAGACACTAGAGAGAACAACATCTGTCGTTATATGGTCTTGCTTTATAACTACTTAAACCTCTTAAATATGGTTGAGCGGAGTCCCTCAGGGCTCTATACCAGGCAGTGGTTCTCAACCTGTGGGTCGGGACCCCCAGGGGGGTCGCCACATGATTTTGGGGGGGGGTCCCCAGATGACAGTGAAAAACGTAAAAAAGAAATGTGTACCTAAAAAAAACAAAAAGGCCAGAAAGAGGCAAACATTGGGAAAATAGCAGATCTACAAGCTCACAAGATCAGCTATTTTCACAATGTTTATCTGTGGAACCAAGTCAAACTAAATGTAATGCCTCAACTCCTACAATTTTAAGTGCTTGTCTGGCTGGGGGGTCCCCAGTTCAATGTTGGGGGGTCCCCAGTTCAAATATGATTATTTTTGGAGGTAGCAGCCTGAAAAGGTTGAGAACCACTGCTCTATACTATTCTACTATACTACTCTTTTCTGTTTTCTGTTATTGTGGGTAAAGCTTTCGCTGAAAATAGACGATCGTTGCAACGCGTTGTGAGCTTGTTCATCTGCTATTTTCTGCAAAACCTTTCCCCACAATACAGATACTGCAGGTTTAAGTGGTCAATTTAAATAATTGGATAATCCCAATAACCGTGATTTCGTTTCACCAGTGAGTTAGAGAGAGAGAGAGAGAGAGAGAGAGAGAGAGAGAGAGAGAGGGAGAGAGAGAGCAAATCTAGGTAAATCTCACTTATTTTTAAAACCCTCGATTATTGTAATTCTTTACAACTTGCCAAAATTGAATGAGGCAGAGGCACCCACCATGCCATATGCTGTGTCCCTAATGGAGTTAGCCCCGGAATGGAGGGGAGAGAGGAGGCTAACTTGGCCCTGGTTTGCTCCACTCTCCTGGCCCGGGGCCCCGCATCCTCCATCTTCATTTGTGCCGCCTTAATTGGCTTTGACAGTGAACCCAACCATGGCACGAAAAATAACCGGCTCTGCGTAAACAGAGGCTGAGGGACACATGTTCTGAACATGGGAAATCAGGCATCTCTATTAGCCCCGTTATTAGTCATGGTGGAAGGTGTCTTGAAGACGTCGGTTTCTGACATGCTGTCTTGCAGTGGTGGAAAGTAATTAAGTGCATTTACTTAAATATTGTACTTAAGTACAATTTTGAGGCATTTGTACTTTATTTGAGTATTTCCAATTTTCAGTACTTTAACTTCTACTCCACTACATCTCAGAGGCAAATATTGCACTTTTACTCCTCTACAATTATTTGAAAACTTTAGTTACTAGTTACTTTATAGATTTTGATTATCAATAAAAAACATACATTAACCACTTCAGCTCTATATACATTTTGGCGAACATTCACTAAAAATAGTTGCGACACGTTGTGAGCTTGTAGATCGGCTATTTGAGAGATTTGGTGTAGATTGAAAAAGAACAGCGCAAGTAATAAGTATAGAGGGTCTAAAGTGGTTAAACTGAAGTGATATTGATTCATTCCAAATATTATCAAAGCATCCTGCGGCACCCACTTTGCCTTCAGGTTCCCATGTTATATACCCATTAGTAGACAAAGCGGATACAAACGCTCCTTCATACTCTCAGCTCACTGAACTCTAACAGGAGAAGGTAATATCAGCTCGACTACCCAACCGTGTCTGCCTTTAACTTTAATTTTAATTTTATTTTAATAGTGCAAATTGGAAAGGTTTGTTTTTATTTGTCTTTATATGTTAATGTCTTCTTAATTGTCTTGTGTGTTTTTGTGTGATACTGTGATGCAACAAAATGCATAATGTTTTATGTAAAGTAGTCTGAGGTGCCTTGTTGTTGAAAATGTGCTAATAAACTTGCCTTGCTTTTCCTGTGAAACTGCTACACAACCAGCTGTCCACTGGGGACAAATAAAGTTCTAACCTACCATACCATACCTTACCTACTCTTGTGTCTGTCAGTGGAACACTCGCCCCCCTAGACGCAAACAAACCCTTTCTTCAACCTGTCCGTTCCTCCTATGCTTTTAACGTATTGGGCTGTGGCAGGCACTAGGACCACTCGGCCGCTGAAACTCTGGCAGCTAAAGCGCCACCGCGCGCTGAACTAGAACCGCAAGCGACCTCGTCTCTTAACTCATTCACTGCCACTGACGTAAAAAACGTAATTTGTCCCGTTTACCAATCCTGCCACTGACGTAAAAAACTTAAAAAAAAAATAAGACCCAAAGACCAAGTAGATATGATTGTTTAACGATCTACACTCCCATCCACTTCCTTGTTAACTTAAAACTTAAAAATTCTGTATCTCGGCTCCTGAGTACTTTTTTTTTTAAATGAAAAATCTCTGGCAGTGGGCAAACGCGGCCAGCAATAATTGTGGCAGTGAATGAGTTAAGGAAGTCACCATGTCAAACATGGATGATATCCGGCACACCAAACTCTTTTATGATACAGTATACGTTGCACTAACAGGCTCAGCCTAGCGGGATGCCGACCTGACCCTCTCTTGATACCTCTAACAGAGCACCATGCACACTCTCAGCTCCCACAATCTCACATGCCACTTTCACCCACTGATTGGCGCTCCGCTGGGAGAAAAAGCTCAATTTATCTTCAAATGTAACGCTCCACATGCAGAGAGAAAATTTGGTGGTGTAAAGATAAGTGCTGGTTCAGACTCAAGAGGTGTGACAAGTCCACACTGTCATCAATGAACCACAGCGGCTGAATCACAAGTGGTTCTTCACGGCCCGGTTATCTTTGCGGAGTGTAGAGATCACAAAGAGAGACAAAGACCAACAAGTCTATCACACTGACAGAGTGTAGGGGCACAGCTCCTTGTGTGTGTGTGTGTGTGTGTGTGTGTGTGTGTGTGTGTGTGTGTGTGTGTGTGTGTGTGTGTGTGTGTGTGTGTGTGTGTGTGTGTGTGTGTGTGTGTGGGTGTGTGTGTGTGTGTGTGTGTGTGTAAAGTAAAAGTCCGGAATTCAAAATTTACTTCAGTAAAAGTACAAAAGTATTGGTATCAAAATGTACTTAAAGTAAAAGTACTAAAATGTTTGAAAATAGCAGATCTACAAGCTCACAACGCGTCGCTAAAGTGGTTGATGTACGTTTCATAATATAATCATTTATATCTGTAAGTAACTAAAGTTTTCAAATAATTGTAGTGGAGTAAAAGTACAATATTTGCCTCTGAGATGTAGTGGAGTAAAAGTAAAACTACTGAAAATTGGAAAAAATATCCAGTACAGTAAAAATACCTCACAATTGTACTTAGGTACAGTACTTGAGTAAATGTACTTACTTACTTTACACCACTGTGTGTGTGTGTGTGTGTGTGTGTGTGTGTGTGTGTGTGTGTGTGTGTGTGTGTGTGTGTGTGTGTGTGTGTGTGTGTGTGTGTGTGTGTGTGTGTGTGTGTGTGTGTGTGTGTGTGTGTGAGTGTGTGAGTGTGTGTCAGCACTTGAGCTGGGATCATTGCCGCTCTGGCCTTGGTGGGGGGGGGGGGGGGGAGTAGCTTCATCAAAACAGGGAGAGTCAGCAGCGGGGGCCCGCTTGCTTGACAGTGTGGCTTCTCCTCTCCAAGAGCTGGCCTGGCCCCCGCAACACTTCAAAAAGACTTGTGAGTCGGCCCTTGCGGAGGGAGCGCTGCTCTTAATGAAAAGCATGGCATGAGCCCCGGTGCTTTTGATTCTGTGGGTAGCGGAGTCATACATGATTGAGCAAAGGCAAGCTAAATCACAGATAATGCTCCGAGAGGCTGAGAACGACCAGAGAGAGAGAGAGAGAGAGAGAGAGGCGAGGGCAGGACGTATATGGTAGAGACCAAAGAATAATAGGGAATACACCGCAGAGGGGATGGACGTAGTATATCAGAATGTACTTAAGCCAGGGGGAAGATGGAGAGACAGATGGAGAGGGTGAAAAAGACAAAAGGTTAACACACGATGAAGCCCTTCTGGCTAGCGTTTTCCCATGTACTGTGCAGGCCTGTAGCCACATCCAGGCAATAGCAGTCCTTTATTAGGTATGACCTGTTTCTCCTTCCCATGTCCCTGTGCAGCCAGCAGCAGCCAGCAGCCAGCATGCTGGTCTGTGGTGGGCTGGTGGCTGCAGTATATGGCTGCTTTTTGCCATGCGGGTGCACGGTCGGAGATCTCCCCAGCGATTACCAGATAAATGCACTTTAATTCACAACACATGGCGGCACAGGGGTTTATATATAGACTCACTAATTCCCTCACGGCCACACTGCAATATGAACTCCATGCTGCACCAATTTAAGTGTGTGATGAGTCCCACGCCGGCCGGCTCCACTACTTATCATATATATTACATGCTCCGGCAACATGACGAGGGGCCCAGGACGGACTGGGGAGAGAGTGAATATCGGGAGCTGAGAATTAAGATTATGGGGACCGGGGACCCATTGAGGATTTTCCATTATTAATGAGGAGACAAAGGGCCAAATCTGCTTCCAGTACATCAAGTCGTTCCCAGATGGAGGTGGAGATGTTCGCTCTACGAACCGTTCAGAGGGAGATAATGTCGCTTCTGCAAAAAGGAAAATCAACTTCAGTTCAGTGCGATTCAACAAAGCACAAGGCTGCGCTTCACCAACAATTATACGCTGCCTTGCACTGAAAGCCTAATGATCAACCGCACCACTCGCTTTATTGAGTTAATTGGCAGCACTCTAGCACAGAAAAGGCAGCTATAACGCTGGTAACATCCATTGGCCTTGTAACACATCTGCAACCTCCCGCATGCAGCAATGCTAGCTCGTTAAACCAGCAAGTTTAGCTATGTGTACTTTGGCCATCATCTTGCATCATTAAGCATGACCCACTGTTAATCACGTTTAGCTGTTGTTTGCTTGGCTTTGATATATCTCTAACATGAGAAGCGTGACTTCCTGGCCTATATATTCGGTAATCGGATCGTATGTGTCATGGTTTTCTTTTTCCACCTGCTGACAGGTTGTGGCTTCTGGGAAAAAAATGCCACGCAAAACATCTTCATTGAACCTTATTTGGCAAGTGGTCTTGTCGCTTAAATAATCCAATGCTCCAAAGCCGCCCCCCCCCCCACCCCACCCGCACGAATGCATCCACAAGTACACACCGAGCCAAATATACACCACCGTAGCTCACAGCCATGAGTCATGTGAGTGCGTGCCAACAATCAATGGAGCTTGCAGCGCCTAGCTGGCTGTAGTATAACGGAATGTATTAATTTTCTCATTTAGAAACAAATATAAACTACAAATAGATTAATGGTGTTTGATCAGCTTAGCGGAGCGATGACAATTAGTATGCATGGACGGTGGTAGAGTGAGATTTGTGCATGTGTGTGTGTCTTGTGAGTGTGTGTGTGTGTGTATGTGTGTGCTAGCTCCAATCGGAACCTCTCCCTCCGCTGTATTCGCTCCGAGATGAGGTCCCACTGCGTCGGGGTGCCGGCAGAATATTGGCGAATATTGTTGATTCTTACCTTTTTCCGCACATCGTATCCAAAAAGTAAAGGTATTCCCCCCTGCTCTCAGATGTTTTACATTTTAGCGGTAAAGAAAATCTAAGCGACGGGTTGAAACAAGCCTTTAAATTGCTTATATAGTCAGCCTGTGGCCAGTCAACCCCGTCCGCATGCACTGTACTGCTTCCGTAAGATTGCATTGTGAAAACATGGCCACAGGCTGACTAAAAAGGACCATTTAAACGCTTGTTTCAACCCATCACTTAAATGTACTTTACCGCTAAAATGTGAAACATCTTAGAGCAGGGGGGAATACCTTTACTTTTAGGATACGATGTGCGGAAAAAGCTAAGAATCGACAATATTGGCCAATATTCGCCAGTGTCGTCATCTGCCGGCACCCCAACACTGTGGGACCTCAACTCGGAGCTACAGTATACAGCAGAGGGAGAGGTTCCAAATGGGACTACTGTACTAATGTGCATAAACACATTATGTGTACATGTTTATGTGTCGGAGTGTGTGTGACCGTCAGTGGTGGAAAAAGTACTCAAATGTTTTACTTAAGTAAAAATATCAATACCTCAATGTAGAAATACTCTGTAAAGGACCGGAATTCTAAATTTACTTCAGTAAAAGTACAAAAGTATTGGTATCAAAATGTACATAAAGTACCAAAAGTAGAAAGTACTCATTATGCAGAATGTCCCATTTCAAATAATAGAAAATAGCAGATCTACAAGCTCAACGCATTGTGAGCTTGTAGATCGGCTATTTTCAAATGGTTTAACTGGTTAATGTATGTTTTTTAATAATAATCAAAATCTACAAAGTAACTAGTAACTAACATTTTCAAATCATTCCAGTAAAGTAAAAGTACAATATTTGGATCCGAGATGCAGTGGAGTAGAAGTAATTAGTATTGGAAATTGGAAATACTCAAGTAAAGTACAAATACCTCAAAATTGTACTTAAGTGCAGTACTTAAGTAAATATACTAGTTACTTTCCACCACTGCTGACTGACCGTATAACAGCACACTGCAGTACCTACAGTATAGGAAAAAGGTTGAAATGTCTCATCACCACAGAGCTGCGGTCACAGGCAAGGAGCAGACCTCCTAGTATACTGAAGGGGCTGTTTGGAGGAGGAGAGGAGAGGAGAGAGGAGGAGGAGAAGGGTGACGAGAGGAGAGGGACAGAGGAGCCACAGGGGAACCCAGAGGGAGCGGGGTGTAGAAAATTGAGGCCATGGTCTCTCTAGCTGGTGTCTGGGGGGGTATAGAGGCAGGCTAGTAGCCCTCATTTCATACTACACAGGGTTTGGCAATTACAGGCGACAGCGGCTGGCACCATGATGGAGAAAAGATTGATCCGGACAAGCAAGTCTCTGTTTGCTTTGTTAAAAGTAATTAATCACTTTGGACCGGTGGAGTAATGGTGCCTGGAGAGCAAAGCTGCTCTGCTGAGTGTGAGTGTGTGTCTGTCTGCGCAGGCATGTAATGGTACGTGTGCATGTGTGTGTGTGTCTGCGCAGGCATGTAATGGTTACGTGTGCATGTGTGTGTGTCTGCGCAGGCATGTAATGGTACGTGTGCATGTTTGTGTCTGCGCAGGCATGTGATGGTACGTGTGCATGTGTGTGTGTCTGCGCAGGCATGTAATGGTACGTGTGCATGTGTGTGTCTGTGCAGGCATGTAATGGTACGTGTGCATGTGTGTGTCTGTGCAGGCATGTAATGGTACGTGTGCATGTGTGTGTCTGCCCAGGCATGTAATGGTACGTGTGCATGTGTGTGTCTGCGCAGGCATGTAATGGTACGTGTGCATGTGTGTGTGTCTGCGCAGGCATGTAATGGTACGTGTGCATGTGTGTGTCTGTGCAGGCATGTAATGGTACGTGTGCATGTGTGTGTCTGTGCAGGCATGTAATGGTACGTGTGCATGTGTGTGTGTCTGCGCAGGCATGTAATGGTACGTGTGCATGTGTGTGTCTGTGCAGGCATGTAATGGTACGTGTGCATGTGTGTGTGTCTGCGCAGGCATGTAATGGTACGTGTGCATGTGTGTGTCTGTGCAGGCATGTAATGGTAAGTGTGCATGTGTGTGTGTCTGCGCAGGCATGTAATGGTACGTGTGCATGTGTGTGTGTCTGCGCAGGCATGTAATGGTACGTGTGCATGTGTGTGTGTGTCTGCGCAGGCATGTAATGGTACGTGTGCATGTGTGTGTGTGTCTGCGCAGGCATGTAATGGTACGTGTGCATGTGTGTGTGTCTGCGAAGAAACATGAGTATATGTGTGTCTGTGTCATATGTGTGTAGATAAGAGTATACATCAGTGTTGATTAAAACTATGACGAAAAATGTTGGTCCACTACCTTTTTTCACTGACGAAAACGAAATAAAAACTAAGCTATGATGACTAAAACTAAGACTAAATATATTGACAATTTCGTCAACAAATAAAAACTAGACTAAAATGTTAGGGAGGGACTAGTGGAGAAGAGATCCAGTAGAACTAAAAGACAAGTCATTTTATGTTTGGTTGCGCTCGGGTGTTGCGCTCTGAAAATAGCAGATCTACAAGCTCACAACGCGACGCGCCAAAAATACATATTAGTCAACTGTAGATTTAGTCGACTATAATCTTATGATATTTAGTCAACTAAAACTAGACAAAATCTAAAACATTTCAGATGACTAAAACGAAATGGAATTTGCTGTCAAAATCAAACACTGGTATGCACAGCATGTGCCTGGCTGCATGCTTGTGTTGAGCATGCGTACATGAAAAAGCAGTAGTAGTGAGGGAATAGTGGTGATGGTGGTGATGGGGTGGGGTGGGGGGGGGGGGTTTGATGTTAGCAAGGAGAGCTTTGGGAGAGAGCTAGGGAACGTAACTGGCAGACTGAAAAAAAACTAGGGAGGAGAAGGGAGAAACATGCGCACACACTGCACCCATTTATTCACCAGCGTGCACTCAAGAGGGCCAGTGGTGCAATCCATCATAAGAGTTCTATCCACACACCCACTGAGCACAGAGAGGATGGGGGGGGGGGTAAAGGAGATGGAAAGGAGTTAAAAAGAAGGAGAGAAGACTGCTACTTTCACCTTCACTTTGCTCAAGGTAAAATACATTACCATGCCCTCTAAAAGATAGATAACTTCCCCCAGTTATCTGCAGTTTTCTCTGCTCCTCCACCATAAGATATGATTCTGTCTCTGTCTGCATCTGCCTCTCTCTACCTCTCCCTCTCTCTCTCTCTCTCTCTCTTTACTTTCTCTTCTCTTTCTGCACGTTCAGAGAACTCTGGAATAATTTAGCACAATCAATAAAAATCTATTCCTTCTCTGCCATGCTTTAATTGCTCATATAAACCATTTTTAATTGAAAGCCAAGTCTGCAAAAACACTGATGATTTCTTCGTCTTCTTTTCAATTACACTCTCTGTCTTCATTGCGGCTTCCTGTCATCTTCAATATCACAATGTATTGTTTGTCTTGATTCTGTAAATGTGTTTTAAACTGTCACAGTGTGTAACTCAGTCAGCTCAATCACCATGATGTGTGTCATTTCTTTGCATCTGTTGTTTACTTCACTCGGTACGAGGAAAATCAAATGGAAACCGAAAACATATTGTAGGAGGCTATTAGATTATCAACGCTGCCCTCCAGCCCCCCTAGGACCATGACAGACCCCCCCCCCCCCCACCCCAGCTTCTACGGTGCAATAACAGCAACAGCAGCCCAGGGCAACAGAGACAACTGATCAATACCAGACAATACACACACACAAAAACACGTGCATGCACACACACACACACACTATACAGTAGGTGATCCCACAGTATCCAGAGGTCTTAGGGGGATGGACGATGCTCGCAGAGATGGGAAAATTGGATGTGAGATTGTAAGTACAGTTGGAGAGGAGAGGGAGAGGGAGATTGAGAAAGAGAGAGAGAAAGAGAGAGAGAGAGAGAGAGAGAGAGGAGAGGAGAGGAGACAGGAGGACAGGGCTAGGAAAAAGAGGAAAACTCCCCACAGCATGACAACCCCATGGACAATGGACATCTTATGGTGTCACAAACTCTATCCCCCGAGCCAAAGTGTTTCATATTAGAGGGACCACAGCAGCGATACTGTAGTAGCAAAAAAAGTAGAGATATGATGGCCGCTCGTTGAGGGGGAGCTCGTTGAGGGGGAGCTCGTTGGAGCGCATGCAGGTTGTGCGGCCCTCAGGCCTGGACACTAATAGAAATACTAGGCAGAGAGATTCTACGTGAGAGCTTCAGCCAAGCGGCGTACCAAATCCTCCCTCATCATTACCCCCGGCAAGGTGCAGCTTCACACAGCACCAGCACCACCTCGCAAATAATGAACATCAGCATATATCTGCATTGTTCCATTTGCACACCGTCTCTCTACAACTTCCAACCCGCCGTCTGCACTCAACAGACTATTTAACCACTCAAGGCCTACTTAAACCCCATATGGGAAACCGGAGTCCCTCAGGGCTCAATACTAGTGTCTCTTCTGATATCTGTTATTGAGGGGAGAGCTTTTGCTGAAAATAGCCGATCGACAAGCTCACAACGCGACGCGCTGCGTCGCGTTGTGAGCTTGTCGATCGGCTATTTTCAGCGTAAGCTTTCCCTACAATACCGATGCTGGGGTTTGAGTGGTTAACCACTCAAGGCCTATTAAAAAGATCTCAAAGTGGTGCATCGCAGTGCATTGTGAATCTGTAGATCTGCTATTTTAGGTTTTTTTTTTTCTTTTTTGAAACGTGTTTTTTATTTTATTTTTTGAAACGTTTTCTTTTACTTTATGTTTGAACATTTTGTACAAATTTGAAACCTGTTGGCCTAACCGTATAATAACATGCCCAGAATAGGGACACCACCACCACCAGTGGTTAAGACTCAGACAGGCTAATAAGGAGGAACTTATATCCTCTATGGAAGGAGCAGATGGACCTCAGGCGTCGTGTTTCACCACGTCGTATTTCCCACCTCAATGTAATAATAATAATGTGGTGGTTCGATGGAGCAGGGCTCCTAAAAGGCAAAAATGGAAGCGTTGTGTGCCCGGGCGGCCAAAATTGGAGTGGAGAGAGGGGTTTCAGGGAAGGTAGATGTGAGATGAAAAATGGGGGATTGGAAATGACCCCACATCGTATGTCGAGGGGGGCTATAGAGTATATGAATTACCTATCAGGCTACCCAGGGAGTGATGACCCTAGCTGATGTAGCCAACCCCGACGCCATCATTTACTGGGCCATCGGCCCCTGCAATAGACTGCCATAACTTAACCCATAAAGACCGGGAACGCATCTGTGTCACCACTTTAACCATTATTTTTATACTTTGGGCTATTCAAAAATAGCAGATATACAAGCTCATAGCGCGGCACTGAGTGCCACGCTATGAGCTTGTAGATCTGCTATTTTTGAAAGATCGTGAAAATGTGTGCAAATCTTTGAATACATATATATGTTTTTAAAGCGAACATTTTTAACTCCAGTCTTTGACTCATGGGGGTCCCTGGAACAAAATATTTTGAAATGGGGGTCCGCGGCCGAATACATATAATATTGGGGGTCCTTGACATGACAATGTCCTTGACATTTGAGAACCATTGATATAGAAACATAAGTTTTTTTTTTAATCGGTAGGATTTAGAAGACATTTGTAGAATCCCCCAGAAGCAAAGATTTGAGTTACAAATATTTGCTTTAAAAAAATATATATATATTCAAAGATTTGCACACATTTTCACGTTTTTTCAAAAATAGCAGATCTACAAGCTCGTAGCGCGGCACTCGGTGCCGCCCGCGCTACGAGCTTGTATATCTGCTATTTTTGAATAGCCAAATAAGAAATAAATCAAAAAATGACACAGACTCTTTCCCGGTCAAAATGGGCTAAAACCCGCACGAGCGCACACACACACACACACGAGCGGCGCCAAACCAACCTGCGGACCATTTAAGGAGGTCTCGCACCCATAACTTATCATTAGATGAACCGTGTGTGTGAGCAATGTTCTATTACCAAACTACAATACAAGATAGTGGAGACGTATTACATCATGCTTGTGTGTGAGGTAATTGGGAGGGATGAGAGAAGGAGGCCCTTATCTCATGTTATCATGGCTAGGTTCATTTAATCCTGTGTTTACCTGCAGTTTATAAGAGCACATTAGCCCTTTCTATCATCACCCACGTACTACACAACAGGCTCTCTCTTTCCCCTTCACTTGGCCTCTCTCTCGTTCTCTTTAGCTGGATAATATTTTACTGTGTTATTTCCTAAACCATTTTGCTCGCGCTCACGCTCTCCCTGCATCATTTATCATGTTATGGCATTAAGATAGCATCTGGGCTAAGCCATCTTCTTGTGCTGTACTCTGTGAATAAACTTCCTTAATATCATTCAGCGATGGCTCATTATGCCGGCGTATCACGCTGGTTCTCATTTTAAAGTGTTTTCTCTCCTGGGTAAAAAAAAAAGAGAGAGAAGAAAAGAGAGAAAAAATGGCCCCCAATGCGCCATCACCATCCATTTTTTTTACAATGCTGCTGGATTAAGCACATCCCACTTTCAACCTTTTTCCGCCGTGCTTTTCCCCCAGAGCCTGCAGAGATGAAGAGGGGCTGCAGAGATGAAGAGGGGCTTTTGAGCGCTCACAGAGAATTTCATTCAACGTGTGGTCCCCCGAGAGGATTCCCCTCTCCCTCTGTCTGGGGTCTCAAAGTTAAATATCCTTAAGTGGAGGGACAGGGCATCGCTGGTCTACTGTACACACACGCACGCACGCACACGCACGCACGCACACGCACACACACACACACACACACACACACACACACACACACACACACACACACACACACACACACACACACACAGCTAAGGTGGAGCGGCAGTTTGTTTACTAGGCTGATAGATAGACAAGACAGACAGACAGACAGACAGACTGACAGACAGACAGACTTGGAGAGGCTGGTATTTATTGGAGAAATTCCACACAATCTGTTGTTTAATCTCCTCATAACAAAACAATTATACCACAACGTTGCATTATAGTCCCACGGAGACTGACACCTTCAGTAACTGATGAGATAAACGATGCAGGTCGAGGTCGGACCACAGCTTTTAAAACACCCGTAACTGTGACAAATAGCTGCTGAAATGAATCACTCCAACTCCTACTTCAAGGTTTTATAGGTTTTTCTCGGTATAAGATGGAAAACTCCCAGCATTTCATGCATGAGTGATTGAGGTGAGACAGAGAGAGAGAGAGAGAAAGAGAGAAAGAGAAAGAAACAACAACAAAACTAGATCTCATCTTGGGAGTCTGAGGCGTCTCTCTGACTGCTGCCTTCAAACAGAGTGCATCAAGCCCTCCGTCAGGCAACAGCGAGAAGGCGCTTTGGGTCTGTCCGGCCCATCTCCTCCCCCATCAACCATACACACACTAGAACACTACTCTACTCTCACTGACACACTCTGCAGACAGGAGGCTACAACAATTCAGTAGCCCTACTGTATAGTGTGCATGTACATGTCTGTGTGATATCTATCTATATAACACTACTAGACCATCCCCGTCGGGGGATATGAGCAACCAAAGTATGTGCATTTTGGCTTATGCGCTGTGCACACAGACAGTATATATCAGGGATGGAAAGTGACTTTGTACTTGGTACATGCAACACTTCCAACACACACACACACACGCACGCACACGCGTCCCGCCGCCTGACTGACTGACATTTCTAAAATTATATGTAGGATATACATTATGTTGATATGCATAGTTGTGTGCCTGTGTGTGTGCGTGTGTGCGTGTGCGTGTGCGTGTGTGTGTGTGTGTGTGCACATGCGTGCATGCGTGTGAGACTGTGTGTGTGCGTGCGTGCGCGCGCGTGCGTGCGTGTGTGCACATGCGTGCGGTGCATGCGTGTGAGACTGTGTGTGTGTGTGTGTGTGTGTGTGTGTGTGTGTGTGTGTGTGTGTGTATGTGTTCCATAAACATGTATGTAAACAGTGTATATTAATACAAGTACAAAACTTGGAGACAAAATTGTATCATAACTACAAGTCTGGCACTGTAACAAACCAAACCACTAGAAAATCGGTTGAGAATTCAGAGGTTTGATCAGTTTAATTGTAGATAGACCTCCCTCCTCAACAGACATGTATTCATGAGGAGGCGTGGCTTGCCAGGACCAATATGGCTGCCGCATTGATGCATCGCTCCAATGAACAGCTGCTCATTGGCTGCTGCTGTTCAACAGCAGCAGCCAATGTACTGTACATCTATGGTTTTCGAGCTTTTTCATGCCAAGGACCCCTAAATTGATATACATTTGGCTGCAGACCCCCACCTGAAAATGTTTTGTGCCATGGACCCCCAAAAGCAAAGATTTGAGTTAAAAATGTTCGCTTTAAAAAATAGATATATTCAAAGATTTGCACACATTTTCAAGATTTTTCAGATCTAGCAGATATACAAGCTCATAGCGCGGCACTCGGTGCCGCGCTATGAGCTTGTATATCTGCTATTTTTTAATAGCCAAAGCTAAGTAGTGATTGTGACACTATACTGTATGTTAACTAATTTAGCTGGGGACCCCCTGGTACCACCCCAAGGACCACTGGTGGTCCCCGGACCATTGGTTGAGAACCACTGGTGTATATCTATGGTGTGCTCTGTCTGTCTCTAGCATTGAGTTGTCTTATTAGAGCTTGGCTGGGGAAGAGTCTACAGTAATTATCGTGTCCCTTACCAACACCTCGTGAACTTTGGGCCAAATCCGATGTACCGTCTCCAAATGTCACACGTCGTCGACAATTAAACGGCACTCTCCCACCGTGGCACTTTTAATGGGCTTCTGCTAATAAAACACTGTCTCTGTCTGTCTGCACCGTGTATCTGTAAGCTACTGTAAGCTACTCCTCTACAGAGCACAATCTGGTTCGCAGGTGATTATATCGGCATGTTTTGTTTGTATTCATGTATTGACCGATGTTGGCTTGAGATAAAACGAGACCTACAGCATTACTGTCAAACGTGTATGTTATGTGTATTGTTAGCTCAGAACCAGCACACTGTACTCTGTACAGAAACCAAAAATAACTAGCATACAGAGAATACACAGGCTGGCAGGCAGACACATGAAATACATACTACAATCATTATGTACAGTATGCTATCAGACACAAACATGTACGTACAGTTGCACACACACACACACACACACACACACACACACACACACACACACACACACACACACACACACACACACACACACACACACACACACACACACACACACACACACACACACACACACACACATTGCATGATTGCTGTGCTGCGTGCACGGGGCGCGTTAATTGTCTACAAAGAGACAAAACACGGGCCGAGGTCAAAGATCTCACCCCACCTACACCAACCAACGCAGCATGAGGTCTGTGACACTGCCGTCACGTCACGCCTCTCTCTCTTTCAACGAGACCCGGCTAACATTCCAGTCTGCTCATCCCAATGTCAACGTGGAACATCCAATTAATAGGGCCGTATCTATGCACGCGCTGTCACGATGGCAGCTGCCCCCCCCTCCCACCTCCGCCAAACCCCCCCCTCCCACTCAACCTGCCCTCTCGCTTTTCCACATCGGGCACACGGCTACAGCGGGCGCTCAGTGTTTATGTCACCTCTTAATTGCATTTTTCCCCCGTGGTAGAGGTATGGCTTTGTGCAGACGCCCCGAGGAAAGAGAAAAAAAAAAGAAAAGAAGGTCAGGCTGCCAATTTGGAGCTGGCAGGTCGAGAAGTGTGGTGGCACTTAGTTTCGCTCCATGAGAGAACGGAGAGCTGCTGCTGCTCGTCTATGGAAACCAGGACAAACAAAAGAGATAAGTGAGAGGGGGGGAGGTGGGGGGAGGACCAACTCCTTTCTGTCTCTAGTGGCTTTTGGCAAGAGTGACGGCAGGGCTTAAAGAGGGGGGCCCTGCGGTGAGGAGCTACCTGTGATTGAATGGAGGGACGACAGGGGACAGAGGAGGGAAGGAGGTTCGCCGGGAACGCTCGTGTCCTCTAATGTCCTGTTGCCGCTGAGGGTAGACTGCTAGAAATGTCTCTGATTACATGCCGTCTTCACGTAGAAGACAGCCCTTCTATGTGATAGGAGTTTGAAAATAATATGCACTGCGAGGGCTCGCATAATGGCATCTTGAGCCTGTTCTGGTTCCATACTCGCAGTGCATATTATTTTCAAACTCCTATCATCTTCACACAAGGAGAGAATGTTGATTCTAGCCGCACGTATAGCTCTA
>NC_137608.1:14702746-14997746 GCF_963280865.1 Gymnoscopelus braueri | reverse complement strand
AAACACACGCGCACTCGCACAGTAACACACACAAACACACACACCCACCCACACACACTCAGACACACACACACACACGCACACAGACACACAGACACACGCACACAAACGCACTCAGGACAAGGACAAGCACGGTCACCGTTCCGTTGCAGCTGTCCGTGCCTTTCACTCCTAAACCAATATTCAGAGAATCCAGACAAACAAAAGTGACACCCAGGTCAATTATAGAGGCATATTTATCATAGTCTCTGCAGACAAACTTCACACAGAGAGGCTCAACGCTATCTCCAAGCAGCAGAGACCGTGTAGTGAATATGGTTATTATAAGCGCATGGTTATCCTCTGGCCACACACAAATAAAAGCCTTGCACGTCGCCAGCAGCCCCTGAAAGCATTCCGTCTGTCGCCCCGGACGGTGCGGGACGGGACGTCATACATTACAGTGAATCACCTTTAAACACTTGGCTTTCAACTGGGCAGAGAGAGAACACTGGCAGAGCCTTTGAACATCATCCACCCCGGTCTGAGAGGGAGCCTCAACGTGGGCCATGTGGGACTCCATCACGGCTCGACCTCACTCCCTCTTTCTCTCTCTTTTTCCTCGTGTTTTTTCTTTCAAAACAAAAACCCCGGACACTAAATGGAAAGAACAGAGATTTCGGGGAGGAAAAATAAAGAAGAGCGTGGGGTTGGGAAAGAGAAACGCCAGCATAGGCGGAAAGAGACGTCTAGGCGTCCAGAAGGACTTAAGTAAGACATTTGAAGCCGTTTCGCACAGATAAATAAAGTTATTGCAAAAATGAATATTTTCCCCCACCACCCTCATTCTAGTCTCCCCTCCTACTCCTCCTTCCTCCTCCTCCTCCTGTTCAGGCGGAGGTCCTTTCCCTTTCAGGGAGGTGAAGCCCTTTCAAGAATGCTCTTTTTGATTAAGCTGGCTATTCTTGGTCTCAAAGGAGCAATTACAGCTGCCCTGTCAAATACCAGGGAGCCCCAGAAGGCATGCTTCAGTGCCCTATAGGGACAGGCCCCTGTGTGTGCTCTTCTCTTCTTCTCTCTCCCTTCAAGGACCCAACCCCAGCCCCCCCGAAGAACGTTATAGCGAACTTCAACCTCTGGAGCCTTTACTGTATGAACACACTCCAAGTATAATTGTGAAAAAAAATAGCACCCAAACCCCAGAGAGAATTGACCATTAGCCTACAACATCTGATCCACCTCTGCACTTGAACCTATCAACCTCCCCTCCCTCCTCCCCCAACACCTACCCCACAGAAAGACAAAAAAATACCTCAAACCCCAGCAGGGTAAACGCTTCAAAGATAACCCTCATCCATTTTTTTAACTCCCCTGATAAAACGAGCCATATCATTGGATAATGAAATCCCATTTCTCCTCTCTGAGACGCTCCTCTCTGAGACCCCGCGGTCCTTACTATAGCCCACCCACATCAAGGAGGAGCAGGTTGTGCCATCATCAGTGATGATGATGACTCTATTCAATAAGCTCTCACCTGGCCTGGAGGGGGTGAGAGAGGAGCACAGCGGGAGGTGCATAGCAGGGTGCATAGCAGGAGCGTCTAAAACGCTGCTCATCATCACCTCCACGAGGGCCCTAACGTAGGTGAGATCATGTGACCTGGCCCCCTCTTCTGCCCTAATTAACCCATTAAGACCGGGAACGCATCTGTCATTTTAACATTTCTTCTGGCGCTATGAGCTTGTATATCTGCTTTTTTTTTTTTTTTTTTTTTTTTGCAAATCTTTGTAACATTTTTAACTAAAATCTTTGCTTCTGAGGGATTCTACAAATGTCTTCTAAATCCTAACAGTTAATTTAAAAAAAAAAACGTATGTTGCTATATGTATCAGTGTCAAGGACCCCCAAAATTATATGTATTTGGCTGTGGACCCCCATCTGAAAATATTTTGTTCCAGGGACCCCATGGTTTGAGTTTACAAATGTTCCCTTTAAAAATATATATATTCAAATATTTCCACAAATTTTCACGAAAAAAAAAAATAGCAGCTCTACAAGCTCGTATATCCGCTATGTTTTAATAGCCAAAGAAATCAAAAAAATGACACAGATGCGTTCCCGTTCTTAATGGGTTAACCACCTTCTGATAACGGAGTGGCACAGCGTTTCCCCAAAAGCCATCCCACCCTAACACTGCACCTGACCTCTCTCTGGAGGAGAAGGCGAGAGGACTTTTACGTTGTTAACTGCCACAGGCTGCCGTGCTAATGACACTGTGAGGCAGGTGGCAGCTCGGCTCCAGGAACCTGCACCGTCATCAGCAGCCAATTAGATCCCACTTCCCCCAGAAGGGATTGACTGACATGTCGGTTGGTCGGTTACATGGGATATCGCATGGTCATCGCCCACTAGTCTCGCGGCGGTGTGCGATTAAGGGCTTGATTGGGGGACGTGGGACGTCGCACCTGCGTATTTAGCTCAGCAGTTTTTATTTAGCAGGCTGTGGCATTATAACACGATGGTTGTCATAGCAGCATCCATCCTGGGGTGATAGCTTCACACTGTTTTCCAGCACTCTAGCGGCGGTGCTAATTATCCACATAGCGGAGCTGAGGAAAAGAACAGTCTGGCTAATGTAAATGTCAGTGGTATGAGGAGGGGGGGGGGGGGGGGGAGAGGGAGAGAGGGGGCCCTGAGCGCTCATCACGATTGTTTTGAATCATGTTTCAGCGATCAAAAGGTTGAGTGCGCTAGACGTGAGTGAGGAGTCAGGCTTCTTACTCGTCTAGATTATTATTATGACGCACGCCGAGACATTAATACGGCCGTCATCTGCAATAATGAATCTTAGGCTAGTTCCAGAACCTCTCAAGACTTTATACCCCGCCGTCTGCAGTATAAAGCACCATCCATGTCCATTATATGCCTATACCTGTGTGCCAGGCCCTCTTTAAATAGGAAATAATGAGCGATCGCAAAAAAAGACAGATTTACCGAGAGGCTAATTCGGTGTGACAATTACAAGGAAGTACCATAGGAAGGGGGCGTCTATTTGCCAGCGTCTCCCATTACCTCACCAACACCCCCCCCCCTCCCACCCCATCCTATTTCTATCTGTATTAATCAACAGGCTTGATCACCGGCTGTCTTTCAGCATAACTGCGAGCCAAACCCATTCTTAATGGCCACCTATTGCTCTTTTAATTGCATGCCTTCCATTCCGCTCTCTGCACGTCACTTTGGTTTAATGTTCCTGCATGGTCTCTTGGCTGCACGCACACACACACACACACACACACACACACACACACACACACACAGCAACACGTACGTAGGTAGCAGGGTCGACACTTGAAGTCAACGCGGTGCACCCTCCCCGTCGTGATGAAGAGCCCCAGTGTCTATTTTCTTTGTGTTTTTCGGGGGGGAGATTATGTGGGAGAATATATAAAGGAGGGCTGGGAGGGAGTAGATTTATAAAGCATGCGTGTGGGGGGTGAGTACATGTAGCCCAGGCCGCTGTGCGTTTCAATCAGATTGAGCGGGGTGCAAGCGCAGCACATTACTCTCTCTCTCTCTCTCTCTCTCTCTCCCTGCTCTGCATAGCGCTGCTGCTGCGCTGGGCTGTGTCCTCCTGCTGTATTAACGTGATGTATGACCCAGACGCAGCGCTGCAACACAACACCAACGCCAAACGCCGCACACACACACTCTCTCTCCACCACACTGATCCAAACACCCCTCTGCGGCTTTTTCATTCCACCTGTCACACAGTTATTCATCTCTCCCCTCTCTCCTCTCTCTCTCACTTGCTTTATCCCTCCAACCCCCGTGTCTCCCAGCTTTACTCTATCCATCACTTCACTTTGTCTTTTCGGAGCATTCCTTCAGCTTTCTCGTTTGCTCGCGAGGAATACGAGCGCAGCATCTCTCTCTCTATAGCCCAGTGGTTCTCAAACCTTCTTCATGTCAAGGACTCCCAAATTGATATGTATTTGGCTGCGGAGACCCATTTGAAAAGATTTTGTGCCAGCGACCATCATTTGTTCAACTGTTCCTCATTTTGCTTAGCCTCGTTCCCAGCCTCACTCATTTGTAAAGCGTCAACGTCATTTCCTTGGGCGGTACTTCCGGCAAATTCCGGTACTTCCGTTTTGACACTCAACCGTCTAGGTCTTGCCCAGCATGTATTTTGCTGTGGGCACTGGGGGTCCGCGGACCCCACTCTGAGAACCAGCACTCTATAGCCTACTGAGGCTGAACACACATAAGGGGCGGCATTGGCTCAGGGGTAGAGTGGCCAGTACCCAGTAGAGCGGCCGGATGGGAACTGCGAGGTTCCCAGTTCGATCCCGGGCTCCCCCAGAGTTAGTGTCGAAGTGTCCTTGAGCAAGACGCTGAACCCCTAATTGCTCCCGATGAGCAGGTTGGTGCCTTGCATGGTTTCCTCCGCCATTGTGTATATGAATGTGTGTGTGAATGGGTGAATGTAATGCACAATCTATGTAAAGCGATTTGGATAAAAGCGCTACATAAATGCACCATTTACCATAAGCACCACACACACACATCACGCTCTGAACCACATGAACCTCCT
This sequence comes from Gymnoscopelus braueri, assembly GCF_963280865.1. Taxonomy (NCBI): domain Eukaryota; kingdom Metazoa; phylum Chordata; class Actinopteri; order Myctophiformes; family Myctophidae; genus Gymnoscopelus; species Gymnoscopelus braueri. The sequence goes on along the minus strand of NC_137608.1, from coordinate 14,993,170 downwards.
ATACGGTACACGCTGATCCAGCGAGGAGTGGCTCGTAAACGGCTCTATGATTCTATTTGTGTACTCTGTACTGTCTGCAGGTGTTTTGTCATCACTGCCACTGTCGTCCTTGACGCAGGCCTGGCTCTGACACAACGCCAGTGACTCTTTCTCCCTCTTTCAGGGCATATACTGGAGGGGCGGGGGGGGAGAAAACACAGTGTATAACAAACCCAGTCACAGTCAGAAAAAGATTGGAGATGAAAGAAGAAAAAAAAAAAACTGTCCCTGAAATTCCAGAAAATAACAGCCCTCGTTTAATAGCACAATAACAGTCGGCGAGTCCTAGCGGTGCCTGTGTGTTTAAGACAGCTGAAAGGGATGGAGGACGAGGAGGAGGAGGAGGAGGAGGAGGAGGGAGGCGAAGGAGGAGGAGGAGGGAGGGGGGAGGTACGAAGGTTAGAAATGTAATCTGAGAGAGACAATTACACACACTTACGGTGTCTTTTGTGGACTGAGCCTGTTTTTATCAGTGATGCTAATTTGACTCAATGTATTTACAGAGAGCCACAAGGGGGATGGGGGAGGGGGGGGGGGTAAATGGATAGGATAGCCTGTCAAACCAATTCCCTTCAACCCCTTCTTCCCTTTCAGTTTATCTACGGCTATTGGGCTGCAGAAATACCTAATTGGGTGGCTGGTTGTTACAGTACTGCATTGTCTGTGCCTCCTTTGTTCTCTCTGCTCTATGCAGATGTGCTGTGTCATTCTGTAGGGGCTGTAGGTAGAGATGAGAGGTGATGAATGGTGATTTCATACAAAATACACGCTGTGTTGCTGATTGCCATTTTTGTTCTGCTTATAGAAACAGGAAGCTCATGTCTGTGTGCGTGTGTGTGTGTGTGTGTGTTGTGTTTGGTCTTGTGAATGCATAAGTGGCCATATAATAATCGTGTCATGAATAGCATAGCACCAGTGATTCAATTATATGTATTTCTCCGGCTAATGTCCTAGGCGCCACACACACGCCTACAGTATTTCGTTCTTGAAAATGATGTTTGGAGTGCTGTTATATAGATTTGTGGTCATTTACTGTTAAGTGTTAAAAAAGCATTTCTGTGGACACACCCAATAGGTCATACTGGATTTGACATCACCACCACTTGCAGGTCCTCTCTGTTGAGAAACGTGAGAACATCTTAAAAGAGAAACGGGGAAGGAACGAGAAAAACTTTCTCACACCTTTTACCCAGATGGGCTGCAACACTATTTTACAGTCCCTAGACCTTCTAGTGCTACAAAACTTGTAGCACTAGAAGCTGAGGTGAGCTTTCAGGCATCTTTCTCTTCGCCCTGTTTTATTTCCATACTAAAATGGTAAATGGTGCATTTATATAGCGCTTTTATCCAAAGCGATGTACATAGATTGTGCATCACCCATTCACACACACATTCACACACCGATGGCGGAGGAAACCATGCAAGGCACCAACCTGCTCATCGGGAGCAATTAGGGGTTCAGCGTCTTGCTCAAGGACACTTCGACACTAACTCTGGGGGAGCCTCTGGGGATCGAACTGGGAACCTCGTAGTTCCCATCCGGCCGCTCTACCGGCCACTCTACCCCTGAGCCACTACCGCCCCACTGCCGCCCCCGAAAAATATACTAAAAGACCTAACTCTTAAAAAGTATTCCCTCCAGAATCTTCTCAACCTGCAGTATAGGCGACCCCCCCCCCCCCTCCCCCCCAGCCCTCCTGCCTAGGGTATAACTTTGATCATGTCTGTTTGAGTGGAGGCAGGTGCTTACTAGGGCAACCCCTCAGCGGGTTCAAGGCCTAATACCCCCCCCCCCCCCCCCTCACAACACACACACAACCCTTGAATTTTCCAAACCCGGCAGAGTGCAGTCAGTGCACGCAGCGACACACACACATACACACACACACACACACACACACACACACAGCCTCGTACGCAACACAATTACCCGACAGACAGACACCTGGAGCCAGTGGCTCCGTGCTCTTAATCACACAGTGGAACTGATTCAATTGGTTTGGCCCGGGGAGCAGATATAGAGCCATTACGTCCTAATTAACAGAGTGCGGAGGTGGAGCCACACCTGAGTGCCCTGGAAACGGGCAGAGAGAGCACTCCTCTCTGCTCTCTCCTCCTCCTGCTTCCATCCACTGCAGCACGACTCAGAGACGGTGAGGAATATACAGTAGGGGGGAATGGAGGTGTGTGTGTGTGTGTGTGTGTGTGTGTCAGAGGTGGAAAAAGTACTCAAGTCTTTTAAATAAGTAAAAGTTCCGGTAATCCAAATTCACTTGGGTAAAAGTATTTGTTATCAAAGAGTACCAAAAGGAGAAAGTACTCATTATGCAGTATGTCCAATTTCACAAGTTTTCAAATGAATAAAATATCTAAAAATCTTTTGAAAACCGTAGATCTACAAGCTAGATCTAGCAGATCTACTAGCTAGCTACAATCTAATAGCAGATCTAATGTACAAGCATATCTACTAGCTAGCTACAATAGCAGATTGTAGCTAGCAGATCTACTAGCTATAATAAGCAGAACTACAAGCTCACAACGTGTCGCGATGCGACACGTTGTGAGCTTGAAGATCGGCTATTTTCAAATAGCCAAAGTTGAAATAGGGCTGAAGTGTGGTTAATGTATTTTTTGCGATAATAATCAAAAAGTAACAAGTAAGTAACTAAAGGTTTCAAATAAGTAGTGGAGTAAAAGTGGGGGTATTTGTCCATGATTTGCTGACTGTACATTTGTGTCCTTGTATTGTATCTCTTATGTGGACATAAATAAATGATTAAATGTGTGTGTGTGTGTGTGTGTGTGTGTGTGTGTGTGTGTGTGTGTGTGTGTGTGTGTGTGTGTGTGTGTTAGGTGGGGGGTTTGACCGCTCTTAAAAGATGTGGAGGAGGGCTAAATTTGATTAATCCATAAACTGATCTCCTCTGTCTGATAATACGGTTGTAACACACATCCACACAAGGTCTGCTATGATTATATCCGTTATGGTTCATGGCCATCAGAGATAAGGTTAGGCTTGGGCTCTGGGGTGGGGGCGCTAATTGAGTTAGCACTGGGGAGATATTATACACTGCGGATGCTACTGCCAGGATACATAAAGCCAAAATGTAAGTTGAGGATTTTCTTTCACATCAGCCACATTAACAGCTAACTTAAAAAAATCGGGAGAAAAATAGCAAAAATAGCAGATCTACAAGCACATCCGTGAGCTATTTTTGTAACCCATTTTTTCACCCAGTGCCAATTGCCTAAGCTGTAATCATGGGCGCTACGCTACCAATGCCATCCTGGGGAGAGCCCCAAACTGAGTTCATGCTTCCTTCAATGCATGAGGAGTGAGCAGGCCATTTCTTATCACCTGACAGGGGGGAAAACCCCGTAGGACGTAGCACGTCATTCCAACCAGTTCCATTCCCCTCCATCAGACGGCCCGGCTGACCAGGGGGAGGCAGTATAGAGACCAGGATTACTGCATTTTTTTGTGAGGGTACCTACCCTAGTGGACACAGGGACAGGGAGAACATGCAAACTCCACACAGAAAGGCCCTTTCGCCAACCCCACCTAGGGTATGGGCACTGATGACGCGGAGGAGAGAACACGCCCCCCACAGCGTCCTTGGCGGGAATCGAACCCAGGACCGTCTAGCTATGAGGCGACAGCGCTACCGACTGTGCCACCGTGCCCCCAACAGCTAACTTTAAAAAAAGGGGAAAAAAAGGAAAAATAGCAGATCTACAAGCACACAACGCATCACGATGTGACACATTTTGACCTTCTAAAACTGCTATTTTACAATGATCCACCGTAACGAGGTGTATAGGGCTTAAGTGCATGCCAAATACGATCTAAATTTTCAATTCCAGCTGGAATGTTACCAACACATTTTGCTATATTATGTTCTGAAATCTCCACATACCACGTATACCAATCTCCACATTTCAAGGTTCGTGAAATACATTAATAAAATAGTGCAAACTGGCTTTCCGTGAATTACGTGTCCTTTGTTATTCCTGCATCACATTCCTCTCATTGCTGCCCAGCTATTTTTCCATTAGCTGGGTGATTTAGAATCCATTTTCTGCTGATTGAACGCAGATTCTGGTATATTTAACCCATTAAGACCGGGAACGCATCTGTGTGTCATTTTTAAGATTTCTTTGGGCTATTCAAAAATAGCAGATCTACAAGCTCATAGCGCGGCACTGAGTGCCGCGCTATGAGCTTGTAGATCTGCATTTTTTTTTTAATTCTTGAACATTTCGTGCAAATCTTTGAATATATATTTTTTGAAACATTTTTAACTCAAATCTTTGCTTCTGGTGGGGTCCCTGGAACAATATATTTTACAAATGTTCGCTTTAAAAATATATATATATTCAAATATTTGCAAAAACAATCACGATTTTTCAAAAATAGCAGATCTACAAGCTTACAGTGCCGTGCTATGAGCTTGTAGATCTGCTATTTTTGAATAGCCAAAGACATCTAAAAATGACAGAGATGCATTCCCCGGTCTTAATGGCTTAAAGGCCTCCTCCTAACACTTGCAGACCACGGTCCAGATGGATGAGGTCAGGATTGCATCCACAATGGACTAATGCTCATTTGTGCCATCATTAGTAGATTACATAATGTATATGTGCATGTGTACAGTACATCATGTATTGTATATTCTACCATTGTGATGCAAGGGATATACAGCACAACGTATGACATTCTAATGATAATGGATAGTAATAATATTGGGGATTCTTCCACTTCCACAATGATGGTGTGAGCCACGGGACTATTTCCTCTTTATCTCGCTGTGACAGAATGATGAATACTAATGAATTCCAGGGCAAGTACATTCAGTCTGCCAATGATCACTTCTTAACCCATTAAGACCGGGAACATTCTACAAATGTCGTCTAAATCCTAACAGTGGTTCTCAAACTTTTTCATGTCAAGGACCCCCAAATGATATGTATGTGGCCGCGGACCCCCATCTCAAAATATGTTGTTCAAGGGACCCCCGGAAGCAAAGATTTGAGTTAAAAATGTTCACTTAAAAATATATATATATTCAAAGATTTGCACACATTTTCCACGATAAAAAAAAAACAGCAGATCTACAAGCTCGTAGCGCGGCACTCGGTGCCGCGCTATGAGCTTAGCCAAAGTGTAAAATAATGCTTTATAGCTCAAATGAAAAAGTGACACAGAAGCGTTCCCGTTCTTAATGGGTTAAAAAAAGAATTCCCCATGCCACAGCCCAGACTGCGTGTCCCTATCCTGATCCCCCAGGGATCCATCGCATTTCACACCCAAAAAATTGGATGGCAACGGGGTTGATGGGAATGCATTTCAGGGTGTGAATTAAGCCTCTTTAGACAGTTCAGAAAGCCACAAATATCACCACATGTGTCACAAATGACATGCCAAATTCAGTGACTTAAAAAAAAGAAATGATTTATTTTCCACTGAGCTGCAAGGGGAAGAAAACCCCAAGAGACTGGATTATACCACAAATGGAACTTTTAGTTTTAGTTTAACATGTCATCTAGAATCAATGTAATAGGCTGACATCAAAATCTCATATGCCTTTCATGCTACTGATTGACCCACGTTGGAAAGAGAAAAATATATATATATATCCAGTGGTGTAAAGTAACTAAGTACATTTACTCAAGTACTTCAATTTTGCAGATTTGATACTTTTACTTAAGTAAAACATTTGAGTACTTTTTCCACCACTGTATATCCTATATAAATAGATGCATACAGTATATATTTCATGGGTTCCAAAAAAATGGCCTTCGAGTCGAGTATGTGCCAGGCGAGCGAGTTCATATTACACGTCTGTATGGAAGAAGGCAACATGATAAGATGAAAAACAATCTGCGTACATCAACCACTCCTTCCTTTTAGACAGGAAAACAAGGGCTTGGATACGTTGAGCAACGTCTATAAATTACTGTGGAACACAAATGACTGTAGAGCAGATGGATGGATGTAGGCCCATAGAGCCAGAAAGATCTACAGTGTTCCATAAGGCAACAAGCAGTGGTGGAAAAAAACTCTTTACTTAAGTAAAAGTGCCAATACTGCAATGTAGAGGTACTCTGTTACAAGTAAAAGGCCTGTGTTCAAAGTGTTACTTAAGTGATAGTACAAAGGTATTGGCAACAAAATATACTTAAAGTACCAAAAGTAAAAGTACTAAAATGTTTGAAAATAGCAGATCTACAAGCTCAATCGCGACGCGTTGTGAGCTTGTAGATCGGCTATTTTCAAAAAGTCTAGGTATATAATAGGGCTAACGTGATTAATGTGTGTTTTATGATATAACAATTTATATCTGAAAAGTAACTAGTAACTAAAGTTTTCAAATAATTGTAGTGCAGTAAAAAGTACACTATCTGCCTCTGAGATGTAGTGGAGTAGTAAGTAAAAGTACTGAAAATGGGAAATACTCCAGTAAAGTAAAAATTCCTCAAAAGTGTACTTAAGTACAGTACTTGAGTAAATGTACTTAGTTACTTTACACCACTGCAAGCGAGCGGAGCGCACACATCACCAGCAGACCTCAGGGGCCCGGCGAGCAGGAAACCACTCCTTGACTCAGGCCGCGGCTAGAGACGGATCTCCAGGATGGTATTTCGGGAATGTTTAACCAAAGCCTTGGGAAGCTGGAGGGATGGTAAAATTATACACCCCCACCACCGGCAGGCTAGGCTGGATGCGAAGGGTTCTGGCAGACGTTATACTCTGCACAAAGCTTGAAGGAATGTAATTTATGCGCCTGTTTACCAACACGAGCACTTTGTTCTAAAAAACCTGCGAGGGTCACGTTCCCCTCTGCTGAGTCAGTTCCAATGCCTCGTCAAGGTATAAGCGATGTGCGGAACTGTTTCCAAACATGGTGGTGGGGGGGGGGGGGGTATTTGTACTTAACTTGAGTAATTCCAATTTCCCCTACTTTTACTTCTACTCCACTACATCTCAGAGGCAAATATTGTTACTTTTACTCCACTACAATTATTTGAAAACTTTAGTTACTAGTTACTTTGCAGATATAAATTATTACATAATAAAACATACATTAACCACTTTAGCCCTATCTTATACCTAGGCTATTTGAAAATAGCCGATCTACAAGCTCACAACGCGTCGCATCGCGACGCGTTGTGAGCTTGTAGATCTGCTATTTTCAAACATTTCACTACTTTTACTTGTGGTACTTTAAGCACATTTTGATACCAATACTTTTGTACTTTTACTCAAGTAAATTCTGAACACCAGACTTTTACTTGTAACAGAGTAGCTTCTACATTGCAGTATTGATACTTTTAATTAAGTAAAACATTTGAGTACTTTTTTCAACCACTGCCAATCACAAAGGCTGTGTGAATCTTTTCAGCCGAGTGAGAAGAAGAGAGGAGGACCTTTTAGCTCTCCAAGACCCCGGCGTTCACACAGGACTCCACATTGATGACGTCAGGGAGGGCTGAATCACACAACGGGGAGCTCATAAAAACAATGCAACGATTACGTCAAACATCTGAGTAACAACAACACAAACACACAAGAGTATAACCTGGCTGCAGATGCAGTATCACACAGTACCGGAGGGGATTGTTCTTTGTGGACCTCTGTGTCGAGGTTGCCAGCCTCGCGTTGAGCGTTACGCAGAGCCTTAAGAATCCCTGCTGTTAACTCTTAAGAAGCCTGTCACCATGCTCTAACTGCAAGACCGCAAACTATTTTATAGGGTGAACTGATGAGAGAAAGTATCATCTTCTTCGTGTGTCTGGGGGCCCTCGCTGCGTCGAGTATAACCGAATGCACGTGGTGAGAACAAAAAAAAAGAGAGAATAAAAGGGAACAAAGATGTTGAATACGTCTTTGATTATGACAGCCAGCTAAAACCCCACCCCTACCCCACCCCACCTCCTCCTCCCCCCTCTTCGGGTTTCCCTCTCTCAGACACATGTGTCATTAGCCATCCTTTTCTCTCAGTGCTTGATTGATGTTCTCTCTCCTAGCACAGCCATGCGTCACTAATCATTTCATATGAGACTACTGCGGCAGAAAAAGTGGGAAAATTGACTAACCATTAAGAAGTCATTTATTGCCAAAGGCCACCATTAATTGCGTGACATTGACTGGTGCTTTTCATTTAAAGTTCACGCTCGTCGGTGACCACGAAAAACAAATGGTAAAGTGCGCAAGAGTACGCTTTGCATATTGACACATAACTGCGTATTGATCTGTTTGCACACACGCTGTTAAACATTTGTTATTTCGTATTGTATTTTAAGCTACTGCTGATGTACGGGCAGTGGTGGAAAAAGTACTCAAATGTTTTCCTTAGGTAAAAGCATCAATACTGCAATGTAGAAGTACTCTGTTACAACTAAAAGTAACAACAACTAAAGTATTGGTATCAAAATGTACTTAAAGTACCAAAAGTAAAAGTACTAAAATGTTTGAAAATATTTTCAAATTGCCACAGTATAAAATAGGGCTAAAGTGGCTAATGTATGTTTTATAATGTCATAATTTATATCTGCAAAGTAACAAGTAACTGAAGTTTTCAAATAATTGTATTGGAGTAAAAGTACAATGGGCGGCAGTGGCTCAGGGGTAGAGTGGCGGGTAGAGTGGCCGGTAGAGCGGCCGGATGGGAACCGTGAGGTTCCCAGTTCGATCCCGGGCTCCCCCAGAGTTAGTGTCGAAGTGTCCTTGAGCAAGACGCAGAACCCCTAATTGCTCCTGATGAGCAGGTTGGTGCCTTGCATGGTTTCCTCCGCCATCAGTGTACGAATGTGTGTGTGAATGAAATGCACAATCTATGTAAAGCGCTTTGGATAAAAGCCCTATAAAAAATGCACCATTTATGGAGGATGTCCATGTGGCAGGCTGCTACTGCTGATGTACGGGGCCTAGCGGCATGTAAGCTATTACGAAGCCAAACCAAATGCAAATCAACAAGGCAGGTGCAGCAGGCACGCGGACAGCGAGGTCTTGAGGTTGATGAGGGGTTGCCCGGCCGACTGAGAGTGAATGCCTGTGCCGGACTGCCAAACAGAATTGGCAGTCCGAACTGGCAAGCTGTGGTGGACAGGTTATCACCCGTTTTAAAAATGTTGTTAGCGGGCTAGCTAGCTAGCTAGCTTCATAATGTAAACAGACTGGCTGCAAGCGGGCGCAACATAACGTCCAACCCATGATTTGCATGTATTGGTTGGCCGTCTGAATAGCTTACACACGGCCCATCGTGGTGGTTAACTCATAAAACAGTGCCCCTTGCTCTTCAGAAGAGCAGCCAAAATGTGTGGGAGAATGATAAGCCATGAGTGGGGGGATTGCTGGGATGGAGGGCTGTGGGGCACTAGGGTGGGTAATCAGATCCCGGGGGGCAGGCTTAGACTGGGCCGGGGAACCAAAAGGACAATAGGGCCAGAGCAGTGGAGAAATGTATACGCGGCGCTTTCCGTCCAAATAACTTTAGACACGCTTCTGTCCACAAGAAAGCAGATTATTGCTCTTTATCCGCTTTTCATTCAGATTTTATTTTTGTACATTATTTTTCTTAACAGTCAACACCACCCCCCCTACCTCTGAGCTATCAGCGGTCTGGACGCCTCAATGTATACTTTGAAAAAAAATCAATTGCCACAGCCGTGAGATGAGAGTGTAATACTGAATATATTGTGTGTTTTCCTCTCTAATCTTCTCCCTCAACATGTCAGACAAATTGTGCTGCCTCCGCCAAATCTAATAGAACCGCCCCCCTTTCGCCCACAGTGCATGTTGTGCACGGCTGCAAGCACACACACACACACACACACACACACACACACACACACACACACACACACACACGCAGGAAGTCAGACTGGAAGTGTCGAGATTGACAACACGGTGGGAGGTAATCACGGCCAGGAGAGGATCGAATATGTATGAAATACATATATTTATTCCGTATATAAAAAACCCCGCAGAGGGCTGCAACCACCCCACCCCGCCCCCCCTCTCTCCAGAGGAATAGACCATGCATGTAATCTGTCTGCTGTCTGTCCCGAGGCCCCTGTTCATGCTCTTCAAACTCATTCACACGGAGCTGATGTATTGTGCTTTTGTATTGAGAGCAACTGTCCTACGACACGTTAGGGGATTCAAGGAATTCAAAGGCCTTCCTTCTTCTCCCTGGTGTCGCGGTCAAGTCGTCCCCCTCCTCACCACTTGAACATCAGCCTCTCCCAATCCAGTTGCTTATCGCCTCTCCCTCTTCCAGCCTAACTGCACTCCCCCCCCCCCCCCCCCCCCCAGCTTTGAGTAAAACCGCAATTCCACCTACTCTGGGTAATTTATGCTGCAATTTATCCGTCGCATCTTGTTGTCCACCTGTCATGAGGCGATAGCATTCTCGGTTGGCGTTAACGCCAATGCAATTACCAAACTGGGGGAGGTCTTGGAGTTCATGCGTGCATCTCTCAAGGCGCTGGAAGAGCTCGCCTTCCACCTCGTGGACCGTGGAAAACCGTAGCATGGAAAGATCGACCACTGGGCTCTTCTTCACGAGGAGTGCACTACTCTCGCTGTGTGAGATGACAGGCGTTAGACTCAGACGCACGTGGGTAGTAGCGGCGTCGAAGGAAAATGAGCCATCATCAAAGTGTCGTGCGGAGGCCGATCGTGGCCGCTGCAGACGGTCCTGGAACGTCTCTCTAATGACAGCCAATTTAATTGAAAATCCACTGCTATGTCTGAGAGCAAACAATCTATGTGTGGAAGGAGCCCTATTCCCCGGCTTTCTAGTTAATAGTAAAACGCCACAGACAGATATAGAGGGGGGGATTGGGGGGGCCTGGGGCGAGAAAAAGAGAGGAATACGAGGAAAAAATAAAAAAAAGAGGGCACAGAGGGAGGGATAGAAAGAAAGCAAGGGGGGAAAGTAATGAAAGAGGACACAGATACGGATGGAGGAAGAATTAGAGATCGGACTGAGATAAAGAGGCAGAGCGATAGGAGGGAAAGAGAAAGAGTGGAATAGAAAAAGGGGGGGTGGGGGGAGGGGGGGATAGGAGGCGAGTAAAATGCAAGGCCAGAAAAGTCCAAGCTCAGCAGTCTTCCTCAGGCTCAATTTCCAGGACATGATTAGTTTGGAGTGATGACATGTAATGGCCGCAATAAAAAAAAAAGGGAAACTGCTCCTATTTTTCCTCCCGTCCCCCCCGTCCCACCCCCTACACTCTTGTTCTCTCAAATAATCATTCCTCCCAAAATAGAAGCCTGTACTACAGCTTAAAATCTCTGGGGACCAGAGAGAAACCAACCCCAAACTACCCCCTCCTTTTCTAGCCATGCTTTTGTTCCAGAAATTCCCGTTCTAGTAAACCCACTAAGTATCTGTCACTTCCCCAATGTCAGTCTCTGAAAAAAATAAAAAATAAAGCCCTTATAGCGCCCCGCCTCCGTGTTGATACCATGTCTAAACTTTGGAACTCACAAACCAACCAGCTACTGGAAGAGGGGAAAAAAACTGCTCTTGTGGTATTCTATAGCGAGTCTTGATTGGGAGCGTTTGGCGAGGAAATGATAGGTGCTTTATGCTTATACTTTCACCCTAAAGAATATGGGCTCCGTTTTCCACTGTGGTCACATGGCCTACAAGCTGGATGTCTCTCAGCTGGGGATGGGACCATATTCAAATTACACATCACGATTGTTGTGGCAAAAATTATTGCGATTGACCTGACCATATCAATCAAAATATGATAATCAAAATATGCTTACGACTCAACCCATTTAGACCTGAGGCTGATTTTAAAAACTTCATGTTGCTATACATAGCAACATCTAAAATGACACAGATGCTTTCCCGGTTTTAAAGGTATAACAACGTATAGGCTTGCCGGGTCTTAATTGGTTAAAATGACTTTTGTTGAACCACTTGTACCCCCAGCATCCCTATTTTGCGTTCGTTGCAACCCGTTGTGAGCTTGTAGATCTGCTATTTTTGGCGAATCGATTTGTGTAGAGTGAAGTAAGAGCGTACTGTCGTGGAATTCTGGATCAATCAGCAATCGATGAGGCATATAGGAGTCGAGACAATATTCTAGGTGGTGGTGATTATGCTTTATGTTACATGATATCATGGTCAGAAGTACATAAACACTCATGTAAATGATACGGTAGTTCTGCCTTGAGCACAGGGCAGGGATCATAGTTATACTGTAGCTGCTTCAAGGACAACCTGAACCATAACGAGGCTGTACCAAAACAATAGCTATTAGGCCTAGTGGAGACATTTAGGCTCTTACAAGCTGTCAAATATCATAATGTATTGTATAAGTATTATTATATTATGATGGTATAATATAAAGGTTAGATATAAGCAGCCATATAACTTCTTCCTCAGTACCAAACATAAACGCTCTTTACAGGTCAGTTTTATCAAGTATAGAGGGTTTAAGTGGGGCTGAATTTGCAGCTGAACAAAAGCTAATTCATCCTAGTGTGTGACGGAGGACAATTTCACGATCAATTTAAATCTCCGCGATACGATTATTCCTACGGTTTTTCCTCGCGATAAACGATAATAACGATTATCGTCCCATCCTTATACTGTCAACCCTGCACCTAGCTCTCTCACCAGCTCTCTTCCGTTGTGATAGTTATGTCCACATTGATCGTTATGGATCTTTATGTAACTGATAATAACGGCAGTCAGCCTCCTTTGACCTCTACAACACTCAATTACCGCTGTTTATATCCCAGCTTGTTATTTCTAAAGGCCAACTTTTGCAGCCGCCGTAGGGTGAGTAACGTCACCTTCAAAGGGCAGATAGATTTGCAAATAGGGCAAAAATCTACATGATAACCTCAGCAGCTTACAGTATATGGAAGACAAATGTAATATCTTATAAAAGTACTCACATTTTTGGAGTGTAGAAATACTTGTTGTAAGTAAAAGTGAGGTATTCAAAATGTACTTGAGTAAAAGTACAAAAGTTTTGGTATCAAAATGTACTTGTGTACATGTAAAGAGTACCAAAAGTAAAAGTACTCATTGTGCAGAATGTCCCATTTCACAAGTTCAAAATGTATACAAATCTTTTGAAAATAGCAGATCTACAAGCTCACAATGCGAGCTTGTAGATCGGCTATTTTCAAATGGCAGAAATATATATAGGGCTGAAGTGGTTAATGTATGTTGTAAGTAACTAGTAGTAGCTAAAGCTGTCAAATAATTGTAGTGGAGTAAAAGTACAATATTTGCCTCTGAGATGTAGTGGAGTAGAAGTAAAAGTATTGAAGATGGGAAATACTACAATAAAGTAAAAACTCCTCAAAAGTGTACTTAAGTACAGTACTTAAGTAAATGTACTTACATGTTACTTTACACCACTGGTCAAAACTGTTGGCAATATTTACTCTCACAGGATCACAATATTTTATCCTTTTGACAGATATATGTTCATGTATATGCATTTTTGTCAACGAAAACTTCAATCAATCAAAGAATATTGCCTGTGTGTGCATGTTCCCTCAAAATCATCCATTTTCAGAGGAAGCAACGTTAGGAGGAATGACCATATCTGAAAGACATAAATTGCTAAATATTTGGCCATTTCTGCAGGGAATATGACAGCTGGGCCGACTGATAAAGAAGACCAGCCTTTGCTCGGCAAAAAACAAGCTCAACCAGCCCTCCTGTGGAGAGCAAGGGACTGTGATAAACATGGGAGTAAATTAGAAGAACTGCACACACACACACACACACACACACACACACACACACACACAAGGTATTAACCACTTAAACCCTATACAACTACAGGTTACCTGGGTCCCCCAGGGTATAAACTTAGTCCCCTCCTTGTTTCCCGCAAAACACTAAATCTCTTTGCCGAAAATAGACGATCTACACTCACAAACGCGTTGCATTGCGATGCGTTGTGATCTTATAGATCTCCTATATTCACCAAATGTGTGAATATGTTTCGCAAAACGTTCACCTAATAATTTAGGACAGGGTTCTCCAACAGGGGGTCCTCAGAGTTACTACAGGAGGTCCGCCAAATCTTTGTTTGATGGGGAACATTAGCCAAAAATAGCAGATCTACAAGCTCACGACGCCGAGGCGTCGTAGTAGAGTTGATGTAGAGGGAAAAAAATAGCAGACCAAGTACAGAGCCAATGGTCAAGTTGACTAAATATTGAGGGTTTGAAATGTTAACCGTCTGAATATACACATTAGCATGAATCCAACTATCTATGAAATCTATGAAAAACACATTTTTATACAATATGTAGTGGGGGTCCCTGCTTAATCTCTCTCAGCTAGGGGGTCCTTGGGCTGAAAAACCCTGATTAAGGGACATTCACAGAAAAGCGACACTAGTGTTCATGTGTTTAATACATCAGGAAGAAAGCTACATGACTGGGACACACACCGGTGAGAGGGTTTTCTAAGTTCACCGGACGGAGGTGGACGCTGGGGGAGTTAACGGACATGAATCCTCTTTCCCTTCACCATTTCCTTGCTTTCTCTCTTTTTACACCCTCCCTCCCACCCCCTCACTTGTTCCTGGCATCTCCTCTTTCCTCCTCCAATCTCCGGGGGTACAGACAGACAGAGCACAGCACTGTGTCTATTTGTCGCTGCCTCCCGCCATTACATGGATGCTCCGCTATCGTTGAGCTACACACACAAAAACAAGGTTTCCATTCACACTTGCCCTTTTGTGTGGCCGGTCCCCTTAGCCTTGGCTTTAACATGCCAGACAGAGTGGACTCTGGCTGTACACGTGTCCCCCGCCGAGGTCTAGTCTGAATCCCAGACAGTATGTCCTGGCCAGGACACGGCTCTGTCCTGGTGCGCTGAAACCTGCTCCCAACCCCTGAACAGATTGGACCTGTCTGTGTTTAGCACCCCGATGGCAAACACCAACAACCATCCATCTGCTTTAACAGACACTCCCAACTCCCTATAACAGGGGTCTTCAACGTTTTTCAGCCCAAGGACCCCCTAGCTGAGAGCGAGATTAAGCAGGGACCCCCGCTACATATTGTATAAAACTGTGTTGCAGATTAAACTTTTTCATAGATTTCATAGATAGTTGCATTTTCAGACAGTTAACATTTTAAACCCTCAATATTTAGTCAACTTGACCATTGGCTTTGTACTACTGTATGTCCGCCCTTTTTTTCCTCTACACAACTCTCCAAAAATAGCTGATCTACAAGCTCACAACGCCTCGCAGCGCGAGGCGTTGTGAGCCTGTAGATCAGCTATTTTTGGCTAATGTTCCCCATCACACAAAGATTTGGCGGACCCCCTGTAGTAACTCTGAGGACCCCATAGGGATCCCAGACCCCCTGTTGAAGACCCCTGCCCTATAATAAAGACCCAAACCCACAGTCCTATTAAATAATTGTATTATTACAGACACTGTGATGTCCATTTTTATGCGGACGACACAATTTCATACAGTATTGAGCCAACGCTTGAAGTGGCCACTGCAAATTTGCAGACTGCCTTCAACAGGTTTCAATGGGCTCTAATTAACCTCAAGCTTGTTTTGAACTCCCAACAAAACAAAATGCATGGTATTTACTAGGTTTCCAAACATAAATCCCTCTACTGGTATTTACACGCTAAAAGTTGATTGGTCACATCTTATGAATACCTGGGCATTTGGCTAGATGCCAAGCTCTCATTTAAGGTTCACCTAACCAAAAAAATCAAGAGGACAGATTGGTTTCCTCTACAGGAACAGGTCTTGTTTTTCTGTTGCCAGTAGAAAGACTATTGTTCAATCTGTAATCATGTCTGTTTTTGATTATGGTGATGAGCTGTACATGCACGCTTCACTCTCCACACTGAAGCCTCTTGAACAGTGCTCTACGATTTATTACTGGCGATGATTATCACACCCATCATTGCATTTGGCCATCTCTCGCAGTGCGTAGAGAGCAACATTGTATTTTATTTATTTATAAGGCCTTGTGTGGTAAGCTTTGTACATAATCCTCGATTTTAGAACAAAAGGTTACTGGACATTCAACACGTTCACACAAACACATTAGATATACCGGTCCAAGTAAGAACAGTGAACAAGGAAAGACTGCTTTCATTTATTATGCTCCACACAAATGGAACAAACTTCAGGACTCTCTGAAACTGGTGCGATTGGTCTCAATAGAGACATTTAGGGTGCTTCTTGAGGACACACTACATAGTGACTGCACCTGTTTCATGTAACACTATGTTTTTTTTGCATCTGTGACGTTGTAACGTGATTCAAATGGTTGTTACTGTTTTTCATTACTGTATGTATGTGTTTTATATGCTGTGATCAGGGCGTCCTTGAAAAAGAGAGCTTGCTCTCAATGGGCTTCCCTGAATAAATAAAGTAAAAAGAAAGAAAGAAAGACACAATGTTATACTGAACAACACTAGTCTGAATCCTCCTTGAGGATGAACTATCTATCTATTTATCTCTATGTATCTCTGTGTATCTATCTATCTATCTATCTATCTGTTGTACAGTATGTCCTATAGAGCACAATAACTGTGATTAATTGATACCATCACTACAGTTATGAAGCCTCTGGGCCTCATCTCAGCTGATGATCAATGAAGATAAAAAATAAATAGTGAGCAGCGACTGTGCAATCTCTAAGCACTTTCTCCTCCCTGGGGGCACGCGCACACAGAGACACACACACACACACACCCTCTGAGATGAAAGCCCTCACAGAGTTGTTGAATTAAAAAGCATCAAAGAATAACGGTATATGAGTATGTAAGCCACACCCACACACACACACACACACACACACACACACACACACACCACCAGAAAACCTGAGGGGAAAACATGAAAAGAGATATAGAGTGAAAAAGTGTAAACATAATTGGGGAGGATCATGTGAAGTCAGCAGGTTTTGGGCTAGCGGGGAGATTAGTTACGGTTAAACAGAGCAGACACATGTACCATATATGGAGCAGAAGGTGTTAACTCCTTAAGACCGGGAAAGCACCATTTGTGTCATTTTAAGATTTCTTTGGCTATTCAAAAATAGCAGATATACAAGCTTGAAGCGAGGCACCGAGTGCCGCGCTATGAGCTTGTACAGTAGATCTGCTATTTTTAGAAAAAAATTGAAAGTTTGTGCAAATGTTTGAATAAACTAAAATTTTTGACTCAAATCTTTGCTTCTGGGGGTCCTTATTACAACATATTTTGTGATGGGGGTCCACGGCCAAATACATATAATTTTGGGGGTCCTTGACATGAAAAAGTTTGAGAACCACTGATACAGAAACATATGTTTTTCAAAAAACTGTAGGATTTAGTAGAATCCCCAGAAGCAAAGATTTGAGTTACAAATGTTTGCTATAAAAATATATATAAATTCAAAGACTTGCACAAACTTTCACGATTTAAAAAAAATAGCAGATCTACAAGCTCGTAGCGCGGCGCTCGGTGCCGCGCTATGAGCTTATATATCCGGTATTTTTGAATAGCCCAAAGAAATCTAAAAATGACAGATGCGTTCCCGGTCTTAGCGGGTTAAGCTAATCGCACACATCCTGAAGGATTAGTCCAGGCAGGCAGTGCACTGTGCTGGAGAAACCACAGCTATAAGCTAGAGCACAGTAAACACATTACTGGGCAGAAAAGAAGATGCACCGTCACCACAAAAACTCATCAGACGCAGCGAATTAGGAGGGCATGGCTAGTCTCGCCAAAACGCAGACTAGCCTGTGCATGTAAAATTGTGTACAATACATGTATGTGTGTGTGTGTGTGTGTGTGTGTGTGTGTGTGTGTGTGTGTGTGTGTGTAAATGTATGCAAAAAGACTACGAGCACGAATGTGTGTCTATGTCGTGTGCGTGTGTCGCGTGTGTCGCGTGTGTGTGTGTGTGTGTGTGTGTGTGCGTGTGCTTGTGCGTGTGTACTGTATGCAATTGTGTGCAGACTCAGAGCCTCTTACTTTCGCACATCACACGCATTTGGGGGGATGAGTTCTTTCCCTATAATCTCATTTAAACCCCCTTCACACACTATAATTCAATTTTCTTTTCTAGACAATGACCATGTCATGTTAACCCATTTAGACCGGGAAAGAATCTGTGTAATTTTTTAGATTTCTTTGGGCTATGCAAAAATGGCAGATATACAAGCCGAGTGCCGCGCTACGAGCTTGTAGATCTGCTATTTTTGAAAAATCGGGAAAATATGTGCAAATCTTTTTTTTAAAGCAAATATTTGTAACTCAAATCTTTGCTTCTGGGGATTCTACAAATGTCTTCTAAATCCTAACAGTTTTTTGAAAAAACCTATGTTGCTATATCAGTGGTTCTCAAACTTGTTCATGTCAAGGACCCTCAAAATGGTATGTATTTGGCCGCGGACCCCCATCTCAAAATATTTTGTTCCAGGGACCCCCCAGAAGCAAAGATTTGAGTTACAAATGTTCGCTTTAAAAAAATATATATTCAAAGATTTGCACAAAATTTCACGATTTTTACAAGCTCATAGCGCGGCACTCGGTACCGCGCTATGAGCTTGTAGATCTGCTATTTTTGAATAGCCCAAAGACATCTAAAAATGACACGCAGATGCGTTCCCGGTTTTAAGGGGTTAATCTGGCAGGTAGATTATACAGCATCCCACACAAGACTGCTAATACTCGAGGAAATGGCTGGGACTATTGTATTCTCCTTCAAGGTTGGATGGGCCGCCGCTATAGATTGCCTGGAGGATTGCACTGCCACTCCTGTTTTCCACCGCCCTCCGTTCCATTGCCTTTCATCTGGAAAGTCTTTTTCCCCCTCTCTCTCTCTCTTCACCCTTTGGGAATCCTTTTTGCTCATGTGTTCAGTGCGGGGGGAAAAATCACAGCAGCTAGGGCCAAGTGGGTCCAACTGCCGCAGCAGCCCCGGCGCCTCTCGCAAGATTCTTGTCTCCGCCGTTCAAGCCCCTCTTGTCTCTCGTCTGTTTCCTGACAGAAATGGCTTGAAGGTGCTGAATATTCATCCCGTCTTCTCTTTTCACACGACAACCAGGTGCCACTGATGTGTGTTGGCCTCTCATCAAGCCCATCTTCCCTCCTCCAAAAACCCCACAATGACATGCAGATCCAGTCAGTGGTGGAAAAAGTATTCACATTTTTTACTTAAGTAAAAGTATCAATACTGCAATGTATAAATACTCTGTTACAAGTAAACGTCTGGAATTAAAAATTTACTCGAGTAAAAGTGCAAAAGTATATTGGTATCAAAATGTACTTAAAGTACCAAAAGTAGAAAGTACTCATTAAGCAGAATGTCCCATTTCAAGTTGTAGATTGACATTACAAATGTATAGAAATTATATATTTCAAATAGCCTAAATGTATATAGGGCTGAAGTGGTTAATGTATGTTTTGTGATAATAATAAAAATAAAATAAAAAAGTAACTAGTAAGTAAAGTTTTCAAATTATTGTAGAGTACAATATTTGCCTCCGAGATGTAGTGGTGTAGAAGTGTAGAAGATAAAGTACCGGAAATTGGAAATACTCCAGTAAAGTAAAAAATCCTAGTACAGTACTTGAGTAAATGTACTTAGTTACTTTACACCACTGACAACCGGTGCCACTGATGTGTTTGTTGGCCTCTCATCAAGCCCATCTTCCCTCCAAAACCCCCCACAATGACATGCAGATCCAGTGACCAAAAAAGATGGATCTAAATGCTTGCAGGTGTTAGGAGGAGGAATGGACGGTCGTGGTGGTTTAGCAAGGGATATGAGGAGGAGGTGGTGGGGGGTGTTAAAGGCGGGGGGCGGGGGGGGTTTGGGGGGGAGGATGGGGAGGTGCAGAGAGCTGGCAGAACTAATATCAGGCTTATGCTACATCTCCCGCGAGAGTGGAGCGGGTAATCGAGCCAAAACAAAACCAGTTAATAATCTGTATTTTATACAAATCCAGCTTGTTTGTCCGTGAATCAGATGCAATTACACATTTTAATTACTGCCAGGCAATCAGCTGGCACATTCAGAGAGAGAGAGGAAGTGAAGGTGAAAGTGAAGGATAGGTTTTTATTTTTGCTTCTGTGTTTTTATTGCTTCTGTTCATCTGTTCAGGGACTAGTTACAGATGCAAATGAGCTATTAAGCTAAATCTGGTACAAAGCATCTTTTCTCGTTTGTTTTGAGATTTGTGTATTTTGTACTAACCCTGATACTAATAAAATTAACCCAGCCAATCTTTGGCTATTCGAAAAATAGCAGATATACAAGCTCATAGCACGAGTGCCACGCTATGAGCATGTAGATCTGCTTTTTTTTTTTTATTGTGAAAAAAAACTGTACAAAAGACATTTGTAGAATCGGCCTCAGGTCTAAATGGGTTAATAGAATACAAATATACTTAAAGGCAGAGTGGCAGGTGTGAACACGCCGTTTGTCTGCATGTGAGGGCCTCTAGATGCCCCCATCCAGGCCCTACAGCCTGTCCAATAGGATTAAAGCTAAACCATCCGGCTATAACAGGGTCTATCAGACCCCTCACACCTTAGCCACTGAGCCAGCGTTGATCCACCCAGCAAGGCTCCTTAAACACTACACACTACAACTTCCAATTTCCCTTTGCGTGTGTGTGTGTGTGTGTGTGTGTGTGTGTGTGTGTGTGTGTGTGTGTGTGTGTGTGTGTGTGTGTGTGTGTGTGTGTGTGTGTGTGTGTGTGTGTTTACAATATGTGTATGTCAACAATGCATCTCTAGGGAAATTGACGGCACTCCAGTTTTTAATATGTATTGTACCCGGTGGGAAATTACGAGATGGACCCCGTAATAAATCCTTTACAAGCCAAAGTATTGTACTTGAAATAATAAAAGGAATGCAAAGATATTCACCCCTTCTGTCTAGAGTGGAGCTAATGTGGACACATTAGCATATTAACAGATTGCTCCTGTATCGGGCACATCCAGCCACTTGGTCCTAGCTTAAAGGTATCATGACATTCATTTTAACTTTTTTTATTTTCAATGTTTTATTTCGGGTTTTATGACCTCAATTACACCCAAAAAACCTGAACTTAAAACATTCAGTGGATTTTCTGTGGTCTGGGGTTTTCTGAATAATTAGGCTGAAAAGTAATCTGAGCTTGGCCCTTCGACAGTGAGGTCGCTGTCGAATAAACCCGCCCACTCTCCTCCTCGCCCCTCCCCTCCCCTATCCTTTCCTTTGGGGGGGGCGGAGCAGAGGCGATGATTGACAGGCAAAATCCCTCACCAGCGACACCCGCAGGCAAAGATTTCTTTTTTCATTGCAGTTGAAAAGGCTTTAGAAATGTGAGAGAAAAACACCTGCCATTGATCACTGGAATGGAATTTTCACTTAAAACTTTTTGTACACTTTTGAAGGACCAGGACAAAGACTTTGAATGTGGTGTAAAAGTGAATGTCATTAAACCTTTAAGGCTAATTTGTGTCACCCGACAGAAATTATGTATTTTCAACTGGAAAAAAAGTGTTGATGTGATAGAATCTAATCTATACATGTGGGGCAATGTATACATTAGCCTTTAGTGTAAACCCATTAAGACCGGGAAAGAATCTGTGTCATTTTGCCACTGTCGCAAAATTGCTTGCTCAGGGCGGGACTGTCGGGTCTCTTCTCTACATGTAAAGTGTCTTGAGACAACTTGTTGTGATTTGACACTTTAATAAAATTGAATAAAAAATACCAGATCTACAAGCTCATAGCGCGGTACCGAGTGCCGCACTATGAGCTTGTAGATCTGCTATTTTTGAATATATATATATATATATTCTTTTAAAGCAAACATTTGTTACTCCATGAATATTTGCTTCTGGGGATCTCTGGAACAAAATATTTTGAGATGGGGGTCCACGGCCAAATACATGTTAGGATTTAGAAACCATGTTTAGATATGCATTTGGCCGCGGACCCCCATCTCAAAATGTTGTGTTCCAGGGACCCCCCCAGAAGCAAAGATTTGAGTAAAAAAAAATTGCTTAAAAATATATATATATATTCAAAGATTTGAACACATTTTCACTATTAAAAAAAAAATAGCAGATCTGCAAGCTCATATCTTGAGCTATGAGCTTGCAGATTTGCTATTTTTGAATAGCCAAAGAAATCTTAAAATGACACAGATGCGTTCCCGGATTGAATGGGCTAAACGCCGCCTGCTGGTGGTGTCGCGTGCCGAACTACAGCCGATCTACGAGCTCAACAACAAGCTCAGCTCTGCTATGTTTCAGTGAAACCAGTGCCTCCGGGAACTGGAGGACCACTCAGTGAGCTCTGATGTGGGTCCATCGGTTTCACAGGAAAGACACACTACAAGGATCAACATCTCTCTCCCATCTCCAAACATGGCCTGGGCTTCTCTCTAGACAGGAGGCCGGGCTAATGAAAAGCAGAGAGACCCAGCAAGCATTCCTGAGGCGAAGAGCACAACAAACAAAATAACACAAATAATGCCGGGGCAAAACGAAGGAGACCGCACAATGAAAACGGCATTAGAGGCGAAAAGCGAGCGAGTATAAGGACCACAAAGCTCTTGAATAATGCGGGGGCCAAGCGGAGCTTATGCTGTCGAAAGAGACAAAAAACAGTCAGTTTGAAGACAGTCATTACAGTACATACTCTCTCATTATATGGGAGGCCGCAACAAGTCGCCTTTTAAATCATCAGTTTCGGCGGGCCCTGCTGACGGGACTCACACATTTTGGTTGTATCGGGCAACAGCCACGTCTGCTTCAACAGCACCTTAACGCATTAAGAACGGGAACGCATCTGTGTCTGTGTGTTTAAGATTTAAGATTTGAGTTACAAATGTTCGCTTAAAAAATTCAAAAGTTTGCACAACTTTTCACGATTTCTCAAAAATAGCAGATCTACAAGCTCATAGCGCGGCACTCGGTGACGCGCTATGAGCTTGTAGATCTGCTATTTTTTAATAGCCAAAGAAATCTAAAAATGACACAGTCAGATGCTTTCCCGGTCTAAATGGGTTAAGAGAGGCTGGCTTGTCTCCCTGTATGTGACATATTCTGTAGACAGATTTCTGGAATGCTTCTCCATGGCGACACATGGACTACAGTTATCGGTGGAGCTGTCAGTGTGCTGTGGGCACCAGCACAGACAAGGACATCAGCCCACCAGCGTGGCGAGGAGGGAGCCTTCACCCAGCGCCCTATGCCCAACGTGCCAAATCCACACAATCCCACCCACATCCTGTGGCACGCATGGCCGATGCCAGGCCAGGCCATGATTCACAGCAGTTAGCGTCTACTTTCATCCCGTTTAACTTCATCTCCCTCTCTGAAGTATTTTGACTCCGACTGAGAAGGTTTCTCCTGCTTTGCCCCAAGGCTGTTCCTGGGGAGGTCCCCTCCTTCCTTTCCTTTCTGCTCAGATCAAATCCCCTCCCTGCCAGAAAGAAAGTGAAGGCGGCCGTTCGTCTCTCCTTCCTTTGTAGGCCGTCCAACAGGGCCAGCCAAGCAGACGTGGGGCAGACAGGCCCAGTCAGACATGCTTTTCGGCTGCTTTCTTCTCCCACTCATGACCGGAGGGAATGCTCTCCAGCTGGACCGTGTTTGTCTCTCTCTCTCTCTCTCCTCTCTTTATCTCCCGAGTCGCAGGACTCCACAGTGTTGTTTTGGTGCATCTCACACTTGATTGCCTTCACAGGCGTGAACGCGGAAATGTGGATGTGTGAGCTGTGGGGGTATGTGGCGCGGCGTGCAGTTACTCTCTAACCTCAGAGGAATGCACTTTTTGTCTTCCTTTGCAGAATGGGCCTCTGTGTGTGTGTGTTGCACATCTTCACGCTGTGAAGCTTCTCAGAACAATGCCGTCAGTGAGAGCCAGCACTGTAATGAGGTCTTTGCGGCGGGACCAGGTGTCTCCTGGTGTTCGTCCCAGAAGACCCATGACTTGAGAGATCCTCCTCGACATCTCCGCTCCTCTCAGCCAGGAAGAAGGGTCACCGCTGCCGGGGCAAAGCATTGGGCCCTGGAGGCCAATGTAGATCACATAACACCATATAGAATATAAAGGTATGTCAAACCTTTCGGAAGTATAACTCTGTTCATATTTCCACGGCAACATTAAGTTAAGTCAAACCATCTGACTAGATGATGATGCCCAGAGACATCCTCATGCACAAGAGCCAAATACGTGCTGCTAGCACAGCAGGCTAGCATATTATACAGTATATCCACCAAACAAGCGCTCTCCAAGCACATCCAATGTCCCCTGCATTCAAAGGACGAAGTAGGGTCCTCACACTGAGCCAGGGGGGGCGTGGTACAGTACATAAGAGGAAACAGGGGGGCTGTGTTTGGAAGGACACGGCTAAATATAATCCCCCCACCACCCCCTGCTCTCACTTCTCACTCTGCCATTTATTATATTACTCACCCTGCATCTACCATCGAACCGACTGTACTGTATGTCTCAAACCTGCATCTCCAGTCTACCATATGTCTCACCTACAGTAGCTCTGGTCCATAGCGTTAGATGGAGTTCTCCTTAACGCTATGGGACTTTCGAGCCTTTGCACACGCACCACAGGCTGCGCAGCCTCTCGTCTGCAGTAAAAAAATCAAAATACACTTTCGCTACTCACCAAAACAAGACGGTTTTATGGAGTTTAAAGCCTACTCTACTTAGTCCCCCACCTCACGTCTAAAATACACTTTTTGTCCAGAAAAGAAAATATTTCACCCGAAGGAAAATCTGGTCAATAGAAAAATTCCATGGACCAGATCTGTAGCGGGCACAGTGGAGTAACCAAAAAAATTAAATTAAATATTTTATTTTCTGCCCAAAAAGTGTATTTTAGACATGAGGTGGGGGGCTCAGAATGTTCCCACTAAATAGAGTAGGCTTTCAACTCCATAAAACCGTCTTTGTTTTGGTGAGTAGCGAAAGCGTAGGTTTTATTTTTACAACAGACGAGAGGCTGTGCAGCGGGTGTGAGGGAAAAGGATGGAAAGTACCATAGCGTAGAACTCCTTCTAACGCTATGGACCAGTAGCGGAGAACTCCTTCTAACGCTATGGACCAGAGCTATGTCTCACCATGCATCTATCATCTACTGTATGCATCTCTCACTCTGTTGGGCTCCCAGTTGCATCCTCCTCACTCTAAGACAGACAGACAGACCGGTAGTCAGAGCTTTATACTGAGTACCGGAAGATCACTGGATTCCCACGGCGCGTAGCCATGTCAAAGCGCTTCTCACTCAGCTAAATATTTAATCGGGACAAGGAGGAGGAGGGGGGGGGGGGGGTGGCGGGCATAATCGTCCATATCCACTGGCATTAAACATTTAATAACCTGACCGACATGATCAGTGGAAACATGTGTCCAGAGACGAGCACAGACACTTGTTCCTGTCCTGTTGAAATCACAACAGCATAAAGGAACCAAAACAAGAAGACTATAAGGAGACCAAACAAGACTAGAAGATAAATAATACAGCAGAGAAGAGAGTACCAACAATTCCCCCAGACAGATGTCAAAGCAAAGAATCACAACACATATTGTACATGCACAAAGCCAAGAAGAATCACAACACAGAACACATACATGCACGCACGAGCGCACAAACACACATAAAGCACATGTTGTTGTTGTCGGGTGCAAACCTTATATGTCCCAAATAGGGCTGTGAATCTTCTGATATCTCACGAATCACAACAAAATTCTGATTCATCGGGTCACGATTCGATTAAAAATAGATTTTTTTTAATATCATATTGTTTTTATCCAGACTTTACCAAGTGTAGCCTAGTTATTTCCAACAGCTCAAACAAAAAATGATATAATACCAGAGAGGGTTGTGTAAACATTCTTGGCTTTGATGGAATCTTAGATTAGGTGTAGTTCTATTTGATGCAGAAATACAACATAATTGCTTTGATGCAAGTAACATTAACGAGTGTCAACGAGCGTCAGCTGGACAGTGACAATATACGGTATTTGTTGACACATGAACGCACACACACACACACACACACACACACACACACACACACACACACATCCATCATCCTTGATGGCGTGTAAGGAGGAGGGGTCAGGAAGGAGGCTAGCCAATCCCATCAGTCATGGCTTTAGAGGGCGGGGAAAGGGCGTGGCCAGACAGGACACATAACTGGACACCATTGTCAGTGTCCACCAGCCTGTCAAGGACGGAGAGGAGAGGGGCGGCGGATGGCTCAGTGTGATTATATTATATATTCATACACAGTGGTGGAAAGTAACTAAGTACATTTACTCAAATACTGTACTTAAGTACGATCTTCTACTACTACTAGAAAGTGAAAGAAGACAGAACTATCTGAAACAGTGAAACTTTTACTTTTGGTATACTTAAGAATAATTTGATGCCAGTATTTCTACATTGCGGTATTGAGAGAGAGAGAGATATTGTAAAAATGTGGGAACTTCTTCCACCATTGTTCATACAATGGTGTGCATGACTACAATACTATTCATGGTTTTTGGTCTTTTTTGTTATTTATTTTCTTTGTACTATACTGTTCCTACTAAAACAGAGGTAATTATTTTCTATCTTTTTTTCTTATCTGACAGATCTAATTTTGACTTACTTTACAGACACAATGAGAAAACCCCAGAAGTAGACCACAGCCAAGACGTTGATCAGATAATGAAGTTAATTTGCATCTAGAGCTAGAGTGGGCGGTTTCTCCTTTTTTTGTGGCAATTTAAACCATGAAAATAGTGAAGGAAAACTGTGTTAAAGGAGAATTTCGCCCCAGGATTTTTCTTGCCTTTATTTGAGGTTGTTAACTCCCCATAAGAGTGGTGCAGGAGCCCAAATTAATAACGAACGATGTTTGAAATCTCGTCTCGCGAGACTTCCGGGTGCCATTGGGGTAGAAGACGGTCTTCCGGAAGTCTCGCGAGATGAGTTTTCAAACGTGATTTCAGCTAAAGCTACTTCGACAACACTACGGTGGCTCTCGTGTGACAATAATACTGCAGTGACTTCCCTGAGGTCCTACACGACACATATATACTAGAAAAAAGTATTTTTGAGCGATATAAATAAGCGGATTACACCACGGCCTGTATACTTCCATTTCAGAACTGCTGTGGAGGTCCGCCAAAATGGACAACATCGTTCGTTATAAATTTGGGCTCCTGGCCCACTCTTATGGGGAGTTAACAACCTCAAATAAAGGTAAGAAAAGGCCTGGGGCTAAATTCTCCTTTAACTCATATTGATGGAGGAGTAATGTTTTGGAATTATCTCCACCCTCATGTTGTTTTTGCTCTTTTTACTATTAGACAAGATTTCTCTTACTATGTATCTTACATAATACAGTCCCCCCCCCCTTAATACTTGAGAGTACTTAGAAAAGCACTATATTCTGTAAGTCTGAGGTTATTATTATAACTGTGGTTAGTCAACCACAATATTGTAATTATTATCATTATATCAGCTACAGCAGTGGTGCTAATATTATTTTTTTGTCCTTTGCTTTGAACCAAATGAGGGTCAGCGTGTGGTTGGTTACTTAACGTCTATACTGTACAAAAGCTGAGTAGAAAAACACACAGTTAAAGAACTTAAACCCTATATAAAGTACTTAGTTGACCAGACCCGGCCGCGTCCCCCAGGGCTCTTGACTTGGCCTGCTCCTCTTTCCCTCTACACCAAATCCCTTCGGTGGGAAATAGCCCAATCCACGATCCGCATGCGTTTTGCCAATATGCATGGGAAGCTTGTAGATCTGCTATTTTTGCTGAATTTCCGCCCATTTTCACCAAATGTTCTCATTATAACATGCCCGGAAATGTAGGGACACTAGGGATCAAGTGGTTAACGTCTGTTAGAGTTAAATCAACACTGAGGATTGACTGGGTGGTCTAAAGCGAATAACCTCACATGGTGACACAGACATATGCACTCACGCATGCACGCGTGTGCGTCGCGACGCGTTGTGAGCTTGTAGATCTGCTATTTTCAATCATTTTTGTACTTTTACTTTTGGTACTTTAAGTACATTTTTATACCAATACTTTAGTACTTTTACTCAAGTTAATTTTGGACAGTAACAGAGTACTTCTACATTGCAGAATTGATACTTTTACTTAAGTAAAACATTTGAGCACTTTTTCCACCACTGACTGACACACGCACACGCACACACACACACACACACACACACACGCATACGCACACGCGTGTGCACGGCATGCAGATACTGGAGGTGACCCAGTGCGGTGACAGGGCGCTACGTGACCGGATTAAGAATGGCAAGTAAGAGTGATAAAGCACCAACTCAATCCACACCCACATCCTCCAACCCGGCAATAAGTCAGAGACGTACAGCACGCCGACACGTCATAAATAATCCTGTCTGGCATCGTGGCTCCTTCTACAGTACTGACTCTGATTTAGATACACCATTTGACTAAAAATGAGACTGAGAAAGTTGAAAACGTCGCTTTGATGGGGAAAGCAAATATAGAGCAGACATGTTTCATATTGAAACAAGCGGAAAGGGGAGGGGCGGTGCCTGAGGCTTGCTGTACCTGACTTATCATATCATAACACCCCCCCATCTCTGTACTGCATGGGGATAGGAATTGAGATACAAACAACAGTTGCAATGCATCTCAGATGGAGACGCAGACACGCGCACACACACACACACACACACACACACACACACACACACACACACACACACACACACACACACACACACACACACACACACACACACACACACACACACACACACACACACACACACACAGAGCACCTTGAGACTGTAGGTATAGAGGAGTAGTGGAAGAGGAGAGGGTTTGTATTTATTGTGACATTGCGGATATTGAGAGTGAGTTCCATTTTGTTTTTTATTGCCCTTTGTATCATGACCTGCGTCAAAAATTATTTATGAGGTGTAGAAACCCGGATTTGATTTGGTTGGATGACGCACAGAGACTTACATGGATTTTTGAGCACAGGATATTTTCACTTGCGGAGTATTTGGAAGGGGCCTGGGACAGACGGGCAAAAAGAACATACATGTGAAGTGTAATTTATTTTATTTATTTTTGTTTTGTTTTGGGTGTTTGCCAAACGTTTTCCTTTGTGCAATCTTCTATGTAGAGAATTTGATATTTACTTATGTTTTGGTGTCTAATAATCCCGTAAGGGATGCGTCTTTTGACAAGACACGGAAATAAAAATTCATTCATTCACACACACACACACACACACACACACACACACACACACACACACACACACACACACACACACACACACACACACACACACACACACACACACACACACACACACACACACACACACACACACACACACTCAACAATCAAGAAAGGGTTCACAAACCTGGCGTCCCTATTTTGGACATGTCATTGTAGGCGGAAGTTGTCAAAAATGTTAAAAATGAATTCAGAAATAGCTAATCTAAAGCTCACACCTTGAGTGCTGATTATTATTATTATTTACTAGTGGACTGGTGCCCATGGGGATGATGATGTAAGTCTGCCACTGCCAGAGTACCTGTTGTACCCGCGTCTGTCTGTCTGTCTGTCTGTCTGTCTGTCTGTGTCCCTTTTATGTTCTGTCTGGGTTGTGTCACTGTTAGCACAGTCTTGTGGACCTTGGCACACAAGAATTTCACTGCTTGCCTTGTACCAAATAAACCCTCTGGATTCTTGATTGTTGAATATCACAGGTGAGCCTCCCACACACCCACACACCCCCTGGCCCTCAATGCCCTTGGCACTGGGTCCAATATGGTGAGGTGATTTGAATACTAAAATAAAGATCAGCAAACACGTTGTGGGCCATTCAAGCTGATGTTCAATCTGTTGCTCTCTGACACCGTGCCACTGTGCATCTCATTTCCATTCCTGAGGCCTTTACTAGCCAGGACCCTGTCTGCATCACAACACCATGTGGGGGGGGGGGGGGGGGGGAGAGAGAGAGAGAGAGAGAGAGAGAGAGAGAGAGAGAGAGAGAGAGAGAGAGAGAGAGAGAGAGACAGAGACAGAGACAGAGACAGAGACAGAGACAGAGACACAGAGAGAGAGAGAGAGAGAGAGAGAGAGAGAGAGAGAGAGAGAGACAGAGAGACAGAGAGATAGAGAAAGACAGACATGGGAGAGAGAAGAGACAGAGAAAATGATGTGCCTTTCATAGTTTTAATCGTTTGAAATCAAGTGCTTTTTGATACCCGAATTAGGCTCCATGGATCTCATGTCAATAAAGCTCTTGTTGAATTGAGAACTTGAATTGAGTGGAATTGAAGGAGAGAGGAAACGAGGGTACGAAAAGGAAGACAGTGAGAGGAAGCACGTGGAGTGTGTTTATGGAAGTGAGAAGAAAACACTTTGTTTGACTCAGCAAACAATGTGTCACACACACACACACACACACACACACACACACACACACACACACACACACACACACACACACACACACACACACACACACACACACACACACACACACACACAGTCAGTAAAACGGAGTTGAAGCCAAGGTGAAGAAAAGCACTTAGAATTCTTTTAAGCACCGGATATTTATTTTTATTTTTTACACACAGGAGAAAAGTGCTTATACTGTAATAAAGGGAAAAGCAGATATTTTGACAGCAGGAGAGACAGAGAGAGAGAGAGAGAGAGAGAGAGAG
Organism: Gymnoscopelus braueri; assembly: GCF_963280865.1. Taxonomy (NCBI): domain Eukaryota; kingdom Metazoa; phylum Chordata; class Actinopteri; order Myctophiformes; family Myctophidae; genus Gymnoscopelus; species Gymnoscopelus braueri. The sequence continues at coordinate 14,962,390 of NC_137608.1, read as the reverse complement.
AGAGAGAGAGAGAGAGAGAGAGAGAGAGAGAGAGAGAGAGAGAGAGAGAGAGAGAGAGAGAGAGAGAGAGAGAGAGAGAGAAGCCAGAATGAAAAATGGATGAAAATCTCAGGCAGGAGTTGTGTGCAGTTTGGGTAAACACACCGATACAGGGTTCTGCCAGGTTCTCTCACACAGCGCTCTGGATATAAAAAACATTTATACATCCAATCCATCCCTCTCACACCCCTCTCTCAATCTCCCCCGAGCAGATGAAACAGAGAGAGAGGGGGGAGGGGGGTTAGGGGGGGATAAAGGGTAGGGGAGAGCAAGCTGACAACAGTCGGATATTCTCTTTTGGAAAAATAATAAATGGGTTAGGAGAATGGAGGAGGAAGGAAAAATATACTCCCATGACAGAAGGCTCGCTTCTATGCATAGCAAGAATTTCCACTCAATCCCCCTCTTCCCCACCTCTTCTCTCTCTCTTATTTCCGCACCAGGCTGGAGATAACATCTCCCTCTCTCTCTCTCTCTCTCTCTCTCTCTCTCTCTCAATTCCAACAGGCATGATGATGAGGTCTGAGTAAAATTAGTTAGCTTGATACCGGCGGGGAACGTGTCCGGGGGGGCAACGCAAAGGACCTTGTTTCCACAGAGACACCCGCCGCCCCCCACACACACAAAAGTAATAACACACCATCACATAAGAGAGGGAAGAGAATAGATCTGTTTAAAATAGCACTCCACAGAGACTCCTTTTAAACATGAGAGGTATACGAAGAAGAAGAAAAACATGACGCACAAAATCACGAATCCTGGCATTCTGCATACATCAAACTGTCATGTTCAATTCTCCCACACATCCCAGGCTGTCTCCGAAGAGATACTGTAGTGTGTGTGTGTGTGTGTGTGTGTGTGTGTGTGTGTGTGTGTGTGTGTGTGTGTGTGTGTGTGTGTGTGTGTGTGTGTGTGTGTGTGTGTGTTTGTGCGTGTGCGCAGGTGTACGTTGTGAGCAAGCGTTTGTGTTTGTTTGTGCAATATGTCTTTAGCTTCATTAAATGCTGTCAAAATCCCAGAAGTAGTGTGTTGTATCGTGTTACAATACCCTTCACCCAACCTCTGTCAACTGTGCGCAGAGACAGACAGGTCGAGAGCCATATAAATGCTTCATCTACTCTCTGGTATCCCAGTCCAATTACATGTGGTCCCACCAAGAGCCTTCCTTGTCTTTCCACACTCTCACGGGCTGTCAGATTCTGATACGAGGAGGAACGTCGCAATATTGAAGGTCGGCCCGTCGACGCACTTAACCTCATTTCCCATCTTCTTTGCCGCTTCCCAGAAGAGCCATTGTGATTGGTGCCCGGTTTGAAAGGAGGGCTTTGGGGTTGGACAGGCGAGGAGAGGAGGAGGGGGCCCCCGGACCCAAGAAAGGAGCTTTGGCGAGGAGTACGACTCCTGACTGCAGTCAGCCATAATGGCTTTCAATTAACCAGGGGAGAAAAGAGCAAGAACTAATCTGGGCCAGCGCAGGAGAGAGGCCAGTCATGCAATATTCATGTACACAAACTAATGAAAGCCCAGATTAGCCTACATATTTACACGCGGGTCGGCCCCGGCGCGCTGTCCGCAGTTGAAAAGAACCAGCCACTAGAGGCAAAGAAACAGAGAGACTGAGGAAGAGATAGAGAAAGAGAGAGAGAGAGAGAGAGGGGGGGGGGGGGGGTAAGCTTGGAAAATGAATGAAAGAGAGGAAGAGATAATGAAGGAGAAAAAGCACATTAAGAGAACGAGAGAGTGAAATCAAGGAGGGGAAAAAAAGCCATTTATGGGTCATAGGGACAGCGGTTAGACCTTGAACAAAAGAGGAAATGGGATCACGAGATAAGGAGGCGCGGAAAAGCAAGGAGGTTTGACTCCTCAAAACAGATTAAGGATGATCTGCATTTTGCCTTTTTTTTATCTGATTTCCTATGATCATTCGTCTATAAAGGCAGACAGCAGCCTCCACTCAAAGCCACGCCAATCAGAATGAGTGATCTTGACAGTGCTGGTGCTGCTAGAGAATGGAGTGGAGGCTGCTGGTTTTTTTTTTACTGTGGAGGAGGGTGGAAGACACAGGGGGTGTCTTCTTAGACAGGACAGAGGTATCTGTAATTGGCTGGTTTACTAGCGAGCTCTCATCCCTGCACTACACAGACACACACACAAATAGGAAAGTATAGAAAAATGGACAGGAAATACAGGGTGTACACTACAGTATGAAAGCATCCCATTGTGGTTAGGACTGCTGTAACAGCAAGATGCACAGTAGTACTGAATTTCAATAACTTTATCATTCAAAGGCATTTATCTCGATATTACTGTGTGTGTGTGTGTGTGTGTGTGTGTGTGTGTGTGTGTGTGTGTGTGTGTGTGTGTGTGTGTGTGTGTGTGTGTGTGTGTGTGTGTGTGTGTGTGTGTGTGTGTGTGTGTGTGCGTATATACACACCTTGTTTGGTAGCTGATCCAAATTATTCTCTTTTGTTTGCTATTCACGATAATAACGACACCTAATTAGTGTTTGAATTGTAGCAGTTGTTTTAACATTAAATAATAATACAATGGTATTTTAAGGCTAAACAATTCTACTTCAAATACAGCCTTTTTTCCTTTCCATTTCTTTTTAGCTCCCTGAGAAGCAGGCTAATTATAACATAATAAGTCTTACATAAAATCTGTTCTTTGGCATTCGAAGAGATGCTTTAAAAATTAAATATGCAATACAGGATAATATGAATATTCATTTTCAGAGCGGAAACTTAGCCAATCTTTTAATTGTGTGTAGGGGGGTGGTAAGGGACCTGGATATTGGATAGGGGGGCAATGACCCAAAAAAGATTGAGAAGGAACCACTATCTGAGAGGAAAGAGTCACTGCAAATCAACACAAAGTTTTTCTCCTATGATAAAAGATATCTATCCTGAAGGGCACGGTTTCTTCCAGGATGCGGTAACGCTGTGGGCAGGCATAGTTTTACTGAGGTTAAGTTTAGTAATAAGGTTAGGTTTAGGCATAGTTTTACTGAGGTTATGTTTAGTAATAAGGTTAGGTTTAGGCATAGTTTTACTGAGGTTACGTTTAGGAATACCTGGTGGTCCACCGTTCCGAGGTCGCCGGATTTGACCGGGGGCGAGCGTGTTTTGGGGGGAGTTCTTGTATTCTCCACAGCACAAGCTTGGAGATCAGCTATTTTCAAAATGTTTACCTCTTTCTTAGGTAATATTTGACAATTTGGCCGACGTTTGACCATTTTTTATAGTTTATAGTATATATTGCTTGGTTACGTTTGACGTGGTAATGGTCTTAATTGTTATTTTAGAGGTATTAAAAAGGTCTTAAAAGTCATTAAATTGTAACTTTAGAAATGTCATCTGGGGTCCCGACCCACAGGTTGAGAACCACTGTATTAGAGAGTGCTCCTCAAACACAGAATGAGGGGAATATATTTTGGAAGATTTATGTTCCATTCCGTGGTGTTCCAGAGACTTGTAGAGTCTTGAATTCATTTTTAATCCTTATTAAATCATGAAAGACTTCAAAGCTGGACTAAATGTGTGACTGGACATACCAATTCCACACTGGGTATAACATCTTCCTGACCATTAACGTTGTACGTCAAACAGAAAAGCTAATTGCGGGTTTAGTTTGAAAATATCCTGTGACCTTTTGCAGAGGCCTCGGAATTAATTTTATGCTCCATGGATATCTAATTTTATGGTTTTACGGACTCATACATTCGCACAATAATGAAGTCCTCCTTTTTTGCTCTACGCGTGGAAACCGGTAAGCTTGGTGCGCTTAGCTGCCTGTTCCTTCATTTCATTTCAGGAACAATGTCCGCTGTTCTCAGGTGATTTCCATGCTACACTGACAGTGACCGAGTGTCCGTCCGCCCTGAGATTGGGAGGTTGAGGTTCGATCCCTGGCCCGAGTCATACCTAAGACTCATACCATGGGACCCAATGCCTCCCTGCTTGGCGCTCAGCATCAAGGGTTGGATTGGGGGGGTAAGTCCCTGTCACATACTAGCGCAGTGGTTTTCAACCCTTTTCATGTCAAGGTATCATTATTTATTCAGCATTTGAGCCACGGACCAACATTTGATGACCCAAAACGTATAACTTATAACAATAGGTTGTTGTCGTTGGATGAGATTTTGTCCACAATTCCATGCTGTATTGATGCGGTACCAATAGGAGAGATAATAGGCAGACGTTGATAAAAAAAATAACAATTCTTTAATTAAGTAATGCAGATGTTTAACAATAATGTAACTCTTGAGAGCGTAAAATGAAACCAAATGGACCCTTACGGGTCCATTTGGTTTCATTTTACGCTCTCAAGAGTTAAAGATCTTTAAGGGTCCATTTGTTTACCAACTCTCCATCATTTAGCTGGGGACCACCTGGAACCCCCTCAAGGACCACTACAGTGTCATGTCCAGGGGGGAGGCCAGGCTGCCTCACGCTACAGAAATAGGAGATAGGCTCCTGCCCTGTAGGCCTCATGGCTTACTTACTATTTACTGACAGTGAAAGAGTGCAAGGCAACACGGAAGTGCCCGTCCGTTGTTTAATTTTGTTTTAGGTGGGGGGGTGGTTATAAACTTGCTTCAAGGACCTGGGCAGACTAATGAATTCACAGTTGTGCCAATGTGCTCGCCCTAGCAGGTTCTCACACAGCTCTTCATCTCTGGCTTGTCTCAACTTTGTGAAATGAAATGTGAGAAATGGGCCAATTTACAGCTGAGGGCTGTTTCTTCCTAAGAGACACAGAGAGATGAAGATGGAGCGCAGAGGAGATGATGCACAGTTAGATGTGGAGATGAGAGACAAGAAGGTTGGATTTAGACATATAGGAGCAAAAGAAGAATACGAGAGGGAGAGACAGGCTAGCAAAGACGTTAGAGCTAATATGAATGTCATCTCTCTCAAGTAGAGAGAGAAGTGCTTGAATTGCACTTTCAGCCTTTAACTTCTTCTCTCTGAAGAGATTGGAGTTGCGAGCGAGTCCCTTGATCTCCACCAATCAGTTAGCATGACAAGAGCTGCTGAGACACTCGAAGAGTTGAAACAAAGCAGCATGTCAGCATGAGGAAACTCACAGGTTATGAGGAAGTTGAACAAAAGATATTGCAAGAGACAGAAAGAAAGAACGAACGAACGAAAGAAAGAAAGACAGACAGAAAGAAAGAAAGGAAGCGAGGAAGAAAGAGAAAAGGATATGAGAGGTACTCTCTGCCATCTGTTCATAATTACGTCCGGGGTCCCTGCTGCAAGACGAAATACTGCAAAGACCACCATTTCCTAGAATAACGCCGTGGCTCTGTTATTCTGTGTGTCTAATCATAAAGCGATGAACCATTCTTCTCATTCTTTCACCCGCTGCATGATGCGGATTATGTTTCCACCTAGTGACACCTCTCCCAATGTGTTAACTGTTTGCCTACGGAGAGCCGGAGTCTATCAAAATATAGAGGTGTGAAGCTGGTCTGAAGAGAGATGGAGAAAGCAGGTCATTGTTTCTCTGCGGGGGGGGGGCATAATGGAGTATTTTAACCCATTAAGACCTGAGGCCGATTCTACAAATGTTTTCTAAATCCTTACAGTATTCAGAAAAACGTAAGTTGCTATAATCAGCGTTGCTCAAACTAAAAAAGGGTCAAAAGGACCCTAAAAATTATATGTATTTGGCCGCAGACCCCCATCTCAAAATATGTTGTTCCAGGGACCCCCAGAAGCAAAGATTTGAGTTACAAATGTTTCACCAATTTTCATGATTTTTCAAAAATAGCCAAAGTATAAAATAATGGTTAAAGTGTTTAAAATCTAAAATGACAGATGCTTTCCCGGTCTTAATGGGTTAACTCGAAAACACCACGACGGCGATAGAAGTCGAAGACGTCTCAACTATACGGCTGACAGACGACCGTGGCAGTTTGGGGGGGGCGCCTTGTGACAAAGACAGAGGTTCTGCAGAGTGACTGAGACAAAGCACTCTGATTGCTATGACATTCACATCTGTTAACTCAGGGAAGATGGTTGAATGCCTCGGTGGGGTATAGGAGGGGTATCATTTCTTAGCCTTTTACCCCCCACCTCCTCTCTCTCTCTCTCTCTCTCTCCCTCTCTCTCTTGGGGCCAGTTATATTTTCACGATAGGAACTGGAAAACCACCATCTGTAATTAGATTACACATAGATAGATGGAACGAGGACAAAAAAGGAAAATCCCTGACTTAATTAACTCAAACGATATTCTAATCAGGTTTCTTGGCTCCCCCCTCCCTTCCCTCCCAAATCACCTCCAATCTGAATGCTCTCTCCAAAATCTCTTGGGGAACGCCATCGCATAAGCCAAGCCGAGACGGGCACTCTCAAACGAGATCATTTGACGGTAATTTGCCAAACAGGAAAGCACTTAAAGAGAAGTACTGATTGAGACGAGTAAGCACGTGCATCAGTGGCTAATGAGAAAAATGGAAGATGATTTGGATGCGTATGATCCTGATCGCCAGAGAAAACGTTTGGCACTGTGATGTGTTTCTGCAGTCATGATGAGATATGTTTGGATGTTGACCATTTTTAAACAGCCGAATTGAATCATTTTGGATCAGTTGTGACTCCAATGTGGATCTCGGACTTCAAAGCGACCAATCTGTGACATCTGTCATCTATGATCATAAGTGAAAGATCATACTACAGTGTCACACAAAAGTATCAAAAGTAGCAGATCTACAAGCTAGAAAACGAGCTTTTTCGAGCTTGACGATCTGCTACTTTTGCTATTTTTGAATTTGAATCCTGAAAAGTAACGGTTTTGGACATACTGTATGAGGTTTCCACCGACAGAGACAAAATGAAGGTTAAATATGTCAAAAAGCATTTGTGAGATTAGCTGTGGACACACAGACGGACACAGACACAGACACACACACACAGACCGTTTCATAGACGGCTGGCCTGTGGCACAGCAATCAATCATTAACAATCTTTGCATACATCAACATGTCCAGTTGCGGACCATTTCGATCCCCAATCCTAGATTTCCAAGTCAAGTACATTATTGTGCAATTTCTAAGTAGATTAGAACTGATTCCCATCCTATCGATATATACAACTCGAACGGTGCCGAGTCAGCAACAGCGAGCTTCACACGGGGCTCACTCGGCTTGTGCCTTATTTCTGGTCTGAAGGAATGACGTACTAAGTTCGCCAACGGACGTTTTTTGACGATTGGGATGTGAGGCAGTTGCAAGTGAAAATCATTTTAAAATGTAGTTCTGTTTTTGAGTTCATTTCCTGAGTGGTATCTATGCCAAAGCGGCGGCTTCCGTCAGCTCAGGAAATGGGGACCGGAGTTAATTAACATGAATGGGGGCATGTGCCTCCAGTAACAGCCTCAGAGGCATTTGAGAGTCAGTGTCATCCACAACACACACGTCTCCATTATCTCTAAAACGTGCCGGGCCCTTCTGTACGCGACACACGCACCACTCGAGAGACGCTTTGCCAAATGGAGATTGACAAAACTCCACTTACAAATGCAACATGTGCAGCTGTCAGTACAAAGAGGGGAAAGGGGGATGCCCTAAATATTGCACACTGATTAACCCATTTAGACCGGGGAAGAATCTGTGTCATCTTTGGCTATTTTTTTAAAAGAAATTGAAAGTTTGGGCAAATCTTTTAAATAGGCTATATGTGTTTTTTTTAACTCATAGCGCGGCACTCGGTGCCACACTATGAGCTTGTAGATCTGCTATTTTTGAATAGCCAAAGAAATCCAAAATGACAGAGATGCGTTCCCGGATTGAATGGGTTAACGGTTTGTCTGTTGTACAATATCTTTTCATCAGCTTCTAATGTGGACTCCTGTAGTCGTAAAGACAAACAACAACGCGAAAAGAATTCTAACAAAGTATTTCATCAAAGCTGTCTCCACACAGACAGCACATCACCCAGACAACATAATCAACCAACTGTTACATTTATCTCTCACTTTGATTAGAAATCCACTTCAAGTGTCAAGACCACCATCTATTTTCCCAGAACAATGCGCGGCGCGAATGGAACGACAGAAAAAAGAACGGAGCAAATGGTGACTGCTGGAACACGAAGACCAGGAGATTACATGTCAAACAGTTTCTTCGCATTGTGACTCTGACGTTGACAGATAGAAAGTGCGCCGCACATGGAGCCACCACTGATTTATGAATAACAAAGGCTTTTCTAAAGTAGTATGTAGGGGCTGCAATTACCCATGATCTTCTTAGCGGTTATTCTGTCGATTACTTTGTCAGTTGATCGAATAATCAAGAAGCGTGATTTTTTTGGGGATGATTTCTTTTAATTTCATATAGCCTATCAACGAATCAATGCGGAAAAAGTCTAATTGATATTTCTAAATCGATTAGTCAGATTAACCCTGATTAAGCCCTATTTTATGCTTTGTCCTGCACAAAAATCTGCTATATAAGTCGATCTATCTACGATTGTATTCAAATCGATTATTTCTTCTGATCGATCAAATCGATTAGTTCAATTAACTGTTGCCACCCTAGTAGTATATTCTACAGGAAAGACCATTACAGTCAAACCATGATTACATAATTACATACTTAGTATAATGTTAACGTCTTGTATTTCTCGCTTCCGTATAAAGCACCTTGAGCTAAATCTTGTACCCTACTTTATAGTTGTCATATAGCTCAGGAAGTAGAGCGGCACAGGAAGAGCTGTCTGATTCCCAGACAGCTCAGATTGTCTGGGAATCGGAAGGTTCCCGGTTCGATCCCTGCTCCGCCTGTCCTTGCGTCTAAATGCCCTTGAGCAAGACACCTGAGCCCCCAATTGCTCCAAACTACCATGGTGGCCTCTGCCACAGTGAATAATACGTTATGTAACACAATAATTATAAAGCACTTTATAATAAAGGCACTACAGTATAAATGCAGTCCATTCTATTATCATTATGATGATGATTATTATTATCCATAATTTTTCTTTATTACAATTTTATTATACAGCGCAAAGACCAACATAATTAGCCCTTGAGCCCATGCCTCCTATACAAAGTAGAATCCTCAGCGCTAATTCAATTCAGAGAGTGTACAAATGTAACCAAATGGACCCATATGGCACTGGTTCTCAGACTTTTGTCATGTCAAGGACCCCCAAATTGACACTTATTACTGACCCCCATAAGAGAAGAGTTTTACGGCTCTAGCAGTGATTCTCAAACATTTTAATTTGAAGGACCCCCAGTTTGACATGCATTAGGCTACGGATGCCCCATTTAATGGCATTTCTAACTCTGGTACCCCAATTTATATTATAAAATCAATGTTAAATTAACTCTGAGAGTGTACAAATAGAACCAAATGGACCCGTTAGGGTCCATCTGGTTCTTAACCATCATTTAGCTGGGGACCCCCTGGAACTCCCTCAAGGACCCCACTTTGAGAACCAATGCCATATGGTATGGGTCCATTTGGTTACATAAGTACAGTAACACTGCGAGTTAAATCGACATCAGGATTTTACTGTGAAAAGGGCTCCGGGTGAAGATGAGCCATATCATTTCATTTAGCCGGCACCAAGCACAGCAACAGGAATAAGCCTGACTTATTAAATTAGACTTTTAACGCCGTGCCAAAAAGACACACTTCAAAAAGCCCAACTGGCACGAGAACACCCGGAATTGTCAACAGATTTTTGTGGCGCGTAGGATTTCACCAGATCAAAACGGTTCCTCTGGGGAATGTTGTTGGCACATGGAGTGCTTGCTTTAATTTTTCAAACACCTGCTCCACCTCTCAGCTTCACTCTCAGCTTAGTCTAGACCACAGAGAACAAGTGGCACCGAGCTACTTCGCTTCTTCTTCATCTTCTTCATCTTCATCTAACAAACAATCCTGGACCTGCCATTTCACTGAGAGGGGAGCCACAACCAAAACTGTTGCTCCCCTGAGTGAATGCATGTGTGTGTGTGTGCGTGTGTGCAGTGGTGTAAAGTAACTAAGTACATTTACTTAAGTACTGTACTTAAATAAAATTTTGAGGTATTTGTACTTTACTTGAGTGTTTCCAATTTCCAAAATACTTTTACTTATACTCTTCTACTACATCTCAGATCCAAATATTGTACTTTTACTCCACTACAATTATTTGAAAACTTAAGTTACTAGTTACTTACGTAGATTTTGATTATTATTACAAAACATACATTAATCCCTTCAGCCCTATTTAAACTTTGGCTGCTTGAAAATAGCCAATCTACAAGCTCACGATGCGACGCATTGTGAGCTTGTAGATTGTCTATTTTCAAAAGATGTTTATATTTGAAAACCTGTGAAATGGGACCTTCTGCATGATGAGTACTTTCTACCTTTGGTACTTTAAGTACATTTTGATACCAATACTTTTGTACTTTTACTCAAGTACATTTTGAATTCCGGGACTTTTACTTGTAACAGAGTATGTCTTTGCAGTATTGATACTTTTACTTAAGTAAAACGTTTGAGTACTTTTTCCACCACTGTGTGTGTGTGTGTGTGTGTGTGTGTGTGTGTGTGTGTGTGTGTGTGTGTGTGTGTGTGTGTGTGTGTGTGTGTGTGTGCGTGTGCGTGTGTGCGTGTGCGTGTAGTCAAGAGAGCCTTCATCACCAGCAGCAGCCTCTCAGGCTGCACCTGCTCTGCCCGAGGCCCTGCTCTATTAGCACTGCTCCATTAGCCATTGTGGTGTCACAATGCAAAGACTGAGGAAATAAGGGAGGACCGGAACGACGATGAAGAAGAAGCTCTGAGGAAATGGATCTGTTGGCGTAAATGTCAACAGCTTTTTGCCTTGAAAACCAATTATGTGGTCGCATTTCAGACCCTAATAATGAATTCACAGAGTTGCGTCCAGATGGTTATTGAGCTCGTACATGCAGAGCATGCCCTGTAAATATGACATCAACCTTGTCGAAGAGAGAGAGAGAGAGACAGAGAGAGAATGAAAAGCTGAGGCATTCAGGACAGGTCAAGTAGTTTTACGTACAGGTTGAGATGAGGACACTGCTGTTAGTCAAGGCTTAAGCATTTAATACTTATCATACTATAATTCTACAAAGCTCTGTCCCCGTCTGTGCGTGTGTTTGTCCCCAAAACTCTTCTGCCTGGTTCTCCTCAGTGGCTGGAGCAATTGATCTGCATTTGCACACAGCCATTGACCATTACCATGTGCACGGCACACCGAAGCCCGTTTTTCACTTTCCCCGAATGTCAGCTGTTTATTAGCGTTTTTGTGTTAACTGGCCCCCGGGTTGCCAAATCATGTGCGTGCAACAAGCGCTGGTGTTGCCACATCCGTGAAACAAGCGGACCATCAGTGAAACAAGCGGACCATGACACACTTTGGGGTGCTCATATCCCCCGACGGGTATGGTCTAGATATATATCATTATAATTATATGATGCTGTTGTGCTAGGGAAATAACCGATCTAACCCTAACGTAAAGCATCTATACAGCTTGTAGATCGTCAATGTTTTTATTTTTAGACACTTTTCGCATATAATGGCATGCCCAAAATTTGTACGCCGAGGTTGACAGTGGTTAACCACTTAAACCCTATATATACTTCGTTGACCGGGGTCCCCCAGGGGTCAATCCTTCACCTCATTTTCAGCTTAGCGTCTCTTCGCCGATACATTGCAGATCTACGTGATCTCAACGTGTCCTTGAGAGCTTGAAGATCGGCTGTTTTCGCTAAACGTTCTCCTACTTTTTTTGCCAAATGTTCGCCTATCATCACATGGACCAGAATAGGGACGCTGGGGTTGAAATGGAGACACGTGTCGTGCTGAACCCGTGATCGCTGACAGGCCCAGACATGGATAAACCCACATAGCCAGATGCCAGTCAGCATGGCCATGTTACACGCAGCAGGTCCCCGGGGCGTTGTTGTAAAACTGCACACTTGCCTTCGCTGCGACAAACAGGAAGCGTTTAGTCCCTGTAAAGTGCAGTATCCATTCTCCCTAAACGGTGGGCTCAGCACTCGGAGGCAGTATCATTGCACCTCAGCTTCGGTTCGCTCTTAACCCATTAAGACCGGGAACGCATCTGTGTTATTTTTAAGATTTCTATTACAAAATAGCAGATATACAAGCTCATAGCGCGGCACCGAGTGCCGCGCTATGAGCTTGTAGATCTGCTATTTTAGAAAAAAAAAAAAAAAATTGTGCAAATCTTTGAACAAATATATTTTTTAAGCGAACATTTGTAACTCAAATCTTTGCTTCTGGGGGTCCCTGGAACAAAATATTTTTGAGATAGGGGTCCGCGGTCAAATACATATCATTTTGGGGGTCCTTGACATGAAAAATAATCTGCCTCAGGTCTTAATGGGCTAACGGGGCAGCTGTTATATACTCTGTATACTGTCAATGACGCATTCACAGCAGCACTGTCCGTCCGGTGCACACGGTGCACCAGTGGTTTTTCTCAAGGCACACCAGTTTTCATAGCAAAAATAGACAATCCAGGCTTGGACTGCTGGGGTAGCGGTCCAGGCACATAGGCTCTAAAGTAGCCTGACAACGCTTTGCGGGTTCGAGTCCCGATCCCGACCACCTTTACTGCATGTCACCCCCCATCTCTCGCCCCATTTCCTGTCAGCCTGCTATCCTATCCTATCAATAAAGGCATAAAATATAAATCGCCGATCCACAAGCATACGATGCGTCACAATGCGACATATAATGACATGCCGAAAATAGGCAGGTTGAAAGTGTTTTTTAAGGGTATAGAATTTGCCTCACGTAATTGAGTGTGCACAAAGTGCTGATATAGTAAATAAAAACATAATTGATAACTTATTGTATAGTAGTATATAATGCAATTATAACGCAGTCGTCACAAAATCCCAAGGCACAGCTGGACTTGTCTCACGGTACATCACACCTCAGTGTGTTTGAAAACCACTGCATTACACTACTACTACTACTACTACTACTACGCTACTGAAAAAGACAGCATTGTTCATATGAAGAAGGAGGGGGGAGCTGAATCACACCCCTCCAAATGTTAATCGTGTGGGTAATTTCACACCTGAAGCGTTACACCAACTGTTGTGAGCCAAGTTCTGCTCTTTTGTTCCACTGAGTGATTATGAATCTTTTTTTCTCTCCTTTTTACAGCCTAAATTGGAACAGCTTGAGTGATCGGAGATGGTTTTTCATGCGTGCATGTGTGTGTGTATGTGTGTGTGTGTGTTTTCTTTAATGACAGAAGACAGAGCACCATTCATTGCCGCTAAATATGTTCAGTTAAGCATGATTTCACCGTGCACTTCAAGCAGACGGCAGGCACACAACACACTTCTTTACACGACTGTGTGTGTCATTACTGACACCGTGGTGTAGAACGTATCAGACGTACCACATGTACATTACATTGTGTGGCGTCTGGCAGGCTCCTGCAACATCCTGGACAACCAGGCTTCAGTCTCCTATATTTAGACTGCTGTACGGCTAACCTCTGACGTGTTGGATTTCACGGTGGTAATTGGAGCTCTCTCCAGGCCTGAGAACAATATTTGCTCTAATGTGACCCCTGAACCCCCAGTCGGTGGAATATAGATCTTAATGAGAAGAGCGCGCTGGAGGAGGAGAATGAAAGGGTTCTGAGAGTGCCGGAGCAGGAGAAAAATACCGGTGTGTGTTATCTCAGATGGATGATAAGCCCCCTGCGCTTCTCATCGATCATTTCCTGCGGGACACGGGAATATCACTCACTTGTCAAGAGAGGAAAAAAAAGAAACTCATCAAGACACCCGGCAGATGCGAAAGTAAACGGCAAAAATGCGAAAAATGCACACAGTACATTGCGCAAACACGGGGGAAAAAACACGCCTGCATGCGCAACTCACGCACGCGCGCACGCGCAAACCGACACACCCACAAATCTTCCACTTCATTTTTCATAGCTCCTCTGAGGCAAGGTGGCAGCGCAATTTATTGCGGCACGCGGAGGGTGGGGTACAACACATTATGGGGAAAAGTCACATCCAAGAATGTAAGGCTTGCCAGAGATGATGGTGCAGACAGTTTCCAAGATACCCGCCGTACACAAAAAGACATCACCAGAGCCCGGGAAGAAGATGCATAACAGAGCATATAACATCATCGGCGGGGTGGTGGACTACCCGACGCTTGCACACGGAGGGAGGGGGGGTGGAGGTGGCAGACGAGAAGCGAGAAGAGTTAAGTCTGATTTATACTTGGCTGTGCATTGTGTCGCGCATCAGAAAATAGCCGATCTGCAAGCTCACGGCGCGTCGCGAAGCGACGCGCCGTGAGCTTGAAGGTCGGCTATTTTCTGGTTGCGCAAAACACCGGCAACGCAACCGAGAATAAATCAGGGGGGTAAGAGAGCGAGGGGCGGTGGGTGGGGGAGTTGGTAGACACAGCGGTATAAGTAGCTATGGCTTTATTAGAAGGCAGTCAAAACCTCTAGTTAAATATATAAAGTCCATGAGGCATGAGATCATTAGAGATAGTGGAGCGCGGCGGGGGGGTGGGGGGGGGGGGGGGTGGGGGGTGGAGTCGGAGGAGTATTGTTCTGTAGTGCTCATTACCCAGTCTATCTGTGGCTGCCTGTCAGTCTCCACCTGACTGTCTGCCTTGTTAAGAGCACAGGAATCATCATGGCATCTCCCCAAGGAGATGAGCCAGCGAGCGAGGATAGACTATGGTACACCCATGGAATGCCCAACCGCTATAGCCCGTCCCGTCCCCACATATATATACCAGCAGCTGTAAACATAAGCCTGACACAAGTATCCCCTGTATAACCCCCCCCCCCCCCCCTTCTCCGATTTAAATAAATTCAAATTTACAGCAGGGAACTAGGCAGCTAAAACAGAGTCATGAGAGACAGCGATGGAGGGGGAAGCCTTACTGGGTTCCTTAGCTCTGTAAATTATATTTTGCCTCCCTTCCTGCTGGTTTTTACAGCCTAGCAGTAAAAAAAAAAAAAACTTCCCTGGTTGCGCTAACCGCATTTGGCGCGGCAGGAAAAGTGTGTAGAGAGACGGAGGCCAGGTATAGTAGAGAGAGAGAGAGCAGAGAGAGAGGGAAACTAAAACAATATGCTCAGGGCTCAGTTGTTCCAGTGACCTCCCTGGAGGAACGGTCTGTCGAGGCCGTCTGTCTGTCTGTCTGTCTGTCTGTCTGTCTGTCTGTTTGTCTGCTCGTTCAAGTCCTTGAACCGCAAAACGTCGCCGTGGTGCAGTTAACCCTGCTGGAAGGAAAAAGACCTGGGAGAGACAGTAGTAGAGGGCTACTGGTTTTGACTTTATGTCTCTCTTATTTCTTCCGTTAATGTGCACAGTTTGTCAAAGTGTCAAAGATGGAGTGCCCGCATGAAGTTTCAGGGGCTGTTTTTCTTTTTATCATTCTCGGTTATTGACTGCAGTTTTTCAGGCAGCGGTTGTTGTCCACTCAGGTCGTAGAACAGACGCTCTCTCTCTCTCTCTCTCTCTCTGAGGAATGCAGCACCCGGGCCAAGCTACATAAAGGCCGCAGCGTGCTAAGCCATGGACACACTCCTGGAAAATTGAGCCTTCAAAGGGACGGCTTACGAACCCCATCTCTGACAAAAGAAGGGATGGAATTAGTGTGGATTTAGGGAGCGTCAGTATAAGGCCAGGCCAGCCTTTCGTGTCGGTCCCCTCTCACAACGTGTCTCTCTCTCTCTCTCTCTCAAGCCAGGCTGGGCTGGGATCACAAGACCTGTTACTTTAGAACACACACTGGTGCTAACATGTCTGTCACACACCACACCACAAGCTATTCCGTTTGTATGGAGAGACAGCTGCAGGAGAGAGAGCCTAGAGCCTCTCATACTCGACGTGACCCACTGGAACCGCTCCAGCGAGAGAGTTATAAAGGAATGTATGAACTGTGGCTTTGGCAGGGGCCTCCGCATCCACCATGAATGTTGTGAAATGGAGAAAAGAAAGAGAAAAAAAATAAGTATGCATGTTTTTCAGACCATATGCAGTGTTGCCAGATTCTGTGAGAGAAACAAGCAACCAGGCCTAGGAAAACCGGCCCAAAACAAGCGACTATGGGCCACATGAGCACTTTAACATATACATCAGCTATTTGAAAATAGCAGATCTACAAGCTCACAACGCGTCGCGATGCGACGCGTTGTGAGCTTGTAGATCGGCTATTTTCAAATAAAAACTTGCGGGGAAATTACAATAAGCAGATCTGGCAACCCTGACCATTATGTTGGGGGGAGGAAATACGGACGAGAATAAATGGATGCGTCTCGTGCCGGAGACAGACAGCGCTCATTCAGAGCTTGTTTTAGAACGGCGGCTATTCAACGAGCGCGGCTGCTTGCTTCTCTCTCTCTATATGCTGGCGGCGTACACACACAGCCCGAGCAGCTCAACCGCTGAATAGAATTGGTGGGCTTTAAGCCTAACAGAGGACTTTTCCGCCTCATAGCACAGGGAAATGCACTCCCATTGAAGTGGCCGATCAAGCCAGATCCATATTAAGTCTCTCTGAAGGGACACGGTGGCAGGCACCCACAGGAACCCGTGGAGCAGAGCAGGAGACCACACCCCTGGAACAATGACCCCGATAAACTCCTCAACCTGCGTTCCATTTACCCCTAACGGGGGCAACAGGGAGGTATATGGGAATGGGAACGCCGGCTGCAAATCAGAAAATGAGTGCCATGAGGCCTGAGAGAGAGGGGGAAACATTACAAGTGTACTGTTCTACACATAAATCAATCTCTTCCATTTACTCTATATGCGCCATCCCCCAAAAAAATCCATCTCACACACACACACGCAACGTGCAAGGTACCCCCGAATGAGGATTAATGATCCCAGAATGGCCCAGTCACCATTGCTCCCTATTGTTTCTACCCCGGTATATTTTGACACAGTGTGGGCTCCCTAGGTGTGTGTGTGTGTGTGTGTGTGTGTGTGTGTGTGTGTGTGTGTGTGTGTGTGTGTGTGTGTGTGCTTATACTACTATACTTGTGAGGGCCAAATATCCCCACATGTAAAGTACAATTTGAGAAATAAGGACAATTTTCCTGTTCCTCACAAGAGAGTTGTTTTCTGGTTCAAACAACTCTCTAAGGGCTAGAAGAGGATTAAGGTTGTGTTTAGGATTAAGCACTTATAAGTCAGGTTTAGGGGGGTCGGAGTTACAATATGCTTGATGTATACTTCCTTGGGCACCGTGTCATGCACCAAAAAATAGCAGATTTACAAGCTAACTGTGAGCTTGTGACTTTCAACGTACAACTTAAGTGCTTTAGGGTTAGGGTTTAAAATGGCCAAAATAAAATGGGAATGTCCTTACAAGTATAGTAATGCCAACATGTGTTTGTGTGTACAACGCACAACTCGTGAGCACTGCAGACCTCTGCGTCACAACAGGAGCGAGGGAGGCGCACCGTGGAGCGCTCCTCTCCTCCATCTCTGTCCAGTCTCCTCCCAGAGGGGAGGTGGCCGAGTGGGACTAACAGAGCAGGTAGAGCACATACATTCACCGCCTTGTGCTGAGTCGTGGTTCTCTCTCTGTCACACTCACACACACACACACACACACACACACACACACACACACACACACACACACACACACACACACACACACACACACACACACACACACACACACACACACACACACACACACACACACACACACACACACACACACACGCGCACACACACACACACACACACACACACACCTAGCCTAGGTATAAAATAAGGCTGAATCTGCAGTGACTAGAAGTAACTAAAGCTTTCAAATAATTGTAGTGGAGTAAAAGTACAATATTTGCCTTTGAGATGCAGTGGAGTAGAAGTAAAAGTACTGAAAATTGGAAATACTCCAGTTAAGTAAAAAAATATCTCAAATTTGTGCTTAAGTACAGTACTTGAGTAAATGTACTTAGTTACTTTCCACCACTGTTTACTATTCCGATTTTGTATTCCTGTGCCCATAGCTTGAGGCTTCTCTCTCTCTCTCTCTCTCCCCCTCTCTCTCTCTCTCTCTCAATCTACCCCTTGAGTACTTGAGTAAATGTACTTAGTTACTTTCCACCACTGACTGTCCCCTACCAATCCACCACCCCCCCCCCTCCCCAGGAGGATGGGTCGGTCAGGGAGGAGGAGGATGACTGTCCACGCAGCCGCATCCCCTGTTCCGCTCGGCATGCTGGGCCGTAAATACTGCGCAGCGTTGGGAACAGCAGGTGCTATAACTCCCCATCATTAATTATCCCTCGCCGCATCACTCCAGGGCCCTCTCCTCTCCTCTCCTCTCCTCTCCTCTCTCTCTCACTCCTTCAACTCCAAATCTCTATCTCCTGCACCAATCTTTCTCACATTCCATTACATTCCCGTTCCTCTATCCCCCCCATTTCCCCCCTCCTCCTCGCTCTCTCTCCCATTCCATCCATCTGCAGTTCTATCAACGTCTCCACAGCTACAGTAATCCCATTTCTTCTCCTCGATATCCACCCATCCCTCTCTTCTTATTTCAATCTACACCACCCTCCGTCCCCCTCTCCATTCATTTGTTCTCTGATGTGTCTCAATCTCTGTCCAGCGTCTCTCAACTTCTCCCAAATGATTCCTTAACCCCTTGAGACCGGGAACGCATCTTTTGTGTAATTTTAAGACTTCTTTTGGCTATTCAAAAATAGCAGATATACAAGCTCATAGCGCGGCACTGAGTGCTAGATCTGCTATTTTGTGTGTGTGTGTGTGTGTGTGTGTGTGTGTGTGTGTGTGTGTGTGTGTGTGTGTGTGTGTGTGTGTGTGTGTGTGTGTGTGTATTTTCTTTAAATCGTGAAAATGTGTGCATCTTTTTTAAAAGCGAACATTTGTCAAATATTTTGTTCCAGGGACCCCCCCGAAGCAAAGATTTGAGATTTGAGAGATCTACAAGCTCATAGCGCGGCACTCGGTTTCGCACTATGAGCTTGTATATCTGCTATTTTTTGAATAGCCAAAGAAAAAAAAAAATCACAGATGCGTTCCCGGTCTTAAGGGGTTAAACCCGGTGACAGGATCGCCTGCTCTCTCTCTCTCTCTCACCCTTCTCTCTCTCTCTCTCTCTCTCTCTCTCTCTACGCCCCCTCCTCAGATTTCGAGCCCTCCAGCTCTTCTCCTCAACATTCTGACGGGTTTTTGCCCCATGCTGTAAATATATTCCAAAAAAACTCCTGTGCTGCTGCCAGCCAAAGAGACGTCACGGGGAACGGATGGACCGCTGGAGGGAAGAGATAGCCCGTTAGCCCCCCCCCCCCACCACCACCCCCCCCTCCTGCTGGAGAGCTCATAAATAATACCCGAATCAAAGGAGGGAAAAACCGCATGAGAAAACTCCCTGAGGTCAAAAGGTGATGAACATGGTCAGGGGGATGTAAGAGCGTGTGCCTTCTTGATGATGAAAGCTCCTGAGCTCCTGGTGAGGGACTGGACCTCCTCGGGCAATATTGGGAACATGTTCGAAGGAGGGGCGGGGGGAGGGGGGGGGGGGAACTGTCCCACTTCGACACAGGTGAGGAGGCTTTAAGTCAGCTGTGAGGAACCCGGAGGAACATCTGGCGTGACCACAAAAACAAACAGTCAGTCCGCCCCGTCTTTGGTCTTTTGGCCTCGCCTGCCAAAAGCGCCACCCTAAACGTTTAAATGACTAGATTTGTAAACTGGGAACACCTGGCATATTAACGTGACATGTCTTTTTTCTTCTTCTTTTTTGCTACAGAGTCAGACCACCTTGGAGTGATAATGACTCATAGAGAGAACAGTCACAACCTAAAGTCAGGCTGCAGAGGGCAAAGAAATGTCAATGTCACTCTATCCCAGCAGCATGTGACAAAGCCTGCACACAGCACACTGCTTTTCCATGATGGCACACACTCACTGACATGGAGAGAACACATTCAGAGTCAGTGTCTGGTACACACAGGTACACAACTGAGCAGAAACCTGCCCAGAAATCCTGGTCCAAAATGCAAATGAGCAAACCCACACTGGAGCTGTGTGTGCCTAGTGCCCAGTGGTGGAAAAATTACTCTTTTTTTTTTTTTACTTAAGTAAAAGTATCAATACTGCAATGTAGAAATACTCTGTTACAAGTAAAAGTCTGGAATTAAGAATTTACTTGAGTAAAAGTACAAAAGTATTGGTATCAAAATGTACTTACAGTATCAAAAGGTAGAAAGTACTCATTATGCCGAGCTTGTAGATCGGCTATTTTCAAATGGACGAAATATATATAGGGCTGAAGTGGTCAATGTATGTTTTGTATTAATAATCAAAATCTACAAAGTAACTAGTAACTAAAGTTTTCTAATAATTGTAGTGGAGTAAAAGTACAATATTTACCTCTGAGATGTAGTGGAAATACTCCAGTAAAGTAAAAAATACCTCAAAATTGTACGTAAGTACAGTAGTACTTGAGTAAATGTTCTTAGTTACTTTCCACACCCACGCACACGCACACACGCACACACTCACACACACACACACAGCAAACAAATAACATACTGTACAGACAGCCACAACAAAAACAGCCTTCCTCTCTTTTACTGTGTGTCTGAGAACAAATATAAATGCATAGTATTCTCCATGCACACCGCAGGCTCTGCATACACAGAATGCACATTGGCGGTGGTGGGGAGTCAGTCAGCTGTGTTCTAGTAGTCTCAATGCAGCTGCAGCCTGCAGGCAGTGTGCCATCTCTCTGGCCTGATGCATTGACTTTATTGTCTCCACACAGGACAGGTGCTGCCTGTTATTTTCTAGATCCTAAAAAAAACACAAGGCAACCCCAGAAAAGAGTGCAGTGACCACACACCACACCATTCATTCCATTCCAGTGGTGGAAAACGTACTCAACGTAAAAGTACCAATACTGCAATATAGAAATACTCTGTTAGTAGTAGTAAGTAAAAGTCCAGAATTAAACATTCCGTATTTTCCGCACTATAAGGCGCGCCGTCAGTGCGCCTTATAGTGCGGATGCGCCTTATAATCCGATGCGCCTTATATATGTATCAATATTGGTTCCCTTGGTTTCCGCACTATAAGCCGCACCGTCAGTGCGCCTTATATTGCGGATGCGCCTTATAATGCGGTGCGCCCTATATATGAAAATAATACATTTATTGAAGGTGCGCCTTATACTCAGATGCGCCTTATAGTGCGGAAAATACGGTACTTGACTAAAAGTACAAAGGCTTTGGCATCAACTTAAAGTACAAAAAGTAAAAGTATGAAAATATTTATAAATAGCAGATCTACAAGTTCACAATGCGTCACGATGCGAAGCATTGTGAGCTGGTAGATTGGCTATTTTCAAATAGCCCATGTATAAAATAGGGCTAATGTAATGTTGTATGTTTTTAACCCAAGTAACTAGTACCTAAAGTTTTCAAATAATTGTAGTGGAGTAAAAGTACAATATTTGCCTCTGAGATGTAGTGGAGTAGAAGTAAAAGTATAGACAATTGGAAATACTTCGGTAAAGTAAAAGTACCTCAAACTTTTACCTAAGTACAGTACTTGAGTAAATGTACTTAGTTACTTTACACCACTGGTGACCACACACCACACCATTCTACTTGCCTTTAGCCACCATTAGCTAGAGGCGCGTTAGCATTAATCTTAGCATCACAAACCTCAAAGCTATGGAACTAGTGCATTAGATATAAAATAGTTCTGGTCATAAGTGCCCTACTTCTTCTGTGTTCACACACAGCCACCTGCACAGAAAAATCCTCTCTGGGTGTAAAAATGGACCCATGAGTGGACCTTTTATGGGTCAAGTTTCACACTCTGTGAGTTAAATGAACACTGAGGTTTTTAAATGTGTACTTTGCTGGGGGAGTCGGTGACAGTGACACTTATTGCTATGGATACCATTCAATCCATCACATCATATCGAACAAATGTGTCACAAAAACCCCCACAGCGTTGCTATGAACGGAAATGTCTGTTCTATACTTTTTTCTATTTCTAGGAGCTATTGCTTCTTATTTTTTTTCCTCTTTTTTTTAGCTTAAAGGGGTATTTCGCCCGACGGTTTTCTTACATTTTCTATGATGTTATGATATCCTAGGACTAGTGGTATAGTAGAAAAATGTCATAACTCCATCCCGGGTCCGCCGCTGCTAAAAAAATACTTTCACGAAATCTCGTCTAGCGAGACTTCTGGAGGGCGTATTCAAGATAATCACAGTGTTCTGTCACTATGAACGTCAGATCTCACAAAAAAAACAAAAAAATAAGCTATTAAAATACGCGATTTAGCACAAGTCCCATAGGTGCGGGTTTTTAACTGTGACGGAAACAGGATGGAGTTATGATTTTTTTCCTAGGATATCATAACATCATATAAAAGGTAAGAAACATGTCAGGCGGAATTCTCCTTTAAGGTGGATTGAAGACCTGAACGTTATCAGCACAGATTCCCTGTTTCATACGGCAATGTCGAGTCCTTCCACAAAGCTTTCAACACAGGGAAAAAACATTGATTACCATTGAGGCAGGCAGGCAGTCTTATCTAGCCTTTTATCAGACTCAAGTCTTCCCTTCAGACCCATGTCTTCCCTCCCCGTCTTAACTCTGTAATAGACACTCTCCTAATCGGTTCGGGTGTCCTGAGCACCTCCTTGTGATCAGAGGAGCAAGGTAATCACACACAATCCTCCAAGGAGGAAAACAAAAAAGAAAGATGGGGATGACAAAAACAAAATTCTCCTTTTGCACAGATAGCCTATCAGCCGGTAGCAGTAAAGTGTCTCCAGATATGTAATTCAGACTTATTGCTGTAATCCATTATGAGGAGGTGGAGTGGACACTTGGCCGGAGTCAATATGAAACTCCTACTCTCTCCTATTGATCGCCAGCAAACAACAAGTATGGAGACAGATTGAAAAGCAGATAAATAATAAGTAAGAGTGGTGGGGGGAAACTCAAGGACTTTTGAAGTCATTCATTACTCTGTGTGTGTGTGTGTGTGTGTGTGTGTGTGTGTGTGTGTGTGTGTGTGTGTGTGTGTGTGTGTGTGTGTGTGTGTGTGTGTGTGTGTGTGTGTGTGTGTGTGTGTGTGTGTCTCTCTCTCTGATGACAGAGCATTCAAAAGAAACTGCTGGAGTGGGCCACAATGGCAGCATTTATCCACCATTGTCTGGGCTGTTGTTGTGTCTAATGCCTTAGTCAGGAGATATACACTCGGCACTGGACCAGAGGAGAGCATGGAAGGGATGATGACACACACACACACACACACCTATGCGAGTGACTAATAAACAGAGGTATTACATGCACAGCTGGCTGTGTGAATGTACATCGTGTGAGTGTGAGTGTGTGTGTGTGTGTGTGTGTGTGTGTGTGTGTGTGTGTGTGTGTGTGTGTGTGTGTGTGTGTGTGTGTGTGTGTGTGTGTGTGTGTGTGTGTGTGTGTGTGTGTGTGTGTGTGTGTGTGTGTGTGTGTGTGTGCGCGCGTGCGTGTTTCTCTCTGCATTTGTACCCATCATCACAAACATCAAACAGCGTCAACAGAGGTTCCGAATCAACCTCAAACAAAACACATCATGCAACAGTTCTCCTCTGTACGCGATGTGGCGAGATGAGACATCACCATAAGTGAATTAAGCAGCTTATTCACCTTTTCTATGAAAAAAACAATCAACACCTTCAATGGAAAAAACGATGATTGACCGAATTTCCCCTTTCATGACGATATTATTATTCTCTGGTTCAGCAGATTTTTCTGCAGTGTGACTGGGAGAGTTGAATTCCTGCAGAGAGCAAAGCCTCTTTTTAATCCTCTGAGGGGGGTGTCAGGCATGGGGATGATTCTGGCAGACAGGGCCCGGCACAGCTGCTCAAATGATCATGGACATGCAATGCATGCATGCTGGCCTTTATTTCCCCTGTTAATAACTCTATAATAAGAACGAACTAAGCTCAGCTTTTGGGGGGAAAAAAGAAAAGGAAAAAAAAAATCCTTTCATCATCATTCAATTATTCAGTTTTGAGATTACCTTCATTTAACGGTGCGTGATTCACAACGACTCACTGATGATAAGTGAACACAGAGCGAAAAAACAACAAGGTATACCGGTTACTAATTGAGAACATACACACTCACTAAGCCTAAAAAAAACTCAACAACTGGGGTGAGTTGGCCATTGGAATGGAATGGCATCATCATATGCTGACCTGGCCATAATGTGCAGACAGCCTTATTAAACCCATTAAAACCATCTGTGTCATTTCTATTGTTGGCTATTCAAAAATAGCATATCTACAAGCTCACAGCACGACACTCCGTGCCGCGCTTATAGATCTGCTATTTTTTTTAATATTTTTCTTAAAAGAACTACTGATTTGGGAGGCATTTGTAGAATCTTAATGGGTTCAAAAAAAGGGGGATGGGGGCTGAAGCTGATGAATAAAGGAATAAGGGAAACACAGAATCATGAAAATAGTGGAGGAAAGGGAGGGGGTGGGGGTGGGTGGGGGGGCAGTGTTGATCATTCTACCATTCTCCTTCAGTTGCCTCAGGACCCTTGTAAAGGAAAAGGCCACCTCTGGGAAAAGGAAGGGTTTGCTTTTTTTGTTAAGACAACTGCCCCCTAGTGGTAAACATCCAGCACCGTGGTACCTTCTACTCTACTGGTTCTGTGAAGGGTTTGGGAGAGGAGGATTGTCAGATATTTTTCCATATGGTAATGCTTGTGAAGGTTACAAAAATGGAACAGTGAGAAAATAAGGTTGGAGTGCAAATCTGTCCTTGGGAAATGATTAATTGCAGGCCTGTGTGTGTGTGTGTGTGTGTGTGTGTGTGTGTGTGTGTGTTACAAAAGTCAGCCAGATGCGTCTATTATGACTTTTATTCCGGGAAACAGCAATCGGTGATTAAACAATATTTATGCACACTACATGAAATGTAGATCAGCTAAAAAGGTTAAACGACAACCACCCATGCAGTTTCGTTGTGTAAGTTTTTGCGTGAGGAGCTCCTTGCTAGATCTGTCAGAATGATCGCACGCTATAATTAATTAAACGAAGGGTTCTTTAAGAAGGGATTTAAACACCGCAACGGAGACATGAAATTCGGTCAGGAGAGATGTTAACCATGTCATCTGATGTAGACCTATATTTAAGGTTATAAAAAGAAACTAGGCTACACGTACAGGCAAAGCCCCCCGTAGGATAGATAGAAGAACCGCAAGGATTGCCCAACAGATTTTTATGGGCAGCAGCACTGGTGCCCAATTATGGCACTTCTCTTAATAACGCATTATCATTATGGACATTACAGGACATTATGGCGACCTTGTTCTCCTGATGCTGCAGATAGATTGGGCTACTAGTGCACAGCTGATGATGAAACCATCCTACTAGTAGCCTAACTACTATTAAAATATATCTATGATGGTCTTGATCCAAGGCTATAGCCTTGGATCAAGACCATCGTAGATGCATTTTATCGATTTTTGACATTTGCATATTCTATGATGATACGAAAGTAAAAGTCACTAGACTCTATCAAATACATCTATGATAGGTCTTGATCCAAAGCTACTACTACTATTACAAACTGTGTATTCCGATCTATATCCAAATGGAAAACATTAGCCCATATTCCAAATAGAGAAGGGTCTGCAGAGAAGAAAAGCAATAAAAACTTCATATAGGCTCTTATTATAGCAATAGTGCGGGGTGTTGGTTAGGTTGTATAGCATCTGGATCCAACCATAAAAAGCAAAGGAGAGCCTCAGTCACTATGTGACCGAGCCCCTTACGAGCCAACTTATGATCCTTAAAGAGAGAAATGTTATTTATAGCACATAATTGCATAAAAAAAAACCTTGGCACACTCACCTTCTTCCGGGGCTGCCATTTCATCATATTTGTACACCAAAAATGAACAGCATTAAGATAGTGTATGAGAAGCAGGGAAATTCCAAGCGCAAGTCATGATCATGCTGCCTCCCGTTACTTTACTCAATTTTGCAGCATATTTTCCTCCACAAGAAGCGGCAGCATAGATGTAGATGTATAGCCTCGATCCTCTTACTGTGTGATTCACTGCTCTCTACGTCAAAAGGGCACAGTCACGCAAAAGAAAAAAAAATCGACCCGGTTTTTTAAATCCAACAGATGCGTCCGGGCGAATAAATCAGCTGCTTTGGGGGGGGGGGGGGGGGGTTGTTACAATGTTGCCAGACGGGGATGTTTGGGGTGAAAATAACGGGTCCCGTGCGTAAAATCCAAAGTCGCTACATAAGTATCCGCTGCGCTGTTGAAGCGACCCCTCCTCAGACATATACAGCCCGCAGGATCGCTCTCTCTCTGAAGCTTCTCTTCTCTTTCCAGCACCGATCCAACTGCCCTGTCTGTCTCCGGGACTAGAGGCAAGAATAGGGGGGGAAATATTCTTCAACTTAGTTTTTTAGTAAACCTTAAAGTCATCCAAGCGGTTGGCCATCAATCCATCCAGCCTATTATAAACCGCTGTGTCCACCACCAGGCTATTCGATCCAAACACAACTTTGCCGACGAAACAACTGGCGACAAAGCATATAGAGATCGGACTACTCGTCATGGCACGTTGTCGGTTCAGTTCCCCCTTTTTCTTTCCTCCAACAGGTAACAACACACAGACAGACTAGTTAGAGAGAAACCCAGTCAAACAGAAGTGTAAGGGGATAGCAGCGCGACACGCAGCGAGGGGGGGGGGGCGATCGAGGGGGACAAGAAAAAAAAAGCATTCCTGGAATTTCTCTTGTGAGGAGCTGGAAGGATATCCTGCACCAGCAACACACTGGACTAGTAGGACTACAGCTCTAATGACTTCCTTCCCTGCCTGGGCTGCTGGACTCACAGCCTTGTTGCAGAGCAGCAGAGCAGCCAGATGAGAGAGAGGTACCGGGGTCATAGCGCCGCCGGTCCAAATGAAGATATAAATACATACATTAACCACTACACTCTCTAAAACATGGGGTCTTCAAGGTTTTTCAGCCCAAGGACCCCTTAACCGAGACAGAGATGAATCAGGGACCCCCACACTATACTGTATAAAATTGTGTTGCAGATTAAACTTTTTTCATAGATTTCATATTAGTTATTGGATTCATGTTAAAGGGATAGTTCACCCCCCCCCCAAAAAAAATAATCTAATCTATCGATTAGGTGAACTATCCCTTTAATGTGTATTGTCAGACATTAAACCACTTAACCCGTCAATACTAAGTAAACTTGACCGTACTTCTGCTCTTTTTTCCCTCTACACCAGACCTCTTTGCCAAAAATAGCCGATCTACAAGCTCACAACGCCTCGCAGCGCGAGGCGTTGTGAGCTTGTAGATCTGCTATTTTTGGCTAAAGTTCTCCTCAGAATAGGGATGCTAGGGTTCAAGTAGTTAATGTAAAAAATACATCACACAAAGACTTGGCGACCCCCCTGTAGTAACTCTGAGGACCCCCTAGGGGTCCCAGACCCCCGGTTGAAGACCCCTGCTCTAAAATCTTCAGTTTTAACTCTGACAAAATGAATCCATAAGGATCAATTTGATTACAATTGTGCACTTTCTCAGTTACAACAAATGCATATACGTGTAGCGGCTACATAGCTTCGCCAAAAGGAACCTCACTTTCAGACACTGGCTCGGTTTTAAGATATTATAACATTGTAGAATAACTTTACTTAAGATGACAAAATATTACAGGTTAGAAGCTACAACAGCAATAATAGCTAATTTACCATTCTGTAGCTCATCTCCTTTCAAACTAGTCAGATATATATAAGTGTAGGTGACATGTTGCACCTGCTTAGTAGATTCATGTATAAATCCTCTGACAATGCTCAAGCCCTTCAGTGTTTATACTGTCATTAATGAGCTCAGAAGATTCAAACACCACTCAGATTTCCATGATCTCTGCTAGAAGGCTGTCCTAATAGGCCGGTTAGTGTGGTTGAATGATTGTACAATAGTTATATAAAATAATACTCTATAACAGTGGTTTTCAACCCTTTTCACATCAAGGTCCATTATTTATTCGGCATTTGAGCCAGGGACCACCATTTGAGAAAGATCTAGACTCTCAGAACCCAAAACTTTGAATATTTTGTAATCGTTTGATAAGATTTTGTCCACAATTCCATGTTGTATTGATGTTGGTACCAATAGGCAACATACAGGCAAACGTTGATCAAAAATAGCAATTAATTAATGAAGTAATGCAGATGTTTAACAATAATTCAACTCTTGAGAGCGTAAAATGAAACCAAATGGACCCCTAAGGGTCCATTTGGTTTCATTTTACGCTCTCAAGAGTTAAAGATCTATAAGGGGCCATTTTGTTACCAACTCTCCATCACATTTAGCCGAGGATCACCTGGAACCCCCTCAAGGACCACTGGTGGTCCCCGGACCACTGGTAGAAAACCACTGCTCTATAAGAATATGAAGTACCTTGGACCTTCGGTGATAATAAGTGAGCTGATGTTTTACAATTTCCTCTCTCATCTGCTGGCATCATTCATAAACCAGTCAAATGAAATCTTCCTGAACATACAGTAGCTTTCAGATTCTTGTCTATGGGCCACTTCTGAACGTCTGACATGACCTCAAAGAAAATACTGTAGTACTCAATTTGCTTCAAAGAGTATTTCAAATGGAGAGTGGCTGAAGCACACAAGACCCTGTCAAGACTCAAGAGCTATAGTTTTCCCTGTCTCATCCAATAAAAGTATCAATACTGCGATGTAGAAATACTCTGTTAAGTAAGTAAAAGGCCTGTGTTCAAAATGTTACTTGAGTAAAAGTACAAAAGTGTTGGCATCAAAATATACTTAAAGTACCAAAAGTAAAAGTGTATGAAAATAGCCTATACATAAAACAGGGCTAAAGTGGTTAATGTATGTTTTATAATATAATAATTTATATATATATATATATATCTGCAAAGTAACTAGAAACTAAAGTTTTCAAATAATTGTAGTGGAGTAAAAGTACAATATTTGCCTCTGAGATGTAGGAAGCAGTAGAAGCAAAAGTATAGACAATTGGAAATACTCTAGTTAAGTAAAAGTACCTCAAAATTGTACTTAAGTACAATACTTGAGTAAATGTACATAGTTACTTTACACACTTGTGTGTGCGTGTGTGTGTGTGTGTGTGTGTGTGTGTTTGTGTGCGATTGTGCGTGCACACGTGCGTGCTGTCTATCTACTCTCTTCTCTCTCTGAACCCAAAGCAAAACAGACGTCTTGGTGCAAACAGGTATACAGCTTCATAGCCTGGCAACCATCAACAGTCAAAACAAGGACAGGCAGGTCTCTGACCTCAGCTGACACAGCCCTAGACCTTGGGGTTACAGGGTCACGATCGTCATTCAGTGGACGGGTGGGTGGCAGCCTAAATACAGTAATTGGATTACAGTTTACCCGTGAGAAATGATCTCTAAACAGGAGAGAGGGTAGGAATTAAGAAAGTGGGTCGATACTGAAGCGCAGACAACATGACTTTGAATGATGTAGACCGGTTACTGGGTTTAAATTGGTTTAGGTAATGGACCCCGTGGAGCTGGGGAACTTGGTCAAGGGCCCTCATGTCTACCTCGGGGGTCAACGGGGGGGAAGTGATGCACCTTGGGGTCAGCCCAGATAACAAAAGGCGAAGCGGAGTGGGACAAGTTGACATATGGTCTTATGGGCCAAACCCCCCGCTGGGTATGGAGTCTAAAAGGCACTCACTAATCTGCTTGGGTGCACACGGACAAAACGTGGTGCTTGACACTACACAGGCGAGGCCACAGCTGGTACCCATGACCCCTCCAAAACGACACCCTGTGTCCACTCTGTTGGGTGGTCAAGCACCTCTGATGAAGCGCCTTAGTGCTGCAGGGGTGCTTCAGAGAGTGCGAGTGTGTATACATGTACTTATAGGAGATTATGTTTTCACCTGTGTGTGTGTGTGTGTGTGTGTGTGTGTGTGTGTGTGTGTGTGTGTGTGTGTGTGTGTGTGTGTGTGTGTGTGTGTGTTCGTGGCTAATCTTGTTTATATGAATAATGAGAGTAACAGTGAAAGTTTGTGTGTGTGTATGTGCGTGCGTGCGGCTAATCTTGTTAATGTGAATAATGGGAGTTCCCCTTTTTCTTTCCTCCAAAAGGTAACACCACACAGACAGAGAGTGTGAGTGTGTATACTTAGGAGATTATGTTTTCACCTCTGTGTGTGTTCGCAGCTAATCTCGTTTATATGAATAACAGTGAAAGTTTGTGTCGCGCGTGTGTGCGTGCGTGCGTATGTGTGTGTGGCTAATCTTGTTAATGTGAATAATGAGAGAAAGAAAGAGTGAAAGTTTGTGTTTATGCGTGCATGGGTGTGTGTGTGTGTGTGTGTGTGTGTGTGTGTGTGTGTGCGTGTGTGTGTGTGTGTGTGTGTGTGTGTGTGTGTGTGTGTGTGTGTGTGTGTGTGTGTGTGTGTGTGTGTGTGTGCACATATGTGTGTGACAGGAAAAGTTTGCATAACGTTTAAGTGTGTTCCAGTGTATTGGAACCCTCTTGATATACTGGGGTTTCATAACTAAATAATTAGCACAGTTGCAAGGAGAGCTGACCCAACCCAGTTATTTGTGCTGCTGTTGTTGTGTTGTGGCTACAGTGGTGTTTTCTAAAGTGATGCCAGCACAGTGTTCAATATTAACACAATCATGACAATACAAATAATACGGCAAACTATACTGTGTGTGTGTGTATGTGTAGGCACCCTGTGTGTTCCTGCCAACACCAGGGATTAACCCAGATCTTCTACTTCTTATACCCAACTCTCTCCATAAACTAGTTTCCTAATCCAGAAATAGAAACGCACAGATTTAAAATCCATTATACTACTTCCCTCTACAGTATATCTCTCACACACACACACACACACACACACACACACACACACACACACACACACACACACACACACACACACACACACACAGATCTCAAACTACATAGTAAAACCCTCCGAGTTAATGTATCCATTTATAACTCTGAGAGTGTTGCAAAATGTAACCGAATGGACCCTCAAGGGTCCATTCGGTTACATTTTGCAACACTCTCAGAGTTAAAGGAACACTCCGTATTCTCCCTGTGTGCCCGACAACAACATCTAAAACAAGGTTACACAAGGGAGCGTTTCATAAAAGGCATGTTTGATGATCAATCAAAAAGGCCTAGCTAGGCCTCTCTCTCAGTACGTTTTGTGTTCATGGCGTTCATGTGTCATCTGCTGTCTCCATCCATACAGGAGCGAGCTCTCGGCTCCCTCTGCGTGCCTCTGCTTTCCCAATCAGACCCGGCACAGGAAATAAGACTCCAGCCTTCAGAGAAAAAAGAAAAGAAAAAAACCCAACCTCTCTCTTTCATTTTTTGCTCCCCCCACTACTTTCTTGGAGACGTTTAAAAGTTTGTGCTTCCTTTTCTTGTTCTTGCCAATCATGCCCTCAAAAATGCTGCCGCCGCCCGTGTGCGCTTTGCTTTCCGACCGGGCTGTGTGTGTGTGTGTGTGTGTGTATAGGGCCAACACGTTAGCCTATATGTATTTGTTTGTGTGTGTGTGTGTGTGTGCGTCTCCTTGTGGTGCGGTATGTTAAGGAGGAAAACCGGGAGAGAAAAAGGGGGGGTAGAGGGCGAGAAAGCACATTACGCAGATGACAGTAACAGAGGTGGTTTGGCAAAAATGAAAAGAGAATTGTAGAAAAAGGAGGGTTATGAAAACCCCAAAAGAGTAGCAAACATCTGATAGTCCTCCTGCATGTCTCAGTGTAATTTATTTTCACTTAGTCAGACGGGGCTCTCTCTGTCTCTCTCTCTCGCTCTTAAAAAAGTCACGACACTGGAGTGTCTCCATGTGCTATCTCTGTCCCATTTGAATAAACTGTGGCCTTTTAATTACCGGGTAACCGCTTCAAGGCAATAAATTCAAACATGGAGATACACATCCTCTCTCTGTCAAAGTAACACATGAACATACAAAGAGATGCAGTTATGTGGGCCCCCATTCTTAAATCCTGAGAGTTCATTTGACCCTGAGGTGGTAAAAAAAATTACCCCTTGTGGGTACATTTTAAGTTAATTCGACACGCAGGATTTTTGCAGTGTCGCACACGTGTGCACACACACACACACACACACACACACACACACACAAACACAAACACAAGCGTTTGTGTGTGCACAGCAGATGTCACACTGGGAACTATCGCATGATGAATGACATACCACTTTCGTGAATTCCCAAAGAGCCCATGTTTTAAAATAAAACCATGTGAAAAAAAGTATTACATATTATACAATGGTGCTACATACAGCACTAGTGGGAACACGAGTGTCTCATCCCCCCGGAGAGAGGGGGAGGGGGAGGGGGGGGGGGGGTAGAGGCATTTAGAAACTCATTCATAATATTTACAACGTGGGAAATTTATTATATGCAAATATGATTTACCGCCACAGACAGATTACTTCCACATTAAGACGTGACAGATGGATGGATCCGTTTCGAAATGCTTAACAACAGCAGTATAATAAGTAAAGTGTTAACCAACAATGTCATCCACCCACCCTGTTGTGCCATACATCACGGAAAACAAACGCACCCCATCAGCATCCATTCACCCCTTTGAAGAGTGCTCTATTCTTTGATGATGTTGTGCCAGAAGAATTTTAGCCTCGTCTGTGGACTTTGTGTGGACGAAGTGTGTGTGCGTAAGTATGTGCGCGTGTGTGCCTATACAGTGTGTTTGTGTGTGTGTGCGTGTGCGTGTGCGTGTGCGTGTGCGTGCGCATGTGTCTTTAGTTGGAGCTGGGTGTTGATTAAGTGTCTGCAGCCCGAGGGGGGATATAATGAGAGCCTCTAATTAATGAGCCTGCGTATATCTCAGAGTCACAGGGTCCTATCTGCATACACATATATGCACCCACACACACACACACACACACACACATGCACACCTCTCAGGGTCTCTGTGGGGATGGCTCCCTGTGTTGCCCACTGCGTTTTCTCCTGGGAAGCACAACTGAGAGAGCATGTCACTCCGGCTGCTGTCCCCGATAACCGTGTCCTCTAATAGGGATGGATGGGGGGTTAGGGCCCCCCGCGGTGACCATAGGGATGGATAGGGGGTCAGGCCCCCCCGCGGTGACCAGGGTCACCTGTATTGACCACCCAGCGAGCCCCCGAGCAAAGGCTGCAATATATATAGGCTCTGAAAATCATTCCAAACCTTATTTGTTTTGCTGTGGGTCTGCATCGACTGGGGGGGCAGAATGCATGGGGCGACTGGAGACTATGGGTTCGGAGAGAGAAGAGAGTAGATCTAGACAGCACACAAGCACACAAACACACGCACACGCACACGCACACGCACATAGGCTTGGCAGGTGAGGGCCACTATATACAGTAGAACACATTGTTCAGATGGTAGTGATGCGCGGGTCGGGATTTTTCATGACCCGCCCCGCCACGGAACCCAACCCGCCTCAACCCGCCCCGCGAACCCATATATAAATCTATGGCTCAACCGGTCGCGGGGCGGGGTGAGCCCCGTGGGTCGTACCTATAATTCTGTAAAATCAAGGTTAGAAAATAATCTTCAAGTATACACCCCAAGAGTATTCAAACTGTTTTATTGTTAATATTCTTATTCTTATTTAGGAAAAAAGACAAAAGAGAATATGATTTTTCTTCTTTTTTTGCGTGTGAGGGCGGCTGACCCGCTCACCCGCATAATTGCCTCTGAAATCCTGACTCGACCACCCGCGCCGCGGGTTGACCCGCGGGACCCGCGGGTTACGGGTCGGCCCGCGCATCACTATCAGATGGTATGTTCTGTGGGCCGTAATAGATCAAGTCCATTAATATGCATTTAATCTGCATTTTGAGATATGTGATGTCACCACAGTTCTGTTTTTTATTATTTTATCTTTTTATGAATTCCAATATACACAGCTAAATCTACCATGACCCATATGGGACAATGTTTACACCATTGGTTCTCAAAGTGTGGTCCGGGGACCCCCATGGGGTCCTTGGGGGGGGTTCCAGGGGGTCCCCAGCAAAATGTGTTAATATAGCATCACAATAATTTTTACCTTTTACACTTTGGCTATTCAAAAATAGCAGATACAAGCTCATAGTGCGGCTATGGGGGGGGGGGGGATATTGCACTTCAGGCAGTACTTCGTGCCAACCAGTAGGTGTCCTACCTGTCACCAAGGTCTACATTTCTCAATGGAAGAATAGCCAACCAACACTACAGTGCAGATGTGCTAGCTATATTGTATAAATATCTGCTGGATTGGAATCCTGCAACATATAGGACATGCTCCAGTGACTGGCTCACACTAAAAGTCCCCAAAGTAAAGACTGAACAGGGGAAAACAGCCTTTTGTTTTTGTGCCCCAACCACTTGGAATGACCTACAGCTTAAATTAAAGATCTCTTCTCCCATAACATACGGTCAATTAAAATCTTTGATCGCAGACCTACCCACAAGTGTCTGTAACTGCTTTTAAACTTGTGTTGTATCACACGATAGGGCAAAGTTTCTGTTTTGTTTTATCATTGATGTGAATATTGATATGAATATGAAACTGTACTGTGACGTATCTCGATGCAAATGAGGGCAACCTCAATGTCTTTTTGGAGAATAAATAAAGGTTTGAATGAATGAATTGTAATTAGCATACTCCACCATACAGAATGGTTCAAATAATGTTTCATTGATTAAAATCGATGCTTTATGATGGATTGACACTTTAAACGAACACTGCAGACTTTGCTGTGTATGATATAGATAGATAGATACCTTTATTTATCCCGTGGGGGAAATTCAGGTGCCAGAGACAGACAAACAAACATCATTTACAGATAAGTAGGCTATAGTCAGGCCTCCTGGGCTGACCAACAGCCCCTCGGGGCAGAAGACCCCCTGATGTGTCATCTTGAACACCTCTTATACACCGAGACGCTCTCCCTAAATGGAGATAAATATAAACAGGCTATACTAAGTGACAGTACAATATATAATAACAACGCTGTTTGGTTGCGTTAAGGACGACCATGTATAGTATATCACAGATTATATGCTGACACAGAGAGTAGTGCAGAAGTCGCAGTCCGTGGGGGAAGCCAGCTGTGAGATTGGCAGCTGCTGTCAAAGAGCTATTCGAATACAATTAAATAGAACAGAAATGATTTTGACCATATTGGCATTCTAAAATGTATTTTATAAGGGCATTAGAAGTGATATGGTACTGTATGTCCTGGCCTCATGTCAGTAGATTATAGCCATTGACCCTTTCTACAGAATGCATGAAGTGCTGCAGTATGCACTTGGCCCACACAGATGCAACTCCTGTTGCAGTTTACTATGCATCCCAGACAAGTGATTTCTGTACAACTTTATTTCCACATGTATTATTTCTAATGCTTCCTACTGGGCTATTGAATGGATGGTGCCTTATCTCTTAACCATTTAAAGAACGACCAATTAAATCTTCATATAATTGGTCCTCACTAATACAATGGTATCATCTGTGTCTCATAGGAGGGCTGTGGACACTACCAGTGACATCATCGTTAGGCAGGTTTTTTGTTTTTCAAACAAGATGTCACATTCTTTTTTATGAGCGCGAGAACAATGGCTTCCATTATAGCGCGCTAACTTTCCCCAGGAACCGAAAGCTTGCAGTTTCTATTAGCTTGGATTCCTCATCGATGATGTCACATGGTTTGTCATGTCCAAAACAGGGATGCCAGGTTGGAAAAATATTAGGAGCTCTAGTGAAAACACAAGTAAATACAAGCGAACATAGTTTAACTCCTTGAACACCTTGATAGTAGAATCCTCTGTCCCCCGCAATCCTCCTTTCTCTGTCAATTTATCATTCTACTGAGCTGTATTCCAATATGTTTTGTATTGTATTTGTATTTGTATTGTATTGTACCAGTGGTGGAAAAAGTACTCAAATGTTCTACTTAAGTAAAAGTATCAATACTGCAACAATGTAGATGTACTCCGTCACAAGTAAAAGTCCGGAATTAAAAATGTACTTGAGTAAAAGTACAAAAGTGTTGGTATCAAAAGTACTAAAATGTTTGAAAATAGCCGATCTACAAGCTCACAACACGCCGCGATGCGTATAAAATAGGACTAAAGTGGTTAATGTATGTTTTATAATGTAATCATTTATATCTGCAAAGTAACTAGTAACTAAAGTTTTCAAATACTTGTAGTGGAGTAAAAGTACAATATTTGCCTCTGAGATGTTGTGGAGTAGAAGTATTGGAAATTGGAAACACTCAAGTAAAGTACAAATACCTCAAAATTGTACTTAAGTACAGTACTTGAGTATGTGTACTGAGTTACTTTCCACCACTGACATCTTGATAGTAGAATCCTCTGCTGCCCCCCCCCCACCCACGCTCCCCCACTCCTCCTTTCTCTGTAAATATATCATTCTACTGAGCTTCCAATATGTTTTGTATTGTATTTGTATTGTATTGTACTGTATGTATTAGTGATGAATTGAGTACAATGGAAACCATTTGTTTGTGTTATCCTTTTAGCATAAGCTTTAAATGTAACATCTGTACTGTTAACAATCATGTTAATAAAGTATTCAATCAATCAATCAAACAATCAATCAATCAATCAAACAAACAAACAAACTGCTGCTGTACGAGCCAAACATGTATATAGACCAAAACTGAATTTCAGATGTTCTCTTTCTCTTCAACTATCAGTGTTGCATAATGTGAAAATGAAATCGATTAGTCTAATTAGAGTTCATGGACTGACCCGTGTTTTATTGCAGCAGTTTATACGGTTAAGTGTTGCCATTGCATTCAGAGATGCACCAAAAACATCCTTAATTCGGTTTCTAAACGCCGTGTGATAATGAAAATGGCGAATGAAAGCTCTTTGGCTTGTGATACATTACAGCATTTAATCTGTCTCACTTCAAAGGAAGTCCTCAGTCAACATGATAGAGATATATGATTGTGATCTTTTTATTCTCTTTCATTTTCCATCCCCCCTCGTTTTCACTCAACCCCCCCGTCCCCCCTCTCCCCCACTCCCAGTATGCGCTAATGAAGAAAGGGCTTGTTTATCCGCCTAAAGTGGCTGTACTCAAGACTTGTGTAAGGACATTATCCCATTAAGACCGGGAACGCATCTGTGTCATTTTAAGATTTCTTTGGCTATTCGAAAATAGCAGATACAAGCTCATAGCGTGGCACCGAGTGCCGCACTATGAGCTTGTAGATCTGCAATTTTCTCGAAAAAACATGGAAAATTTGTGCAAAACTTTTTAAGACGAAAATGTTTTAATCCGATCTGTGCTTCTGGGGGTCCCTGGAACAACATATTTTGAGATGGGGAACCGTGGCCAAATACATATAATTTTGGGTGGTCCTTGACATGTAAAAGTTTGAGAACCACTGATATAGCGACATACATTTTTCAGAAAACTGTTAGGATTTAGAAGACATTGTAGAAGTCCCCAGAGGCAAAGATTTGAGTTACAAGTAAAACAAATATATATTCAAAGATCTGCACACATTTTTGAATAGCCCAAAGAAATCAAAAAAATGACACAACAGACGCGTTCCCCGGTCTGACTGGGTTATGCAAAGAGTGGGACCTTTTTCTCTGGGAGCTGTGTTTAATAATAATCTAGTGGAGGCTTTGGACCTGGATGAAACGGTTCTCCACCATATTGTTTAAATCAGAGCGGCAGTTTAAGAGGCGCTGGGGTTTTGACGTCTGCGGCAGGATCAATAATAACAGCGCTGCCACATACTCTGACGCATGGTACCGAGATCCTGTGTGGTCCTCTGCCTGGCTCCATAGACACAGAAACAGAGAGAGAGAGAGAGAGAGAGAGAGAGAGAGAGAGAGGGGACAGAACGACGGGACCAAATGTGTATTCAAATGTGTTTGTGTGGGGAGGCTCACTTTAGCACACAATTGCACGCATGCATGCACTCCAGCACAAACACAACACACGCTGCAGAAATCCTTAGTGTACAGTGAACTTTTAGTGTAAAAAGGTACCCTTTACAGGTCCGTTTTTGCACCATGTTATGTTGACACTCAGAATTTACGCACGCACGCACGCACGCACGCACGCACGCACGCACACACGCACGCACGCACACACGCACGCACACACACACACGAGCTCACACAAAGCCATGCTATGGTCAGACCCACCCATCTCCAGATCCCTCATTTAGAAAAACCCCAAACCAAACTCATGCCTCTCCTTTTCAATTACCTTCTTTCCCACCATATCTACCACACAAATCTAACATCTCCCACAGGCCCTCATATCAAATGTATCCATGTGTTGCCATTACAAACATGCACACACACACACACACACACACACACACACACACACACACACACACACACACACACTAAAGCGCATGCACGCGTAGTCGCGTCGCACCACAATCTGGTAATCATAACAAGCACATTAAAGACATATTTATGATTTATTTTTTATGGATGATCCCTCGCTACAAAGTTGCCACCCTACAATGGCCATTAAGTAATTGTGCAAAACTTCGGAGGCCCTCTGTTGTTACGTTGCTCTGTATTCTGTGAAGAAGCAATCTTCAGTAAAACCTGATGCACAAGATCTACACAGAGTGCCGCGCTATGAGCTTGACAAATCTTGACAATTTGTGCAAATCTTTGAATATATTATTTTTTCAAGCGAACATTTTTTTAATTCTTTGCTTCAGGGACACAATATCTTGAACCTTGAACCACTGATATAATAGTAACATACGTTTTTTCAAAAAACGGTTAGGATTTAGAAGACATTTGTAGAATCCCCAGAAGCAAATATTTGAGTTACAAAGTTCGGTTTAAAAATATACATACAGTATTCAAAGATTTGCATCCATTTTCACGAATGATTTAAAAATAGCCAAAGAAATCTAAAAATGACACAGATTCTTTCCTGGTCTTAATGGGTTAAGTAATTGTGCAAAACTTCGGAGGCCCCCTGTTGTGCGTTGCTCTGTATTCTGTGAAGAAGCATTGCTTCAGTAAACCTGATGCACAAGATCTACTCTATCTTTTAAGACTGGCTCCAACAAAGCCAACTCGTTTTTATTCTTCTTCTTCGATAATCAGACTTTAATACCTTAATACTCAAGGCTTATTATGCCAATTACAGTTCTTTCTGCCCTTACTAATCTATCCTTGTGAAAAGCACATGTGCATTAACCCCCTTGAAGAGAGAAGTGGTGAACAAGAACTCCATTCCTCTGTAGAATATTATATCGTTGCTGTCGGGCAGAAACCTTGTAACTCGACTGTTACGTGTATGCTTATACTGTAGCATGCACTGTGTTTTCTGTGTTTCTCTCCCCCTCTGCTGATTCTCTCCCTCTTTCCTCAAACCCAGGTCCAGCACATCGGTGAATAATCTTTCCTCAACTCCGCCTCAACATCCCATTGGTCCTCCAATAATCAGTCCACCAATTAAATTATTTATCTCCATTCAATTCCTATAAATACACCTGTGAATCAGCCTGTTCTACCTTCCACCATGCTCAGACAGAGACAGTTCTGTTTGTGTTCAGAGTGACCTACAGTCGTGTGTCAAACTCAGGCCTGTTCCGTGTGCCTTCTGTTCAGTCAGTCTATTGTTTCTGTCAGGGAAACATTAGGTAGGAGTTGGGGTACCCTGTACATCACATAGTTATTTTCTGTTAAACACATTAGGTGTGAGTGCCACCCTCTGTATTTTGGATTGTTAGTGTAATAGGTTTTATTTAATTGTGTATAGAGAAGTAATTTCCATTGTTAAGTAGTTAGTAGGGTCTTGGTTTGATAGTATTTTGATTTGGTACTCACCAGTCCTTTTCGCCGTCTTTGTTCAGACACTTGTTAAAAAAACACTATATTCATTTTATCCATCAGTTTCCTCCATTCTTTTCACTGGATATATGTTATTGTCCCTTAATCCCCTAGACCACCTACTGTATTAGGGACGTAACTCCACATTTCAACTTGTAACTACTTTTTAAATATTTTTTAAAGAATACAAAAAAGGCACGCTTTTGGACATACAGTATAAGGTTTCCGCCCGACAGCAGCGATATGAGAGCAAAACCCAAAGCCATAGGCGATTGCCTCTGCCAGCACGGTGGACAAAGAAAATATATATGTTTTTAAATATGCAACATATATGTTTATCA
This sequence comes from Gymnoscopelus braueri, assembly GCF_963280865.1. Taxonomy (NCBI): domain Eukaryota; kingdom Metazoa; phylum Chordata; class Actinopteri; order Myctophiformes; family Myctophidae; genus Gymnoscopelus; species Gymnoscopelus braueri. The sequence goes on along the minus strand of NC_137608.1, from coordinate 14,922,024 downwards.
TATATGTTGCGACATATTTGAAATTGGCCACCTGCATATATGTACATATATATGTACATATATATCCATGTATGTGGCATATATGTGGACATAGAAGAGACTTATATTTCCTATATATCCACATATATGCACATATATGAACCTGAATATGGCATATACTGTATGCAGCATATATCCTGCATATGCTTGCCATATATTGGCAAAAAATATATATGTATATTATATATATATATATTTTTTTTAAAGTAAAAACAAAAAGACAACGTCCGACCTCCAGGGGATAGAATCGCCTATGCCCAAGGCTGAAAGCCTTCTGGTATACGGCATGATAACTGACACAGGTTCACTGAATCCGTCATCCACCAGACCATCACGTCTATACAGCATGGCCCTGGCAGTCAGGCCCAGTCCGGTACCTGTGGTTCTGGTGGTGGTTGTGGGACAGGGATTAGTCCGGTCCCCCTCCCTTTAAATCACTGTGAGTCCAGATCAAAGGGGTTAAAGAAGGATTAGGATTAAAACGGGCCTCAGTAGAACAGGTGTTAATCCTTTAAATTAGCCATGTAGCACAAGCAGGGGCCCCCGCTTTCATCTCAACACCTCACTTTGCTGTTGGAACAGACAGAGAGAGAGCTCGGCGATAGAGGAAAGTAGCGTGCATCACGTTTTTTGGCCCGTCCGCTCTCCGTTCCCTGACCACAGCGAGTTTACAAAATGCTGCCGTTCTAATATATTACTGGCACTGTGCCTATATCTGCATGCAGCCAGTGTTTTGCTGGGAGTGAGTATGTGAGTGAAACAGCTGTGCTCTCATGCCTGCCTGCACCTGGGGTTAGGTAGAGCATACGCTGCGATTTGTGTTCCTTTATTAATGGCTATTTGTTTTTCAATGTTTTTCACTGAGGAAGGACGTAAGTATATGTGTGTGTACTTCACTAGGTAAAACTTCCAACTTTACTTTATTGTCACATTACAAGTTTACAGGTGTAAGAGTGGGTAAAAACAAAATGTGCGCAGGCTACCCATCAATTACAGTTACATTTTAAATAAAGAATGAGAGTAAAACTATTAAATATCAAAACAAATATCACATCAATTCTGTAATAAAGACAGAGTTCCTCCAGACACTCTGAAATATGAGACTCAAATATGTATAAAATTGACCTTTGCTGCGTGTCACCCGCCATCTCTCTTCCCATTTCCTGTCAGTCTACTGTCCTATCATACATAAAAGCCCCAAAACAAATCTTTAAAAATATATTTATTATACTGTATATACAGTAGGCTATGTATGTATAAAATGTATGGCAAATGGGAGTGTCATACGTATATACCGTACGTAAAGCGATAGTACCAATGTAATGGGAGCGCGTATAAGACTGGCATAGCATGGCGACGGGCTCAGCACCTCGCCGCGTGAAATGTGTTGACACGGTCGACTGTTGTTGACACATAGCATGTTGACGTGGTGGACTCCCTCATAAATCAGAACAGGCGCGATATGGTGATGTGGTGGTGGCTGTGTGCGTGTGTGTGTGTGTGTGTGTGTGTGTGTGTGTGTGTGTGTGTGTGTGTGTGTGTGTGTGTGTGTGTGTGTGTGTGTGTGTGTGTGTGTGTGTGTGTGTGTGTGTGTGTGTGTGTGTGTGTGTGTGTGTGTGTGTGTGTGTGTGTGTGTGTGTGTGTGCGTGTGTGTGTGTGTGTGTGTGTGTGTGTGTGTGTGCGCGTGTGTGTGTGTGTGTGTGTGTGTGTGTGTGTGTGTGTATTACCACAGTTGTGAGGGCCAGATGTCCCCACAAGTGTAGTAGAATGTGAGATACTGACGTCATGAGGACCATTTTCCTCAGGGGGAAAATTATGATTTTATGGTTACATTTTCTTATAATTTTAGATATAGGTTTACAATTAATAAAAGATTCAGGTTGGGGTTAGGATCGGGATTAGACATTAGGAGGTTATAGATTTAGGGGTTGGAATTAGAGTCGAACATGATTTAAATACTTAGGTTGCTTGCCAGTGTCACACACCGAAAAATAGCTGATCTATAAGCTCACAACGTGTCGCAGCGCGACACGCTGTGAGCTTGTAGATCTGCTATTTTTCGGCTTTAGGCTTGAAAATAACATTCATAAAATCGCTGTCCAAAAATGTTGATGCCCTGATTGCCCTCACAAGTATAGTAAAACAAAGATGTGTGTGTGTGTGTGTGTGTGTGCATGTGTGCGCAAACTGCGCATGTGTGCGTGTGTGTGTGCGCGCGAATGAGTGACAGGAGGCGTTGACACCACTCCAAGGACAGCAACACTACAGTCCTCTCCCATCAGGCTCGTCAGCACACACACACATTGCCTCTGCGTGGCCACCAGCCTCCTCCCGCCCCCTGCTGTCATGCCTCCTTGTCACAGCTTGGACTTTTCTCCTCCAATCATCTTCATCTCACAGCGAGAGAGATAGACCCGCTACGGGCTCCGCCCCGCCGCGTTGCGCCCACAGCAGAATGAACCCAGAGGGGAAAGCCTGTGTGTGTGTGTGTGTCTGTGTGTGTGTGTGTGTGTGTGTGAGAGAGAACTGGGCCGAATGGAAACGCTGGCGTAAAACTAAAAAAAGACACCGACCACCCCCCCTCTTAAAAAAAAAATCATGCCAAATCTACACGGGGGAAAAAAACAGAAGCAAACCCTTGGAGAGGCAGCCTTCCATTCCATACCAGCCTCACACTCAACCCCCCCCCCCCCCCCCCTCACATTCACCTCCCCCCTCACATTCCCCCCCCCATGCCCCCGTTACATCCGCCCCGAACTTCCAGTTCACCTACCTAGCCATGGCGCTAAAGGCAGCTAATTAGCGATTTTGTGACAGAGGGGGTAAGCTGCAGTGGTGTTGAAGCCACCGCTCCCCGCAGAGCTGCTGTCTGCTGCCACAGTAACCAGTTTGGCCACTAGGCTTGCCCCCCCCCCCCTTCCCCTCCCCATCCTCAGTCTGTGCCGTCCCAGGCTATAGGCCTTACCATCTGGTTGGCCTGGTAACAGCCGGCAACACTCTCTCTCTCTCTCTCCTGCTGGTCTACTGAGCACAGGAAGACAAACCAAGGGAAGGTCAGGATAGACAGTAAGAGAGAGAGAGGGAGAGAGAGACAGAGAGAGAGAGGGAGGGAGAGAGAGAGAGAGAGAGAGGGGGAGTGGTGCTGTATATGGGGATGAGGAGGGTCAGATGAAGTAATGGATGAGAGAGAGGGACCACAGGAGAGCTAGGGAGGAAAGGACACCGCTTCACTTTAGCTGCCACCCTCAGCGTGTCAATGACTGATGTACACACCTCTGTCTACGCCTCCATTAGTGGGGGCGGGCTGTGAGAGAGAGGAGAGAGAGAGAGAGAGAGAGAGAGAGAGAGAGAGAGAGAGAGAGAGAGAGAGAGAGAGAGAGAGAGAGAGAGAGAGAGAGAGAGAGAGAGAGAGAGAGAGAGAGAGAGAGAGAGAGGGAGAGAGGTAGAGAGAAGGTCCGTGTATAAGTCAGCATGTGTGCGTCCGTGAACACAGCGCTGCTGTACTCAAACCGATCCTGACAGCGCACAGCTGGATTAAAAAACTGCATTTCTGCAGTAGTTCCCACATCCCACAGTAGATGACCCCTTGGAAGGTCAGCAGAAAGTTTGGTATAAAGAAGCGACCAGAAGATAAATGCACAGAACACACTGTGTAGCGTCTCTTTAGTAAAGCAGGGTCATTTGATTGATCCCCGGCGCCTATATACAGTATATTTTCTGTGCCTGCCAACGGGCACGCTGCATGCGAAACATCTCAATTCGATTGAAGCGAGAAGATTTGCAACTCACACAGGCCTCCCTTCCGTATTTATGATGCATAAAAATGCTTGTGCCCCCTGGTTGATGGATGGATGTCTTCCATGCTGATAAGCCCAAAATGCCTCTGGGCCATAATGTATAATAAATCTGGGCCATGTGGTTCCGCCGCCGTTTTTGAAGTAATGGAGTCGATGTAACCCTGAACTAAGCTCTGCCTCCTTAACGGAGACAGTAAAGCCCCGAATGTTTTGATAATGTACTTGCATGCGTGCCAAGACACAATGCACCAGTGCCCACTGACAACATGGTAAAGAATTCTTAACCCATGCATACTGACTATAGAAATGCTGTCTCACCCCCAAAAGTCATAATTGTGACTTATTGACATTACATTACATTACAGTCATTTAGCAGACGCTTTTTATCCAAAGCGACTTACAAGTGCATTCAACAAAGGTAGGCAAGAAAACTACTAATCACCAGAAGTCTTAGGTGCATTCTCTTCAAAAAACAAGCAACTAAGAGTATACCTAGCGCTAAGGTAAAAGTGCAATATATCAGCTACCTACTTTCTTAAACAGATGAGACAATAGGAAAATCAAATGAGCAAGAGCTAAAACAAATAAGTATCAAATTAACAAGATCCAATAAAAACAAGAGCTCATACAAATACTAATTATTATTATTGACAACAAGAAGGCAAGGCTAAGAGGAAGGGTCAGGGTAGTGATTCCACCAAACAGGGTAGTGTTGACCAAACGACAACATGTGACTTGCACTGTCAATTTCGTCGACTAAAACAATGACGAAAAATGTTTGTCGACTACTGTACCTTTTTTCACTGACGAAAACTAAATAAAAACTAAGCTATGATGACTGAAACTAAGACTAAATATACGGACAATTTCGTCGACAAATAAAAACTAGACTAAAATGTTACGGAGTGACTAGTGGAGAAGAGATCCAGTAGAACTAAGACAAGTCATTTCATGCTTGGTTGCGCTCGGGTGTTGCGCTCTGAAAATAGCCAATCTACAAGCTCACAAGCGTGTAGATCGGCTATTTTCAGAGCGCAACACCGTGTAAGTTCAGGCATTACAAGGCTTTACGACGCCATCAAGGCCCGCCAAAATAAATTTTTGGCGACAAAAGCAACTGTAGATTTAGTCGACTAAAATTGTATGATATTTAGTCGACTAAAACTAGACTCAAGCTAAAACATTTCAGATGACTAAAACGTGACTGAAACGAAATTAAAATGTATTCAAAACTGTTGACTTGAAGGGGGGGCAAATAAGGCACATGTTGACTTTTCGAGACTTCCGTAGTCCAGGAATGCGGAAGTCCAGTTCTAAGCGGTTTTGACGGTCCGACAAAAACGACAGAGGCGTGCCGTCTGAAGCGGACTTGAGCCATGGGAGGCACTGCAGAGCCGAGCTTAGGCGAGCGAGTCGCCGTGCCGAAGGTTGCAAGTCCGCTTGAGCCGACTCAGCGCCGTCCGAGTTATGTCTCGATAGGGACAGAATCGTAAATCATATATTCCCCAAAAGTCAACATGTGACTCCCCCCCCCCCCCCCCAAAAAAAAGTCACAATAAGACTTTTGGGGGTGACAGGCTATAGGGTCGAACCCTGCAAAAGCCTTCTTTCCTGCATCACCTCTATGCTAACCTCCCCATCATCCTTCCTATACTGTCTTTCTTATTAATGAAGGAGAAATGGGAGCAGGCTGCCCACTCTCCTATATATAAAAAAATACATTAAAGTTTCATAAGAACCCAGTCTTCACCAATTATTCACTGTTTCTCTTGGCCACCACGGCCACTTCCCTGTATTTGTTAACCAATACCATCGGGACGTTCACGACAAAGACAACTCACTCGATATTGTTCCGTGTAAATGCAAATGCAGAGTGTAAAGCTACACGATGTCTAGCCACGCTGCCGCCAGGAGGGGCGAGCATCAGCAATTTTCGAGACAGGGTTAGTCTCTCTGTGACCCTCATTCACTCTCCACTCTCAGTCTCTCCATCTCTGTCTCCCTCTCTCCGTCTCTCCCTCCCTCCCTCGCCAGGTCGGCCCAGGCTCCTCTGCAGTGGTGGAAAAAGTACATTTTTTTTTTTACTTGAGTAAAAGTATCAATACCACCATGTAGAAAATACTTTGTTACAAGTAAAAGTCCAGTATTCCAAATTGACTTGAGTAAAAGTGCAAAAGTATTGGCATCAAAATGTACTTAGAGTACCAAAATTAAAACTAACCATTTTGCAGAATGTCCTGTTTCACAAGTTATGTCTAAAATGTATTAAAAATCGTTTAAAAATAGCAGATCTACAAGCTCACAACGCGTCGCATTGCGACGCGTTGTGAGCTTGTAGATCGGCTATTTTCAAATGGCCGAAGCATATAGGGTTGAAGTGGTTAATGTGTCTCCCCTAGACCCAGTGGATTGTAACAGTATGTTTTGTAACAACATTCAAAATCTTTAAAGTAACTAGTAACTACTAACTAGTAGTTTTCAAATAATTGTAGTGGAGATTTCTTTTTGCAATTCTTGTCTCTGAGATGTAGTGGAGTAAAAAGTCAAAGGATTGGAAATACTCCAGTAAAGCCTCAAAGGTGTACTTAAGTACAGTACTTTGAGTACATGTACTCAGTTACGTTACACCACCGCTCCTCTCCTCTGTCCTTCCTCCTCATTCTATTTCATGCCTCGTCCTCCTCTCGCTCGGCCCTCATCCATCACCGCCTGGCTAGCCTGCACCGCAACGCTACGCCTCCCCCCTCCTCCGGTCTCTCCTGGACCTAGCATAGCGGCCAGACTAGCGGCGGCTCCACTGTGCTGCTGACACGCTACAGCTCTGTGACTCATCACTTCATCCAAACTCACAATGTTGTGGCATTCACCACAAACATGGTAACATCTCTGTCTAACCCAATAAGACCGGGAGTGCATCTATCTGTCATTTCTGCCTGGCAACCACTTTAAACATTATTTTATACTTTTGGCTATTTAAAAATAGCAGATATACAAGCTCGTAGCGCGGCACCGAGTGCCGCGCTACGAGCTTGTAGATCTGCTATTTATTCATTTTTAATTGTGAAGATTTGTGCAAAAGTTTTTTTTAAAGCAACATTTTAACAACATCCTAATTTTTTTATTTATTTTTTACTTATGTTGCTATAATATCAGTGGTTCTCAAACCCACCCAAAATGATACATAATTGTCCGCGGACCCCCCCCATCTCAAAATATTTTGTTCCAGGGACCCCCCTCCCCCCACCCAGAAGCAAAGATTTGAGTTAAAAATGTATATATATATATATATATTCAAAGATTTGAGTTAAAAATGTATATATATATATATATATTCAAAGATTTGAGTTAAAAATGCATATACTGTATATTCAATGAATTGCACACATTTTCACGATTTTCTTTTCTTGCATTTTTTTAATAGCCCAAAGAAATCTAAAGTGACACAGATGCGTTCCCGGTCTTAATGGGTTAACATCCCCGCTAACATAACAAAAAAAAAACCTGAGGGCTCCGATCACAAGCGTCATGTTACGATCCAATCATAACCCGTGTCACACAACTTGTCAGAACACATAATGGCACATTATGTGACGCCGCGTAAACTAATGGGCTTGGCGGCATGGCGGCGCAGGCATGCGTTCGCTATTTAATCTGACAATGTGCGGCTCCGTTCGACGGCTCCACGAATAGCTTGAATTAAATCACTCCACGTGTCACACCAAGTTGAGTCATGATCATAAAAATGCTACACAAAGTGACAGTCTGGCTGTATATTCATCTGCGTCAACTCTCTCAGAACCCGTTTTTAATGGCCGGGCGTCGACAGTGGGCTTTAATGACAGTGACACAGGTGAACGCCACTTAACCCATTCAACCTGGGAACGCATCAGTGTCATTTTAAGATTTCTTTGGCCATTAAAAAATAGCAGATATACAAGCAGCACCGAGTGCCGCGCTATGAGCTTGTTGATCTGCTATTTTTGAATAGCCAAAGAAAATCTTAAAATGACACATATGATGCTTTCCCGGTCTTAAAGGGTTAATGCATAGTCCTTTATTGGGGACTTGCAGAAGCATCGCTCACAGCTGCGCTGCGAGGGAGCTAATGCTGATGAAAAAAAAATCACTCAGAGCATCCAGGAGGTGTCGATAATAGCCGGAGTAATATCGGGCCAGGTTCCAGGGCTCCTCCGTGGCCTGCGTTTCACTGCCCGCCCCCCTAAACCCCCCCCCTCCTCCCCGCCGCCCGTATATAGGTCTCACTCTACGGCTGTTTGATGTGGTCGGTGGGGAAGGCCTGGCGATGATGTAATGGCGGTGAAACCCAGAAGTTTGACAGTTCAGGAGTTTTCCACCCCTCCCCTGTCCCACCAGAGCTACATCTTCCCACAACCCCCTCACACCCCCTCAAAAAGAGAGAGAGGGGCCGGGCACTCCTCAAAAACTCTCCCCCCAGAGGAGCACACAGCAGAGCAGATGTGTCTGTTCTCCTCTGTGCATCAATCATCCAGCGGCCTTTCATCATGCACACTTGTACACTACGCACGCCATATTCTGTGCTGTAAGCCCGTGTGAAAGTAAACAAAAGTTTAGAACACACAAGGGCAAAACAGAGATGTATTTTAAATACTGTACACCCCATTGGTTTGTGAAGTATTACACAAAAAGATACAAACACAGATGTGAAAATATAGGAAAGAATACATGAAGAAGGCATTCCTTGTTGTGGATACAAGGGGGACCGAGCTATGACGAACCAAACGGATAAGTAGCGTCCTCGTGAGTATTCTGGCTTTTCTAAAAAACAGAGAACTAACAAGTGCACTGTTTGAAAAAGTTTGCTTCAAGATGGTGGATGATCTTAGCATCATCTTCTTCTCCAGTTTCTGCAGGCTCCTCCTCTTCGACTTCCTCCTCCTCATCTTCATCCTCTTCCTCCTCACCCTCTTCGGCGTCTGCGTCAGCGGCGGCGTCAGTGTCTTGTTCCTTGTTTTTCTCCTCCTCTTCTTTTCGCTTCAGGTCATCTTGTTCCTGCTTCATCGTCTTCTCTGGTTCCTTTCTGACGCCCCACGTCTCCTTTCCAAAGTCTGCAGCCTCCTTCACGTTGTCTGTGATAATGAAGTTGTCGAAGATGGTGCCAGATTTTACCTGCCACAGATCCAGGCTTCTTATTTTTTACACATAAGAATCAAAAATAAGAAGTTTAAAATAAGTGTGAAAAATAATTAGTGGAGGGTTAGCCCAAGAAATGTGCCTGCTGATCCGTCCAGCGTTTTTTGGGGGATTAGCTGCTGACAAACACACAGAAAGACACACAGAATTACCCTCTTATAGATGGCTAGCCTCCTGTAGAACCATGGCATAAAAATAGGCTCCTGTGTTACCGCTGGAATAATAATAGTTTTAAACACAGCTACTTCTTCAACAGCATTAACCCTGGCGTCCATATTTTTGGGCATGTCATTTATCAAAATCAATATTTTCAAAATGTTCAAAAAATTCGAAAATAGCATCTATAAGCTACTTGCAGATCGGCCAGTTTTGCAATTTGTCGTACGATTAAGTATATAGGGGTTAAGTGGATAACTGCCGTATGCAATACAGTGCAGCATTGGCCACCAAATGGCAAACTGACAGAAGAACAGACAGACAGGTTGGCATCAACAAGAGGCATCACACATTCATTAGCACCCACACAAAATTCATTATCACACGGACACGAAGTGAAATGACAGCTACAGTATAACGCACAACGTGTGATTGACGCCACAACACTAAAGAGGTGTGATGTTCATTTTCACCCAACAGTTGGAGAAAGCGCTTACCAAAAGAATGCCTTTCAAGGTGTGTGTGATGAGTACCCTGAATCATATCTAAACTAGAACTGGATTTAGGATTAGGAACGAAAAAGATTAATGGTGGGGGGCCTGGGGCATTGCTTGTAGACTTGTACATGAACTCACTGTTCAGGCATTTTTTACATGTTTCAGCTGACCTTATCTGGGCTGAACCGGAGTGGAACGTATGTGAGCGGTGATGGAGGGAGACTGGCACAGAGATTTTCACGTCAAAACCCAAGACGTGTCACCCCGATATCTTAAGCCATTAAGACCGGGAAGAAAGCATCTGTCATTTTAGATTTTAACCACTTTAACCATTATCCTATACTTGGGCTATTCAAAAATAGCAAATCTACAAGCTCATAGCGCGGCACCAAGTGCCGCGCTATGAGCTTGTAGATCTGCTGGATTTTTCTTTTTTGAATATTGAAAAAAAAAATCAGCTTTTTTGTGCCTTTATTTTAGAGAGGGATAGGGAAAGTAGGCTGACAGGAAATGGTCGTTGGGAACGGGAGTCGAACCCGCGACATGCTGTCAGGCTGGCATTGCAGCCTAGGGTGTATGGACCGTCACGCTACGGCCCAGGCCTGTACATTTCTTTTAAAGCGATTTTTTTTTACTCAAATCTTTGCTTCATTCTACAAATGTCTTCTAAATCCTAACATAAAAAAACAACAACACTTATGTTGTTATAATATCAGTGGTTCTCAAACTTTTTTCATGTCATGGACCACCCAAAATTATACGTATTTGTCCACGGACCCCCCCCCCCCCCCCCATCTCAAAATACATAATTCCAGGGACTCCAAGAAGCAAAGATTTGAGTTAGAAATGTATATATAATTCAAAGATTGGCCCACATTTTCACAATTTATTTTCCTCCAAAAAATAGAAGATCTACAAGCTCATAGCACTCTGTGCCACGCTATGAGCTTTTTTTTAGAAATCAAAAGGAAGTCTTAAAGTGACACGGATGCGTTCCCGGTCTGAATGGTTTAAAGAACATCACCTCCCATTTCAGGCTTTCCAAATCTGACATGTGAATCCCTGGCTGTCCAAAGCCTGCAGTGTTGTACTGCAGTCTCCACCTATTAGCTGCTCAGTGAGGTATAAACGGTATGCCTCTGAGCGTGGAAAAGCCTGTGACTGCCTGACTGACTCTATGTGGGAACGGGCTGGATGTCCTGCCCTGACACTGAAGTACCGGAGGGCACATTTTTCTGAGGAACTTTAACCCATTTAGACCGGGAAAGAATCTGTGTCATTTTTAGATTTCTTTGGCAATTCAAAAATAGCAGATGTAGAAGCTCATAGTGCGGCACTCAGTGCCGAGCTTGTAGATCTGAAAAATGTTGCAAATCTTTGAATATATAGATTGTTTTACTAAAATCTTTGCTTCTGGGAGTCCCTGGAACAAAATGTTTTGAGATGGGGGTCCGCGGACAAATACATATCATTTTGGGGGTCCTTGACATGAAAAAGTTTGAGAACCACTGATATAGCAACATAAGTTTTTTCCAAAAAACATTTGTAGAATCCCCAGAAGCAAAGATTTGAGTTAAAAATGTTCGCTTAAAAAAATACATTCAAAGATAAAAAACAAAAACAAAAAAAAAGTAGATATACAAGCTCATAGCGCGGCCCCGAGTGCCGCGCAATGAGCTTGTAGATCTGCTATTTTTGAAAAATGTTGCCAAAGAAATCTTAAATTGACACAGATGCGTTCCCGCTCTTAAAGGGTTAAGACTTATTTCTCACGCTGCAAGGGGGCAAGCCGTGTCAAAGGAGAGAGGGCTTTTCTAGGGGCTCGGTGGGTGAATATAATATGCTCCAGTTGCCAACTCCCTCACTGCAGTCACTGTCCACCATGCGTGACATGTGACCAGGAAGGAACGCTGCCAGATTACATACTGTATGCGACTTTGCATGTGAACATGTATATCTCTGCTGTCAGGCAGAAACCAGCTGATTCAAAAATGTTAATTTTTCAGGAAATGAAAAAAACAAAAAAACTTAAAGTGGAGTTAGGAGGTTTTGTTCATCATCGATAAGAACATAAGAACAGCTGAATGGACCTCCAAGTTCACAATGAGGTTGGAGGTCAACAGGGGGTGGAGCCTGGAGTCAGCAAAACCAGCTAACTCCACCCCCCTTTGGTGGAGTTAGCTGGTTTAGCAGAAAGTTTGAGGATCCAATGGAGTTAGCTGGTTTTGTCAGAAGCGCTTTTTAATACTTTTCATTGGTCCAATATTTTTTTTACCAACACACAGATGTAAAGGGTGTTCAATAGCACTGATTTATGGGGAAAAAATGCAAAAGCGTCAAAATTGAGTTTTTGCCTGATATGTGCGTGTAGTGTACACATGTGTGCTGTAAAGTGGAAGTGTGCGCCTGACATGATGTGACGGGCGGGGCTGTTTTCACCTCCACTTTTGGGTTGGTTCCACCAGGCGGTATAGCGCAGCATTTGGGGGCCACTTACTATGCAGATACACATACAGCTTTCTAAAGGGGATAACTGGCTATTCAGCTTTGCAGCACTATCAGCCCATCCAGATGGTATACAGGGCAGCTCTGACAGTCCAGAACACGGCTCTCCAGCTGCTCTGCCACCCTCAAATCTCCCTGACCTAAATCTGCTTCTCTCAGGCATGGGGGGGAAGATAGGAGAAGGAGAGGACACCTCCAAATTTCACATTTTACTACAGTGACACCAAAATACACTATGACCAGGTCGGAGTAAATGAAACATGATAATGCATGAAACAGAATAAACTGAACAGTGAAATGCATGGAAATGTAGATTGAAGATTAGAGGTGAAGATGGATCATGAACCAATGTCATGTTAAGAAGACTTTTTTTTATTTAATTACGCAATACATTAATTAGTGTATAGTTCCTTAATCCAGTGGTTTTCAACCTTTTTCATGCCAAGGACCCCTAAATTGATATACATTTGGCCGTGGACCCCCATCTGAAAATGATTTGTGCCAGGGACCCCCAAAGGCAAAGATTTGAGTTAAAAATGTTCGCTTTAAAAAATATATATATTCAAAGATATGCACACATTTTCAAGATTTTTCAAAAATAGCAGATCTACACGCTCGAGCTTGTATATCTGCTATTTTTGAATAGCCAAAGCTAAAGGGTTAAAATGACTGTGACGCTATCTTAACTAATTTCGCTGGGGACCCCCTGGTCCCCCCCAGGAACCACTGGTGGTCCCCGGACCACTGGTTGAGAACCACTGCCTTAATCGATGAACCTATTGCAACTTAATTATCAAAAATTCTATCCGTTTATCCTCTTCCGCCAGGTACAAAACCATGTAGCATAAAGATCAAGAAACAGCAAACACTGCCTTTAAGCCAATTTAATACTTTCCTTTAAATATCTAAATCACCCAGCGTCACATTCTGATGCTAGCTACTCTGGAGGAGTTAGGGGTTAAGTGCCTTGCACAAGGGCACCTTCAGTGGCATCTGTTGAGGGAGGTTGGGGTGCATTACTCTTTTACATTCCATTGCCAGGTTTTCCCAGCTGACCAAAAAGCCCATTTCTCTAACCTTTAGGCTACCAACCACCCCATTACTGAGTTTATTGTGCACGTTGTGAAACAACATACTGTAATAGCAACTGCATGCTTTATTAAAAGTCAAGAGCCACTGGACTTGGCATTAATTTTCAGCACCAAATTACTTCAGCCTTTCCAGGTTTAGGACATACTAGCAAATATCAAGTTATAAGGTTATAAGGTATAAGGTTGCGACATTAATTAAGAGGCTATATATTAGGCTACATTCTCATAGAGAAATACTGTATGCTATTTACTACTAGTCATCAATTCCTGGAGTGAGCCATAATGATTCAACATTGCTTCATGGTGTAGGCTACAGCAACATTTATTTTTATAGATTCTATGGAGATATTTTATTGTGCAATACGAACAGGGCGTTATGAACTCAAATATCAATGACCTAATACAGATAATAACAAAAAAGAACAACAATCTCTGAAGATATCATACATTTCCAGGTGGACACCTTTTTTTGTGAAAATGTTATTAATGCTCTATATTCAGATAGTAATCATAACTATAGACTAGTATTTGTTCAGTAACAGTCTGTCTCTCCAGCTCTTTAATAATGAGTTCTCTCTCCAGATTGGAAAGAATTGGTATCCTGACTTGAAAATGCGTTTTGTGTTTACTAAAGAACCGGAGAGACAGGGAGACGACCCCTGTTACTGAAGTGAACAAACACATTACTAACAGTATATAGAGCTATTGAACACTTATTTAAAAAAAGAAAATCACTTACTGCACCTTGAACTGCTTATAATAGCTATTTGAAAATAGCTATCTGCTATGGGGGGTGGGGGGGGCTGATCCCTGATGTTTAGCTACAAAATGTGTCCTCAAAAAGGCATTATGTTTATACTTGAAGGGCTGTGATGAATGGAGGAACATTTCATAATATAATGTCGATCCGGTCCTCAAAATACTACAAATGACTCACTCAAGGAGAGAACACAAGAGTGTCGGGGTACATTAGAGAAGCATCTATCCGACCATGAGTGCTGCCATCTGACAAACACACGCCTGGCACGGAGCCCGGAGAAGAGAGGAAAACACAACAGATGCCATCCAACGAAACACATCATTCCTCCGTGCAGCCTGGAGAAGATACTTGCGAAAAAACGGCTCCTCCTATAATATAAGCCGAGGGGAGAAACCCAACGCCTCAGTGGGACAGATATGTTTCCTATATGACAGCTATAAAGAGGCACAGCGCCACAAACAGCAACGTATATAAGCCACCTGAGATCATCACGGACATACAAAAGGAGAAGTTTCACTAGAGGAAAGAGTTGCACGTGTAGTGCAGCATTCTATATCACCCACCCTTGGCTGGCTGGCTGCCTCCGAGCCCCACAGAGGCAAAAAGCAGGTTTCCGAGAGCATTATTAACTCATTAAGACCAGGAATTTTCATGATTTTTCAAAAATAGCTCATAGATGAGCTTGTAGATCTGCTATTTTTGAAAAATCATGAAAATGTGTGCAACATTTTTAAAGCGAACATTTGTAACTCAAATCTTTGCTTCTGGGGATTCTACCAATGTCTTCTAAATCCTAACAGTTTTCTGAAAAAAACTCATGTTGCCACATCAGTGGTGCTCAAAACCTTTTTCATGTCAAAGACCTCCCAAAATTATAAGTATTTGGCCGCGGACCCCATCTGAAAAAAAAAATTGTTCCAGGGACCCCCCAGAAGCAAAGATTTGAACACATATTCAAAAATCTGAACACATTTTCACGATTTCTTAAAAAGAAATTGCCCAAAGACATCTTAAAATGATGCGAACAGATGCGTTCCCGGTCTTAATGGGTTAAGCGGGACTAGCAGGGAACTTCAAAAGCTGCATTTCAGCACAGTTTGGTGGGCGGTGGAGCGGGGTGTGTGTGTAAACTCAGCCGTATGTTGTTGTCAGGCGTTAAGGTGCTAAGTTCAAAAGGTAAGACGATGCCTCTTTCGACTCCATACTTTGAGCTTAACAGCTTTCATCGCAACTGCAATCTGAAGCCCTGAATTCATACTTAGTTGTACGACGGCTTACCAAGCCAAAAATTACAGATCTACATGCAAGATCAAAACACATCGCATATTCGGGAGGCTGTGTGAGCTTGTAGATCAGCAATTTTTTGGGAATTTTTTTTTTCCATGGAACACTGTTGGCATAATAGTGTCTCTACTGCATATAAGTAAAAAAAACGAAATGGATGCAAAGGAGGTATGTCAGATACAAGAAAGAAAAAGCTGGAATTTGGAAGTAGAACCCACACACACCGAAGTAAAGTCTAATTTGGAATTCATTATTGATCAGATATGACAAGGTTTTCAATACATGGCTTTTTTTTTCTTGAAAAAAAATTATATATGTAGCCCACGATTTTGTAACCAATTTTTTTTCGCCCAGTGCCAATTGTCTATGTAATCCTGGGCGATACTCTCCCTCTGCCAGCCAAGGGAGAGCCCAGAACTGAGCTCAGGCCTCCTTCAATGCATGAGGCGCTAGCAAGCCGTTGCTTATCACCTGACAGGGGGAGTTACCCCGGTTGAACGTAGCGCGTGGAAGGAACACGTTATTCCAACCAGTTCCTTTCCTCTCCATATGGGCACTGATGACGCGGAGAAGAGGACACGCCCACAGCGTCCCCAGCGTCCCCAGCGTCCCCAGCAGGAATCGAACCCTGGACCTTCTAGCTGTGAGGCGACAGCACTACCGACTGCGCCACCGTGCCCCCCAATACATGGCATTTCACTTCCAAATGTTCATGTTCTGTATACCCAGCATCCACTGTCACATAGTGAATTCTTCACAAAATAAAAAGCTGGACCCAGAGAGTTGTCACATGTTACACAAGTTACTTCATCCTGCATAGTTTTGGGTAAAAAAAGAACAACCCTTAATTTCCCGTGAGCACTGGCTGGGATTCTTTTAGCTACAGCTTTGTTTTACGACTGTGGTCGTAATTTGTGTTTAAAAATGTGTTTTACTTCCCCAGACTAATGTGTCTGTGTCAGGTGTGGGTGTAAACAAGCGTGTGCGGGGACAAAGGAGGTGACTGGTTGACTATCCCCATCTGTGACCTCACTTATCACTGTAGCTTGGGGCTAGGTCGCGCAGCATCGCCATCCATAATTTTGGGGGTGCCGGGGCGAATAAAAGGTATTTTTGACCTATTGTCCAAAATTGTGTTTAACACAGAAGCGTGTTCCCTATCTGCTGCTGATCGGGAATACGATAAATTCTGCACAGGCCGTCATGAAACCCAATTTAAAAAGTTGTTTCACAGTGGAATATTTGACCAATTTCAACATCGTGCCCCCTATCTCTGGAATGCTCTCCCTCCAGCTGTTAGAGATGCAGACTCTTTTGGCATTTTTAAATCTAGGCAAAAAAAAAAAAAAAAAAAAAATCCTTGCATTATGGCATTGCTATGACCACCTCTTCTTGCCCTGTGGTTTTTAACATTGTTCTAAATTATCTTTTCTTTCTTTTTTTCTTCTTGCTAATCTGTCTTTTTCTCAGCTGTGCACTGTCGCATGGTAATTGTTTGACCATGCGTGCGGGCATATTTTACTATGTTTCTTTGCTACTGTGTTTTTGTTGTATGATGTTTTTGTTGTATGACCTGTTGTAAAGTGCACAGAGACTCCTTGGGGTGATGTTGCACTATAAATAAAAAATAACAACAAAAATAACTTTTTTGCAATACAACCTTTGAAAATAGGATTCAATTCTGGGTGGCAATGCTACTGTACGTGACGTAGTCCTGGCTGAACTATACACCGATGGGTGAGGTCACAGATGGGCTACTGCTGGTGGACCATCTTCCAGCTCCGGCAGGTGATTGGTAGTGATGGGAAAAACAGTTCATTTCGGTGAACGAATGATTCTCGTTCAGTTCACGGCAAAGACTCGTTCAAATGATTCGTTCACGTTCTCGTTCAGTTCCGCTTCAGGTCCCGGCGGAGCGTATGCGATGCGCTACGCTAACTGCATGAAACTGTGTGCATCTGATCCCACTGACTACACTGACATGACTGCACAGTCTACTCTGTACAGAAACACAGCACTGTCATTCACGATCTAATTGCACCATCTTCTTTGTAATATAATGTGTAGAAGTAATATATTTAAATTAATAATAAATATAAATAAATAATAAATAAATAAAGTGTTTTTACTTTACTTGAGTATTTTCAATTATCAGTATTTTTACTTCTACTCAACTACATCTCAGAGGCAAATATTGTACTTTTACTCCACTGCAATTATTTGAAAACTTTAGTTACTTGTTACATTACATTACATTATAAAACATACATTTACCACTTTAGCCCTATTTTATATCTACAAGCTCACAACGCATTGTGAGCTTGTAGATCTGCTATTTTCAAACATTTTATTCATTCTGGTTACTATTATTATTTTGGCTATACTATGTGGTTGGCTGTGCAGATTGCATCTTGCATTCATTCTGAAACGTGTTAATTGTCCGTGACCTGACAATCATTAGTTGTCTATTTCTTTCATAGTTAAATGTCGTGCTATCTGGTCACCACCGGTCTTTTTTACAGGAACAATGAATACAACACTAACAACACAACAGCAGTGCTTCATTTCAATCCACAAAATTTGCAATGCATGTCCGCCTGTCTGTCGCGGGAAGCACGCTGAAGCTCCCGTCCTCGTGTGTGTGTGTGTGTGTGTGTGTGTGTGTGCGACCCTGCGGATCGGGGGGCGGGGCATGAACGAACCCGTGAACGCAACAGTTTTGAGTCATGAACGTATTCGTTCACGCTCACGGCAAAGAACTAGTTCTTATGAGCCAATCGATCATGACCGACACATCACTAGTGATTGGCAGCTTCAAGGGGAAGTCTGCTATATTAAGAGCCAATATGGCATCGCTGCTGCACAGGGGGGGCATCTCCCCTCTCCCTCCTAACCTAGTCTCGCGTGGCCAGACTGTTGCCTCCCACACTTTTCATATGTTTCATACAGGGTCATACAGTCTGGGACTCGGAAACTCTGATCATGATTTAACCATAAAGCGGATGTGAAGCCTTCTCCTCACTTGCGTTTCGTCTTTACAGTCGCGCAAATTTATCCTAATATAAATCAAAATCATCTAAGTATATTGAGCTTGCTGCTTAGCAGAAATGGAAATTAAAAGATAAAATGTAAAGATATTTTAAAATATATTTTCGTGAACGGAAGTGCCAGCTTCCTCTCTCTCGGATCTCAGGAGGTTTAGTTCCAGACTCTAATATAGCATTCGGAGATTGAGGAATAGTTGTCTGAGTACGCGAAACTAATCCCCTCCCAACCGGCCACACTTAATAACCTGTGTTCTTGAATGGTTTATATAGTGAACTTTTATCCAAAGCCCTTTACAATGTGCATTAGATTCATCCCAATTCCATTCACACATTCAAAAACTGATTGTGGAAGGCACCAAGTTGTCTTGTTCAAGGACACTTCGACATGAAGCCAGGAGTTGCCATGCAGGGATTGAACCAGGCAGGAACCTTCCGGTTCTTAAGACGCCGCTCTACCTCTTGAGCCACCGCTGGCCCAAACATAATTCAGTGCTCGTCTTTGGAGTTAATAATAGCCAATTCTGTCATTTTCCCATGTTTATGTTAGCTAGGGAAGTAAGATGATGTCATTTATTGTCTCCGCCAGGCCGAAAGGCATGGCGAGAGTATGTTTTCGCCCCTGTCCGTCCGTCCGTGTGTGTGTCCGTGTGTCCGTCATTCTGTCATTTTGTGTACAGCTAATCTCTGGCACCGTTGGCTTGATCGCAGAGAAACTGTGCACACACACTCCCTGGATGCCAGAGCAGAACCTCTGCCCCAAATTTTTCACATGGGCCTGTTATAGCGCCACCAGGAGGCCGCTTTTTGCAAAACACATTTTTGGACAGTACTCCTACAGATTTTGGCCAAAAATCCCCCAAATCGGTACACAGTATCTCTATAGTCATTAAAAGAAACGGCTAATTTCAGATTTTTCAAATTCCATCCTGATTGGCAAAAATTGGCTTTCAAAGTTTGCAGGAGTACTCCGTTTCGAACAAAATGCCTCAAATCATGAACACAGCATGCAATTTCCGTGAAATTTTGCTCACACATTCCCATTAGGCCGAGGAAGAAATGGCAGTTGAAAATGTTCAAATCAGCCTCATGGTGGCGCTGTAACAGGCCGATTCGTGTTTTTACCTATAACTGCACCGATCAGTGTAAAACTTTGTATGCACACTCTCTAGAGGCCAAGGAAAAACCTTTGCCCTGCATTTTTCACATTTGCCTTTTATAGCACCACCAGGAGGCAGACTTATGTAAAACACATTTTTTTATATTAAGCCTTCAGATTTGATCCAAATTTCACGCAAATAGGTACACATGATCTCTATAGTCATGTGATCAAGACGGATCGGTTTGATTTTTCATATTCCATCCTGATTGGCTAACATTGACATTCATGTTTGCAGGAGTGGCCCGTTTTGAACAAAATGCATCATGAACGCAGCGTCCGATTGTGGTGAAACTTTGAATGCACATTTGCACTACGTTGAGGAACAAATGCCACCCTTTTAACATTGGAATGTTATAGCGCCACCAGCAGGTCAAAATTAGCAAAACACATTTTTAGAACAAAATGCCTCAAATCATGCATGCAGTGTCCGATTGCCGTGCACAGCTTAGGAATAAATGGCACCCTTTTCACATTGGCCTATTATAGCGCCACCAGGAGGCCATAATAACCTACCTGACCTGGCGGAGACTTGTGCTCCGAGGAGCACTTTTTCTAGTTTTCTTTGTTTTCATGAGATTGTATTGGTTTCTTCCCAGTTAACCGTTTTCAACCCTATTTTGTTCTACAAGCTGCACACAGTATCTC
Organism: Gymnoscopelus braueri; assembly: GCF_963280865.1. Lineage (NCBI taxonomy): Eukaryota > Metazoa > Chordata > Actinopteri > Myctophiformes > Myctophidae > Gymnoscopelus > Gymnoscopelus braueri. The sequence goes on along the minus strand of NC_137608.1, from coordinate 14,901,872 downwards.
ATCAAGCTCGTAGATGGTCTATTTTCAAAGCAGAACACCATTGTACTGCGAATTATAAAATAGGGCTTAAGTCAGGAGTCTTCAATGTTTTTCAGGCCAAGGACCCCTTAGCAGAGACAGAGATGAAGCAAGGACCCCCCCCCCACCTACATATTGTATAAAACTGTGTTGCAACTTAAACTTTTACATAGATTTCAGAGATAGCTTTATAGACTTGTTTGACATACATGATCTATTCTATTGATATGTTGGATTCATGTTAATGTGTATTTTCAGATAGTTAATCTTTTAAATCCTCAATATTTAGTCAACTTGACCGTTGGCTCTGTACTTGGTCTGCTCTTTTTCCCTCTACATGCACCAGCTCTCCGAAAATAGCAGATCTACAAGCTCACAAGATCTTGTTGTGTTGATGTTAGCTCGTAGATCTGCTATTTTCGGCTAATGTTCCCCACCACACAAAGATTTGGCGGACCCCCCTGTAATTACTCATGACGACCCCCTAGGGGTCCCGGACCACCTGTTGAAGACCCATGGCTTATGTGGTTAAAATCGGTTTTGTTTAGGCTTTTGTTCACCCTAATGTTAAATCAAATCTCAAATCCTTTATTCTACATTAATCAAATTTTGTAAATAAATGCACATTCTTCATATTGACCTATTGTGTCTTTGCTGCTGATTGGGACATAGGGGGGCAGATGGGCTTTATTCATGTTGTTTGTCTTGGACAATCCCCTACGCCGGGCGAATCAGGCGTCATTAATTTCCATTCACGTTTGATTTGTTCAAGCCGGTGAGAACAATACAATGTCAATGAGGCGCCAGATTCTGCAAGTCCCCTTTAAACAGTAAACAGCTTTCTCTTCCCCCTCCCTCCCTCCTCCCTCCCTCCCTTCCTCCCCCCAAACACAACATCACCTAGGGATGCAAAAATAATTTTAGCATCCCCGCATACAGACTCATGGAGGAGACTATTGAATTGGAAAAATAGTGGAAGAAAAGAACGCCTTCATTCAGCCGCCTGTGCAACCCTGTGCAAATTAAGAAAAGTGGCAATGTGCAATTACCTCCTCAATAGCCAGTTCAATAACCACTATTACACAGCCTGGGCCCAGCCTCCCTCTCAACAGGCACAGCCAGACGGAGGGCCACGGCTACAAAAGGATGGTAAAAAGACGCCGCAGGGTCATTTCAGAAAAATGCCTCCGGGTGTGTCGCAAGGCACAGTGGGAGTTAATATGTAGTGTGGAGATAAAAAACCACCGTTGTTGAAACTCTTTTGCTTTCTATTGATGTGTTTGACAGTGGCATCTGGGGCTCCTATTGATCTGTTATTGACTGCTGACCCTCTCCGCCCACTGTTCTCTATGGAGGCACCACAAAGCGACTAGATAGTAATTGCATATGCATGCTAAAAGAGAAACAGTAGGCTGCCTCGCACACAGAGCCACACGCACTCAAAGAGACGTGTGTGTTCTCAACAAGCACATCGCCATTAACCCATTAAGACCGGGAACGCATCATCTGTGTCGTTTTTAAAGATTTCTTTGGGCTATTTAAAAATAGCAGATCTACAAGTTCATAGCGCGGCACCGAGTGCCGCGCTATGAACTTGTAGATCTGCTATTTTTGGAAAAATCTTGAACATTTTTGCAAATCTTAATTTTATTATTTTTTAAAGCGAAAATGTTTAACTCTGTTACAACTTCTGGGGGGGGGGGGTCCCTGGAACAACATATCTTGAGATGGGGGGTCCACGGCCAAATACATATACATTTTTTGAGAACCACTGATATTATAGCAACATACGTTTTTTCAAAAAAACTGTTAGGATTTTGAAGACATTTGTAGACTCCCCCAGAAGCAAAGATTTTTGAGTTAAAAATATTCGCTTTAAAATATTCAAAGACCCAAGATTTTCCACGTTTTTTTTCCAAAATATAGCCGCTGTGAGCTTGTAGATCTGCTATTTTCGAATAGCCCAAAAAAATAAAAATAAATGACAGAGATGCGTTCCCGGATTGAATGGGTTAAAAATACAGAAATTGCTCAGGCCTGCCACAGCGACAAATACTACACAGCAGTCTCTACAAGGCTGTGAGAACGAGGGACGAATCAAAGGAGTGTTTCTAATGCAGGAGTCATAGCGAGTGCGACTATATACCTCCCATGCCGTGAGCCTCCCCACAGTATGTATCCCCCCCCCCCCCCACTCCCACCATAAGCCCCACATACACCACCAGCACCACCACCACCACACTGGGTCCCTCTCAAACCCATGTATCTACAAACGAGTCTCAAGACAGATGGATGCATCAGGCCCTGGTATAGAGAGAGAAGAACATTCATTCCTCCCTCTCTCCACCGAACGCTTGAAAGCACACAGACAGCACCTCCTGCTGGGAGGCAGCTGAAACCAGTGGTGGAAAGTAATTAAGTATATGTACTCAAGTACTGTACAATTTTGAGGTATTTTTACTTTACTGGAGTATTTCCGATTTTCAGTACTTTTACTTCTACTCCACTAGTACATCTCAGAGGCAAATATTGTACTTTTTACTCCACTGCAATTATTTGAAAACTTTAGTTACTAGTTACTTTGCAGATATAAATTATTATATTATAAAACATACATTAACCACTTCAGCCCTATGTTATACCTTAGGCTATTTGAAAATAGCCGATCTACAAGCTCACAACGCGTCGCATCGCGACGCGTTGTGAGCTTGTAGATCTGCTATTTTCAAACATTTTAGTACTTTTACTTTTGGTACATTAAAGGTACAGTAGGGTAAGTGATTTTCTTTGGTTAAAATAAGTGTTAAATAGCTCTATATTCTGATAGTACTCATTGCTAGAGTGTTCGTTTCAGTTTCATTTCCAATTTTATCCAATCAGGATAGAGAACTCAATCAGGATATAGATTAAACAAGTGAAATTGGAAGTGGTGACAATAAGAAATGAGCAGACAAAATTGGAACTGGAACACTATAAAAATGAAGCTTAAAAATTGGTACTTTCTCCTGATTGGCTGAGATTTTGACACCTACCGGAAAATGTGTTTTCTGTTTATTAAAGAGCTGGAGTGACGGGGAGACTCCTGTTACTGAACAAACACTCTATAGCAATGATTACTATCAGAATATAGTGCTTTAACCTTTTAACAAAATACTTTTTGTTTTAACCCAAAAATATCACTATCACTTTGATGCCAACACTTTTGCACTTTCATTCAAGTAACATTTCGAACACAGGCCTTTTTATTTGTAACAGAGTATTTTTATATTGTGGTATTGCTAACTTTTTAACTTAAGTAAAAATATCTGGCTGAAACGAACCCCTCCTGACAGCCCATGAGAAAACAGAGGTACACAGCCGGACGACCAAACCCAGGGACGACAAACATGTCTTCCTGCTGTATAACTCATAGTGTCTCCTCTTCTTCCTGCGCGCTGATAGATTGAAGAGGGAAGTCAATAACACAGAGCGGAGCGGTAGACAGACATCTACCCGGGCTACTGTGCATTTTCCAGCACTCCATCTCACTCAAATCTCACCCTCTCCATCAAGGATAGCTGCGGTCGCATTGGCACATTCAACGCTTTGATGTTTGGGGGCCGCCATTCACTGCTCACTTCTCTCTCTGACACTATGGGCTTTTTCTTTCAATGGGTTGGAGACCGAAGCTCTCACCAAATGGCGCGTGAAATAAAATAGTGACACACGCCCCAATGGAACCTAATAAGACATCACATTACACAGAGATGAGAAACTATAACATTACCATGGCAACCACCGCGAGGCACACACACACACACAGCCAGCATGCAGGGACTGTGTGGTGACAAGAGAGAAGAAAGAGAGAGAGAGAGAGAGAGAGAGAGAGAGAGAGAGAGAGAGAGGCTGGGTGGGAGAGGGAGAGGAGAGGAGAGGAGAGGAGAGGAGAGGAGAGGAGAGGAGAGGAGAGGAGAGGAGAGGAGAGGAGAGGAGAGGAGAGGAAAGGAGAGGAGAGGAGAGGAAAGGTGAAGTGAAATGAATGCATAGAATGTTAATGGTATAGGCTAGTGGCCCCTACAGAGTGTCAAGTGTTTTAGTGAGACTGTGTTTTACACACAGCTCTAGCAGCCTGCATGCCTCCCTCTATCTCTGCCATCATCATCACATGGTAGCTAGCGCTCCAGTGCACCATTTCCCCATGACAGTGTCAATGCTAACTCCTAATTAGCGCGTATCATAATTCCGGCACCAAAAAAAAAAACTCAGCCGTTCTCACGACCGCTACACCGATGAGTGGCGGGATTAATTGGCACGCTAAACTCAGATGACCTCTCGCTGGTCTCATCAGAGACCAACACTTTGCGTGCGTGCGTGCGTGCGTGCGTGCGTGCGTGCGTGCGTGCGTGCGTGCGTGCGTGCGTGCGTGCGTGCGTGCGTGCGTGCGTGCAAATGTCAGAGAAAGAAAAAAAATAACAAGGAAAAAAGAAAAGAGAAAAAAAACGCTGATCCAGCTCGTATATTATCTGTGTTTTTTAGCAACTGGGCCGTGTGTTCATGGGACGCTACAGTAGAACATAAAAAAGAAAAATCTCCATCAGCGCCGCTCCTGATTTAGTTTCATTTGCGAGCTTAGATTCAACTGCATCGAGAATATCCTTGAAATGAGAGCCACCGAGCATGGCTTCTGAAGTGCTGAATCTGCAATAAATACAGCACAATTTTTTGTGCACACTACCAGAGGAGAGGAGAAATACGCCGACTGGGCGTCTATGAAATCCCAGCCTTTCAGTAGCAGCTGCAAGCAGTCCAGGAGGGAGAGTTGGGGGGGTGGGGTGGGGTGTGGGGGGTTGTAGGGAAGGGCGGGGGGGGGGGTGGGAGTGAAGTGGATGGCGTAATTCTGAGCATCTGGAGCAGCAGGCAGAGCAATGCCAGCCTGCCAGCCTACGGCCCAGCCGATCAGAGAGTGGCACTGCCAGCCACTGCCAGCCAGTGCAGACGCGGGCGGCCTAGGCTGACGACGCCCTGTTTATTTTTACACCAGCTGGTAACTAACCCAGTCAGACCGGGAACGTGTCTGTGTAACCTACTTTAACCGTTATTTTTTTATACTTTGGCTCCACCAAGTGCCGTGCTACGAGCTTGTAGATCTGCTATTTAAAAAAAATCTTGAACATTTTTTGCAAATCTTTGAATATATATTTATATATATTTTTTTACTAAAGGGTCCATGGAACAAGATATTTTGCTGGGGATCGGCGGCCAAAAACATAATTTTGGGGGTCCTTGACATGAAAAAGTTTTAGAACCACCGACATAGAAACATAGGTTTTTTTTTTTTTAAACTGTTAGGATTTAGAAGACATTTGCAAAGATTTGCACCCATTTTCACGATTCTTTTTCAAAAATAGCAGATCTGCAAGCTCAAAGCGCGGCACCGAGTGCCGCGCTATGAGCTTGTAGATCTTCTATTTTTGAATAGCCAAAAGACATCTAAAAATGACAGCGATGTGTTCCCGGATTGAATGGGCTAAACAGGAGCCGACTGAGGCAGCCAAACCATTCACTAGCTGAACAATAAGTGGAAAAGGGGAGGAAGGTGAGAAAACACATATGAGCTGCAAAAGGAGGGGAAAAGGGGGCGAAAAGACGCAAATCGCCCACCTACGACGTCCAGCAGGAAGCTAGTGAACAATGGGCACAAGAGGAAATGAAAGAATAATGTTAAACGTAGGACAGGAGTATATTATCGTCCGTCAGGTGGAACAACCTCATACTCTATTATCCAACACTGTCACTTTTCAGGATTCAAATTCAAAACGTAGCAGATCTTGCTACTTTTGTATACTTTTGTGTGACGCTGTGGTATGATCAAGAAGGGCATCAGTTTACGGTAACATATAGTAATGTACTATAATGTGGCATAGAACAGTGGTCCCTGAAACATTTTCATGTCAAGGACCCCCCCCAAGTTGATTTCACTGCAGCCCGACCCATTTGAAAACATTTTGTGAAACACAATTCCTGAACCAAATGGAACCTTACGGGTCCATTTAGTTCCATTGATACACTTTCAGGGTTAAAATAACAATAATAAAGAGGATTTTACAGTGTAGATTGGGGTCCCAGACCCAGAGATTTAAAAAAATAGTATAACATGTGGGTCCGTGGCCTAATGCAAGGGTTCCCAAACTTTTCAGGCAGCGACCCCCCAAAATAATCATATTTGAACTGGGGACCCCCCCACCCTGACATGCACTTGGAATTGTAGGCATTACATTTAGTTTGACTCGGTTCCATAGATAAATATTGTGAAAATAGCCAAACTACAAGCTCAGTGCGAGGCGTTGAAGCGTAAAAAAAGCACAAAAGTCATTAAAAATTTTTTTTTTCAAACTTTAGAAATGTGCAGATACCCTGTATACACTTATACTGTATGTTGGTTTGTTTACTGTTGAGTGAGAAAACAATGTTGCACATTGTTTTTTGGGGACCCCCCAAAATAATTTGGGGGGGTTTGGGAACCACTGGCCTAATGTATATCAAACTGGGGGTCCTAGAAATGAAAAAGGTTGAAAATCACTGATATAGTAGACATACATATTAGTACTTGTAGCACTGGCTTTGTATAGACGATGCAATGCTGCATATAGAGACATTTATCACTGACCGACCGCAATAATGACAGGGATAATTTGAAATGCAAAGCGTAGGTCTTACTTAATTCACCTTCTTTATTCTAGAGTAATGCAGTGTTGTGTAGCCACATCACTCACACAGAGACACCAGCACATTATATCTGACTCCAAGACGGAGCCTTTAAAGCTGTTAACATGACAGACGGATGGATATGCAGAGGCCTGGCAGGCATCATGCATGGGTAGTGTCGGCCTGTCTGTCTGCCTGCCTGTGTGCGTGTGCATTATCCCCCCCCCACCCACCCACCACCAACAGTTTCTCAGGCTAAAACAAATATGAGTTGCATGCAAATGAAGCAAGACGCTGAAAAAGACCTGGAGGTATAGGCAGCACGCTGTTCGATGCGACAACAACAACAAAAGATTTTAATATGTATGCAAAAAAGGAAAAAAAATAATAAGTTTACTGCGCAGATAATGAATTTCAGATGAGGTCAAAATGCATTACTGTGAAATGCATTATTGACAGAGTAATGAAATTCAATTAAGGCACATGAATGGCATTTATGCTTGGAGGCGAGAAAATTTCGCCCAATCTTTGTATGGGGAATTTTATGAGACACAGTGCTGACCTCAAAGAAAAGAACGCAAATAATTCCATTATCTAGTTAAGGAAATCAAAAGCTAATTCTGGCTAAATTCAATTGTAATACCCATGAAGCCTCAATGAAAACAAAACATTATTGAGCTCTGAGAGAAATTTCATTTGGTGGAGTCGATGTGAAAAATTACATACACATTTGAGTGGTTAGAAACCATTTAATACTGATTGCACAACAGACTGTACAGTACAGTAATATTTATACTAGCAGTAGAAGTAGTAGTAGCTACTTTAATACTGATCTCACAACATATTGTACAGTAGTAGTAGTAACAGCAGCAGTAGTAGTAGTACTTTATTTATTTATTTATTTTCAAAGCTGTTTTACCCTTTTTCTCCCCACTTTACTACTTGTACTAAATGGTGTGTAATAGTCCATTAAAGCGGACTAGCCGATGGGTCCTTTAACCGATTCGTTTATTTGTAAATCTTGGGTGCCGATGGCCTAGTGGTTAAGGCACTATCACGGCACATATAGGCTCTGATGCAGCCTGACAACGACTCGAAAGTTCGATTCCCGACCCCGACGAACCTTTTCTGCGCGTCTCTCCCCAACTCTTTCCCCGTTCCCTGTCATTACAATCCGGGTACGCATGCTGTGTCATTTTAGATTTTTAGCTATAACGATTATTTTATACTTTGGGCTATTCAAAAATAGCAGATATACAAGCTCATAGCGCAGCACTGAGTGCCGCACTTGTCTGTTTGTTCAGTAACAGGGTCTTTCCAGATCTTTAATAAATAGAGAACACATTTTCAGGTGGGTTACAACATTTCAGCCAATCAGGAGAGAGTACCCATTTATCAGCTTCATCGAATCAAGAGAGTGTGAAACCATTTATTAGCTTATGTTGTTCTATTTCCAATGGGACAACAGACAAAATTGGAAACGGGACAACATAAGCTAATAAATGGTTTCACTCTCTTGATTCGATGAAGCTGATAAATGGGTACTCCCCCCGATTGGCTGAAATGTTGTAACCCACCTGAGAATGTACAGTATTCTCTATTTATTAAAGATCTGGAGAGACCCTGTTAGTGAGCAAACACGCTGTAGCAATTACAATCAGAATATAGAACTTTGGCGTTTTAAACTTTTTGTTTGAACCCAAAAATATCACTTACAACCACCTTTAATTTGATAATTACGCACCTGAAAAAGCATTACTAAGAAGAAGGGACAGGTGCACTTTCAGCAAGTTTCCACTTGTACTGGCATAAGATCAAACCACCACTCGATGCTCTCCATAGACCATTGGTTCTCAAAGTGGGGTCCGGGGACCCCCAGGGGTCCTTGGGGGGGTTCCAGGGGGTCCCCCGGCAAAATGTGTTAATATAGCATCATAATCATTTTAACCACTTTAACCTTTATACTTTGGCTATTCAAAAATAGCAGATATACAAGCTCATAGCGCGGCACCGAGTGCCTCGCTATGAGCTTGTAGATCTGCTATTTTTGAAAAATCGTGACCATTTGTGCAAATCAATATATACAGTATATATTTTAAAGCGAACATTTGTAACTCAAATCTTCACTTCTGGGGGTGTCCGCGGCCAAATACATTATCTAAAAATGTTTTCTAAATCCTAACAGTATGTTGCTATATCAGTTGGTGCTCCAACTTTTCCATGTCAAGCAAGGATCCACATGAAAAGGCATTATTAAGAGGATGGGACAGGTGTTCCTCCTAGGACTTGTACTGGCATAAGATCAAACCATCACTTGATGCTCTCCATAGACACGCTAGATAGAAAGCGCTAAAAACCTATTGCTGGAAAAACATCCTGTGTTACATCATTACCGTCAAGTGTACCGAGGCCTGCACAGTGTGTACCTTTGATAAGGCTCTGTTCTGGTAGAGTTCATTCAGTGTCTCAGCATTATGCCCACTAGCAAGTACCAAGTCTTTTGATAATCCTTCCCAGTTCCCAGCATGTTGCCAATTCCCTGTATAAAGTTTACAAATGAGAGCAAAAGCCTAATACTTGCTATAGCTTTATTGTTGTTAGCTTTTTGTTGTTTTTAGGCTAGCACACTGGTTCTCAAAGTGGGGGCCGGGGACCCCCAGGGGTCCTTGAGGGGGTTCCAACTTGTAGATAGGATTTTTCTTTGAATCTTGAAAGCTTTTTGACTAAATGCTTATGCTTTTATGGCAGTCCCTGCATGCAGTGGTGGAAAGTAACTAAGTACAAAGTAACTAAGTACTACTTATTTTCAATTTCCAATACTTTTACTTCTACCCCACTACATCTCAGAGGCAAATATTGTACTTTTACTCCACTAAAATTATTTGAAAACTTTAGTTACTAGTTACTTAGATTTAGACTTAGATTTTGAAAACTTGAAATGGGACATTTTATATAATGAGTACTTTTAACTTTTGGTAATGTACATTTTGATGCAAATACTTTTACTCAAGTACATTGTATTTCTGTATTGCAGTATTAATACTTTTACTTAAGTAAAACATTTGAGTACTTTTTCCACCACTGCCTGCATAGCACAAAATCCTTTCAAATGGGGGTCCACTCCGCGGCCAAGTCCTTGACATGGAAATGTTTGAGAACCACTGAGCTGTGGGCTACCTATAATATGCCTGACAGAATACCATTAGAAGCATCTCTTTGCAAACATGACAGGCTTTTAGCTTATTTTAAAGAATAATAGAGCCTTGACTGTTCTCTTTTATGGACCCTGTAATGAGATTTCCTCCAGTTTGTTTCAGCCCAAAGTGCTTCAAGTGTATTCATTCATTGAGGCCTATGGCCTTGGCTGAATAACAATCAGGTTCAACATCCCGGCCTTCCATTAGAGGTGAACAACAACACACACGCTTTTGTTTGCCCCTGTCTTAAGGTTGAAAGCGCTACCGTAGCGCCACTTAGCGTAAGAGTCAAATCCCTGAGTGTTGTCGAGGCATATCCCCCTCTTAAGCCATTCAATCCGGGAACGCATCCGTGTTGTTGTAGATGTCTTTGGGCTATTCAAAAATAGCAGATATACAAGCTCATAGCGCGGCACTCAAGCTTGTATATCTGCTATTTTTGAAAAATCTTGAAAATGTGTGCAAATTCTTTGAATACATATATTTTTTAAAGCGAACTTTTGTCATTTGTCAAATGTTCATAATTATGTCAAACATTTGACAAATGTCTTCTAAATCCTAACAGTTTTTTGAAAAAAATATGTGTTTCTATATCAGTGGTTCACAAACTTTTTCATGTCAAGGACCACCCAAAATGATATATATTAGGCCGCGGACCCCCCATCTCAAAATATGTTGTTCCAGGGACCCCAGAAGCAAAGAGTTGAGTTACAAATGTTGGCTTTAAAAAATATATAGTTATATATATATAACCTTCAAGGTTTTTCAAAAAATAGCAGATCTAAAAGCTCATATCTGCTATTTTTGAATAGCCCAAAGAAATCTTAAAATGACACAGATGCATTTCCCGGATTGAATGGGTTAAGATACAGCTGACAAGTGCGGTATCATCTGAAAGTTCTTGCATGTGACTAAATGTGGCCTGGTTATCTTATTTAAAATAGTCTGCATACAAAGTAAACACAAATTGGGACAAAGCTGTCCCTTGAGGTATATATGGATGAGTGTGTGGGACACTGTTGTGTGTATTTAGTGAAGGGGGGGGGGGAATACACACAGTGCTTGCTTGAGTCTAGTCTAATAGGTTTGTAATTGGGAGTGTTCTAGTGTGTGAGGAGTGTGCACGACGTGCGTGCACGTTTGTGTGTACTATAGCTAATGGGGCTTGCACGCACCACAAGTCTCAGAGTTTGTACAAGCTTTCAAGGATGAGAATGAGATCCACTGCAGGGACACGGCTAGGGGTGGACAGTATAAACCATATATAGAAGGTATAAGGGTTTTTTGAGCGAAGGAGCGCTTTGGATATCGTGTCCACAGGGCTTCTTACTAAGCGCACAGAACGTTTATTGGCGCCCGCAAAGTCCGAACCTATCAACCGTTATTGCTGTCTGTGTTATTAGCACTAATAGCCTATAGCTCAGTGGGTCTCAAACTTTTGAAATGAAAAAGCCAGTATTTGGCCGTGGACCCCGATCTGAATTCTTTTTTTGTGCTAGAGACCCCCAGAAGCTTTGAGTTAAAAATGTTCGCTTAAAAAATAATAATTTTATTCATATTTATGATTTATAAATAATAATACAAATATTTTCAAAACTTTTCATGATTTAAAAAAAATACAGATCTACAAGCTCATAGCGCGGCACGAAGTGACGCGCTATGAGCTTGTATATCTGCTATTTTTGATTAGCCAAAGTATAAAATAATGGATGCCCTGGTAACCCCCAAAGGACCCCTGGGGGTCCCCGGACCCCACTTTGAGAACCAATGGCCTTGCTGTAAATAACAGTAAACCAGGACTTGTCATGGTTGTGGCAACGACTCAAAGTCAGCATTCTCGGCATCCAGAGTTTTTTTTTTCCTAGAGCACCCTGGCCTGGTCGCTTCAAGCAGAAAATAGTAGATAAAGTGCCACTCATCATCGATGTCACGCTTCATCGTCCTGGCTGTGTCTGAAAACCCGGTCATTTACGACCTGACTTTAGAATCGTTTGCCGCAACCATGAGAAGTCCTTGTTTATTGTTATTTCAGCGGTAACGTGTCATTATTCCGACATCCCGTTGGTCCGCCTGGCCCCGTTATAAACTAAGCCTATCCCTAACCCTAACCTCACACTAACCTAACGGTCGGGAATAATGAGATGTCGGTGCTGGGAAGAGGAGCTCTCCAGCGTGTCTTTACCATAGACGTGCATGGCAGAAAGTGGAGAAAGGCGCTGGCAGTTCAAAGAAAATGCTTTCTGTGGACACAGCCCTAAATTTACCCTTTACCGTAATGACCGGTAGAGCTTTTCTTTTGTTTTGTTTTTGATAAGTTGTTTTGTTTCTGCTGTTGTCTACTTGAAGTTATTCCTTTCACTTTCTGCAGCTTGATTTTATTATATTTTATGAAGTGTTTTTCACAGATGGAGGTCATTTGAGAAAAGCTTTTGTATTTCTTTTCTATTATTGCAGTTTTGCACAATAAATGTTCATAAACCATTTAGACCTGAGACTAATTCTAAAAAGGTTTTCTGAAAAACCTCAAATATTTATTCAAAAATTAAGATGTTTCACAAAAGAGAGAACCCCCCCTCCCCTCTCTCTCTCTTTCCTCTGTATGAATGTGAGTGTCTTTGGTTACTGTCTGTCTTTGTCTATCAATTTTATATTGTTTTGATACGCCTTGCATTTAAACATATGTGTGTTATCTTGTTACTGTTCTTACTGTTTTGTTCTGTTATGTTGTTTGTTGTTTTGTTTTAATTGTTTGTTTGTTTGTTTTGTCAGAAAATGACAGACCTCTTTGTCCTTACTATTACCACAATGTTCTTTTTACTGTCTGCAAAAAAGTAATAGAGATTTGTAAAAAATATATACATATATATTAAAAAATTACAAAAAAAATATGTTGCTATATACTGTACATAGCAATAACAACCCCAAAAGGGGGTTCCCGGATTGAAAGGTACAGTTAGGTATAGGGGTTCCAGGTCTATAATGGGTTAAAATACTATAACTTATATAATAGCTGCTATGTAGTTGACATACCAGTGCATAAGCCCTTCAGAAGCATTTATAGACTTATCTTCTTAATACTATAATTGACAAGCTGAGCCATGTTGTGCGTTTGTGTGTTTATGAGCTTTGGTTGTCAGGGGTCCCACAGCAGACCAGCCGCCCAACTGCCTCCAAACTTGGCACAAATATTGCTCACGGGTCTGGCTATTGGGTAGGCTACTTTTTCCCCCTTTTAATTTGCATACAAGTTGAGTAATTTGCATAAACAGCCCATTTTTGTATGGAGGTGCTTTCTTTTTTTATCCCACGATTTTGTAACCCCATTTTTTCACCCAGTGCCAATTGACTATGTAATCCTGGGCGCTATACTCCCTCTGCCAGCCTAGGGAGAGCCCAGAACTGAGCTCATGCCTCCTTCAATGCATGAGGAGCTAGCAAGCCGCTTCTTATCACCCGACAGGGGGGAGTTTCCCCGGTAGGACGTAGCGTGTGGAAGGAACACGTTATTCCAACCTCCTTTCCCCTCCATTAGGCGCCCTGGCTGACCAGGGATAGGCAGTATAGAGAACAGGATTACTGCATGTTTTTTGCGAGGGTACCTACCCTAGGGGACACGGGGAGAACATGCAAAGTCCACACAGAAAGGCCCTTTCACCAACCCCACCTAGGGTATGGGCACTGATGACGCAGAGGAGAGGACACGCCCCCAGCGCCCACAGCGTCCCCGGCGGGAATCGAACCAAAGACCTTCTAGCTGTGAGGCAACAGCGTTACCGTGCCCCCAAATAGCCTATTTTTGTATGGAGGTGCTTTCAGGTAGTTTAAAAAAAAAGTAATATAACGTGATATATACCTACCGTTATATATTTATATTTGTTCCAGACCCCACACTGCATCAGTCAGAATAACAGACTGCATCCATTGCCCATATACGATAGAGGAGCTCAATCATAAATATCCACAGGTGTACAGGTGTGTACGTGACTACCAGCGTGTGCACACCCACACACACACATGGACACCCACCACATGCACGCGCGTGACGGCGGAAGCACCGTTGCAATTGAAATGATTTAAGTAAGGGAATCAAGATGGGTTTCCTGAAGAAAGGTCCTGCACTCCATCAATAATTCATAGCCTTGGTTATTTACTTTCGGCTGGGGTGCTGCTAACACCAGTTCATCGTTCCTGCAGAAATAGCTAAGGCTGCATTAAAAAAAAAAAAAAAAAAAAGTAAAAGAAAAGAAAATAAGACAAAAGAGAAAAGGGAGCAGAGAAAATAAAGGGGAGTAGAAGAGAAACAAATAAGCCAAGTGGAAGCACATGATGAAAAAGATGAAAAAGAATAAAAGGCTGACTATTTAAGCCCTACTGCAGCACAGTGACTGCACTGCTCAGACTAGCCAGGCTTTGCAATGGGTATATGTATGCTATCTTTCTGATATAACGCACTATGAAATGATGTGACCCATGCACCGCCATATGATGCATGACGTCCGTGCATTGGATGACATATTATATGCCTCACTCCATGGTAGAACAGTGAAGTGGAGTGATAGAGGGAGGGAGGGAGGTTGGAGGAGAGAGGGAGAGGGAGAGAGAGAGAGAGAGAGAGAGAGAGAGAGAGAGAGAGAGATATGAACCTGAGAGAGAGAGATATGGGGGTATGTCCCAGAAGGCTAAGATGAGGTAAAAATCACACTTCATCTTCTTTTTTTCTTTTTTACACACTTGAACAGAGCTCGGGTTGAGTGGTGTGTCATGACACATATAGGGGTCATCTCAACCAGACCCCCACTTTGTCCTCGTCAGGTATATAGTCCCATATCTGCAGTGCCATATAGGTGTCATCACTCACCACTTCACACAGCCTGGCCCACTGGCTGACAAACTGTGACTGAATGTGACAGAACAACATGGAGACTCTCCCACCCCACCTGCCCCCACCCGCCACTGATTGATTGGTTGACTATGATGATGTGCATGTGCTTGATTGAGTAATATAGGGGCGATATTAATGTGTGTGTGCGTGTGTGTGTGTGTGTGTGTGTGTGTGTGCGTGTGTGTGTGTGTGTGTGTGTGTGTGTGTGTGTGTGTGTGTGTGTGCCTGCGCCTGTGTGTGTGTATGTGTGTGTGTGTATGTGGGGGCCGGGCACGAGGAAAACTACGAGAAAAAAAGAGACATTTAATGTGAAATATAAATCAGTGAGTGGATGTGTACTACTTGGCTCTGTGTGATCTGCCCATGTGACGCCTGGATGACTTGTCCTCAGTTTATATCAGGGTGTGTGTGTGTGTGTGTGTGTGTGTGTGTGTGGATGTTTCCCATGATGCATCCTGTGGCCAGTTAAGGTTGAGCACATTAATGAAACGTATACACTGGGCTGGCCCCGGGAGCAGAGAGACGGAGCCAAGAGCCATTTCAGAGTGAGCAACAGCCCGGCCTGACTGGTAATACTTTAACTCCCTTTAATAGAAAAGCCAGAGAATGGGACCGCTGTCACACAGCACGACTCTAATCAAATCCCAGGCTCCCATAGCTCCCTGCACCACCAACAACCTGCAGGGATATTTCCCTGTGTGCTGCTGCTTCTCTGACGGCCCCACACACACACACACACACACACACACGCGCATGCACGCATGCACGCACGCACGCACGCACGGCCGCACGCACGTTCATCGATGCCTCAGTTCTGTCCCGCAAATAAACACAACACGGGAAACAGAGACAGCTAATCAAATCTGACTCTATAGTACCAGGAGTCGTGCCCCATTAACCCGTTAATACCGGGAACGCATCTGTGTGTCATTTTTAGATTTCTTATACAAAAATAGCAGATCTACAAGCTTGTAGCGAGGCACCGAGTGCCGCGCTACAAGCTTTTAGATGTGCTAATTTATCTGAATATATATACGTTTAAAGCGAACATTTTTAACTCCGATCTGTGCTTCTGGGGGGTCCTGGAACAACATATTTTGAGATGGGGGTCCACGGCCAAATACATATAATTTTGGGGTCCTTGACATGAAACAGTTTGAGAACCACTGATTATAGCAACATACGTTTTTTTCAAAAAACTGTTAGGATTTAGAAGACTTTTTAGAATCCCCCAGAAGCAAAGATTTGAGTTACAAATGTTCACTTAAAAAATATATATATATTCAGAATTACTGCATGTTTTTTTGTGAGGGTATCTACCCTAGGGGACACGGGGAGCAAAGATTTTCACAAATGTTCAAGATTTAAAAAAAAAATTGATCTATAGCGTGGCACTCGGTGCCGCGCTATGAGCTTGTAGATCTGCTATTTTTGAATAGCAAAAAAATCTTAAAATGACACAGACGCGTTGCCGGTCTTAAAGGGCTAATGACTAACACCGATCCGCTTGCACGTCTAACACAGAATGAGCAGAGTGAACGGCACGTCGAATAAACAGCCGGTCAGGTTTTATTTCGGGAGTAAAACACAACTGTACGTGCAACATGACCTAATGTTCTTTAACTACCATTCCACCCCTGTGAGGAACTTCATTATGACTGGAAACAATTAGCGAGAGCAACGTATGTAATGGGCTCTCAGCTTCCAACAGCACAGTCAATAGCCTGGAAATGGAAACTCTGCTCTAATCACTAATGAGAAAATTGTGGAGGGACAAGAAGGAGGGTTGCAAGTCACTGGGGAACGGGGGGGGATATAAGAAGAAAAGGCAGCTAAATCGCTAATATACGGGACTGCAACATAAAGCTAGAAAATGCACCATCTGTGAAAATAAGAACCGATTCTTCTCGCTTTCATGGGACACACATACATCCAAATAATAATCTGATTCAACGCTGATCAAAAAGGTAATCACGGAGGGAGTCACAGGGCGAATTGTTAACTCTCGTGATCATGATCTTCCCGCGTATACAGCTGATGCGTTTTACTGCTAACTCTGCAATTGACCCAAGCCTTGGAGCTGGGCTGGGGTGTGGTGGAAATCACATCAGCAATCAGCGTGGTAATGGATTAAGTTTATGGCTGATACAGAGCCGAGACCTGCAGCTCCTATAGTATACTGAGAAATCCACAGCCAAGACAACACACAGCGGCGATGGCTCCGCAAACACTCGCTCGGCACCTGAGGTAGCATGTACTGTACAAAAAGCTTCAGCTAAATTATGTTCTGTTCACAGGAATTCCTCTGCGTGTCAGGTATAATGATAGCCTAACCCATTCTATCCGGGAACGCATCTGTGTAAACCACTTAAACCATTATTTTAATACTTTGGGCTATTCAAAAATAGCAGATATACAAGCTCATAGCGCGGCACTCGGTGCCGCGCTATGAGCTTGTAGATCTGCTATTTATTTGACAAATCTTTAACTTTTTGTGCAAATATTTGGATATGTATATTTTTAAAGGGAACATTTTTGACTCAAATCTTTGCTTCTGTGGGGTCACTGGAACAACATATTTTGAGATGGGGGTCCGCGGCCAAATGCATATAATTTCGGGGGTCCTTGACATGAAAAGGTTTGAGAACCACTGATATTACAGCAACATAAGTGTTTTAAAAAAAAAAAAATAGGATTTAGAAGACATTTGTAGAATGGCCAGAAGCAAAGATTTGAGTTACAAATTTCGCTTTAAAAAAATATATATATACAAAGATTTGCACAATTTTCCGTGATTTCTTATTATTTTTATCTACAAGCTCATAGCGCACTTGGTGCCGCGCTATGAGCTTGTATATCTGCTATTTTTGAATAGCCAAAAAGAAATCTTAAAAACGACACAGATGCTTTCCCGGTCTGAATGGGCTAAACACCGGTGTTTCCACCCTCACACAATCTCTATATAGAAATCAATGTTAGGGAAACACTCAAGTTTCCACTGAGCAGTGGCAATTTCTGCCTGGACGACTCTACGCAGTAGTGGAGAGGTGTTTTATGGGCATCAAGCCATCGGCGCCACAGGCTATGATTGGAAATTTAATAAGCAGGAGGGGGAAATAGCCTCTTGCTCTCTTGGTCTCTCTCTCTCTCTCTCTCTCTCTCTCTGTACCCTTTTCTCTTCCCCTCTCAACTGCAGGGGTTTATAAAGCAGGAGCCACACAACACACCAGTAAATTAAACTCTCCGCTTGGACCGCTCGGAGGGCTATATACTGTACGTACTCGTCTGGAAAAAAAAAAAACATTCTTCAAAATCAATGCTCTCATTAAGCATTGTTATGGGCTCAATATTTTGTATATTACTGTGAAATGCTATGAAAATAAATGGCGGGCGCCAGGATTTGCTTCATTTCCAATATACTTGGGAGATACTGTGTTATTCCTAGTAGATTGACCCCCCCCCCCCCCCCCCCCCCCGACACACACAAAACACCTTCACATCCCGTCTCCCTGGCAATGCTGGACTGAATTATTGATGTTACCACCATATCCCCCCTCAACCGCCACCACCGCCAGTGTGTGTGAAAGTCCCTTTACATGGATCTCTAGGCTTGACTTGTCTCCTAGGAGCCCCTTAAGGTTCACACACACACACCGCCCCGGTGACAACATCTAATAAAGCAGTGCGCGAGGAGGAGCGCGATGCACCCTGACATTTAAATCAATCCCTTCCCCTCATGACAACTCTATGATTTTTAACTAGTCGTTATTGCTGTTCTCTGGCGTCGCGGGCGAGATGCCAGAGGCAACACGTAGAGTCCTTCTGATCATAAGAGTAAAAAACTAATAAAAACAAAATATAGACGAATCTCTGGGTATCTTATGTTTTCATTAAAGAGCCCAGGTGCATGGAGATACATAAGAGCCTTTATATATTGATATATAGCCTATATTGCGGTAAGAAGGCTCCTTGTGTCGTTGCAATGCAAGCAGGAATCTCTGGCGGTGGGTTGCTGATGTTTGTTAACCCATTAAGATCTGAAGCCCATTCTACAAACGTCTTCTAGTTTTCTGAAAAAAAGTACAGTATGTTGCTATATCAGTGGTGCTCAAACTTTTTCATGCCAAGGACCCCCAAAATGTATTTGGCCGCGGACCCCCATCTTTTTTGGGGGGATGCCTTTATTGATAGGATAGTAGTCTGACAGGAAATGGGGAGAGAGATGGGGGAGTGGCACGCAGCAAAGGCCGTCGGCATCGGGACTCGAACCCGCGACGCGCTGTCAGGCTACTTTGGAGCCTATGGATGCCTGGACCTGCGCGGTCCAGGCCCACAGACCTCTATCTGAAAATATTTTGTTCCAGGGACCCCCGGAAGCAAAGATTTGAGTTAAAAATGTTCGCTTTAAAACATATACAGTATATATTCAAAGACTTGCACTAATTTTCACGATTTTTCAAAAAGAGCAGATCTACAAGCTCATAGTGCGGCACGAAGTGACGCGCTATGAGCTTGTATATCTGCTATTTTTGAAAAGCCAACCAATGGGCTATAATGTATCGCTAAAAATATAATGTATGGCTAAAAATATTACGTATAGCTAAGATGCTTTCCCGGTTTTAACAGGTTAAGCCCACTGTCTGCATACAGTGTGTGTTTAACGGGGTGTGAGCGAGAGAGAGAAAGACACAGATGTGTGTGAATTCCCAAGGTCTCTGAATAGCATGTTTTTTATCGCTCTGTTCCAGAGTGGTGGTAGATAGAGGAGGGGGTTCTATCTGCCACACTAGTGCCTGATGCTTATTCTGTTGCTGTGGCTTTAGCACATTGTAGGTGGGAAAATCTTGAGTAAATCAGGGACAAAACACACAAACAGCGACATACTAACTGAGCCCTGTGTGAAGAAACATTTCCCCAAGGGGTTGTATATAAGTACTACAGCATACAATGAGTGTGCTGTAGTACGAGTCACGAGTGTGACCTGAAACACTCTTTTTTTCTCCTTTTCACACTTTATCATCTGCTGTGTTGACGGTTGGAATTTTCCAGCATCGTATTGAATCTTATCCAAATGGGAGGTCCAATCGAATCTCTCCACCTGATGCCGGATTTACCGAAACGTCCGCTAATCCCAGCCAATCAAACTCTGAGAACTCTCTCCCGGTGAGGAGAGATTCGCGCCCGACCAATGAGCACTCACGACGACGCAGCCGTAGAGATTAGAGTTCAAGGCAAAAGCCTCATTTATCACGGCTTTGCTATCTATTATTCATGGCGCTCTCCCGTTGTGACTCTATTAGCTAAGGCATGCAGCGAACAAAACATGGCTAACATGTAGAAAATACAAATAACTCATGTATGAGCTTTAACCCATTGAGACCGGGAACGCATCCGTATTTAGATTTCTTTGGCTATTCAAAAATAGCAGATATACAAGCTCATAGCGCGGCACAGAGCGCAGCGCTATAAGATTGTAGATCTGCAAAAAAATAAAAAAAAGATTTTTCTTTGAATGTTTTTTAAAGCGGAAATTTGTAACTCAAATCTTTGCTTCTGGGGATTCTACAAATGTCTTCTAAATCCTCACAGTTTTTGAAAAAACGTATGTTGCTATAATCAGTGGTTCTCAAACTTTTTTCATGTCAAGGACCCCCAAAATGATATGTATTTGGCCGCGGACCCCGATATATAAATATGTTGTTCCAGGGATTAATGGGTTAACATGTACAAAATACAAATAACTCATGTATGTATGAGCTTTAATATTTGAAGAAGTCAGGCCATTGGGGCTCCCCACCCTGCACAAAAAGCCGATACTCTGCGATATAGGCTGCAGGCTGCCAGTGCTAACAACAAACAAACACAAAAAAAATAGAAATGTTTCTTCTAATGGATGTGTTTGGTAATGGTGAGTGGCAGCTGATTTATGCTGACAACTCCTGTCTAGGAACTATCTGTTTACTATTCCCACGTGGGCCTTTGGAGTCTATTTCCTCTGGGACAGGCGAGGAGGCACTTAACCTGAATTGCTTAGGTAAATATCCAACCATATATATTGATCACAACATAAAAAAACGAGGACCAATTAAGTAGCCCAATCCTATCCACCACAGCACAGGAGGACTATGAATAACCTAAGGTTCATCCTGACAGGGCCCCAAACAACATCGCACGCACACACGCACACACACACACACACACACACACACACACACACACACACACACACACACACACACACACACACACACACACACACACACACACACACACACACACACACACACACACACACACACACACACACACACACACACACACACACACACACACACACACAGTGGTGGAAAAAGTACTCACATTTTTTACTTAAGTAAAAGTAGCGATACTGCAATGTAGAAATACAACTGTTACAAGTAAAAGTCCGGAATTCAAAATGTACTTGAGTGAAAGAACAAAAGAATGTACTTAAAAGTACCAAAAGCAAAAGTAATCATTGTGCAGAATGTCCCATTTCACACGTTTTCAAACATATAAAATGTATAAAAATCTTGAGAAAATAGCAGATCTACAAGTTCACAATGCGTTGCGATGCGACACATTGTGAACTTGTAGATCTGCTATTTTCGGCTATTTTCAAATGGCCGAAATGTATATATGGCTTAAGTGGTTAATGTATGTTTAGTAATCAAAAAATCTAAATCTACAAAGAAACTAGCAATTGAACACAGTGTTAAACTGATACTGAGGATTTTGTGTATGGTGTAACTGGGGTGAGGGCAGAACACAGCAGTGGTGGAAAGTAACTAAGTACATGTACTCAAGTATTGTACTCGGACGTTCTGGTCAGACGAGGGAGGAGCCAGGCCTGGAGCCAAACCACAGTGCCTAGAGAGCCTCCTAGTGTCGCCACATCGGCAACATCTGAACTCTCCTGGCCTGGCATTGGTCGGACCGATGGCGTGGATTCGTGCATGTTGCAGGTTGTAGATGCGGCATGCATGGATCTGCGTAGTCGGTCTGGCCAGCGCCAGGCTAACCCTAACCCCCTAATTAGCACTGTCTCTTAACCCAGTTAGATCTGGAACGCTTCTGTCACTTTTTCATTTGAGCTAAAAAGCATTATTTTATACTTTGGCTATTCAAAAATAGCAGATATACAAGCTCATAGCGCAGCACCGAGTGCCGCGCTACGAGCTTGTAGATCTGCTATTTTTGAAGAATCGTGAAAATGTGTGCAAATCTTTGAATATATTGTTTAAAGCGAACATTTTTAACTCAAATCTTTGCTTCTTGTGGGTCCCTGGAACAACATATTTTGAGATGGGGGGTCGGCGGCCAAATACATGTAATTGTGGGGGTCCTTGACATGAAAAGGTTTGAGCACCACTGATATAGAAACATACGTTTTTTTCAGAAAACTATTGGGATTTAGAAGACATTTGTAGAATCGGCTTCAGGTCTTAATGGGTTAACTCCCCTCAAGAGACAGTGGGGGCAGAAGCGTGCCACTTGGACACAGGCCGGGGGTCTGATCAGCCTCGGTCGGGTCGCCTTGGAGGAGAGTGTCTGTTGCAAGACCCCAAAAACACCCAGTGACTCCAGGTAACAACACTGATGATGTGTCCAAGTGCGAATAAGAAAGAAAAACCGGTGCGCTTCCTCTGGATGCCTTCTGAGTTTAGGCAGTGGGTACTCAGCTATGTATACAACTCTAAACAAAACCACCTAAGTGGAAAAAGAGGCACTCCAAAAATAAATACTGCAAGACAGTGGCTCAGATGTAGTTTCTCATCTTATTGCGAGAAGTGAACGCTAACGCGTTTCGGCCGCAGCCTTCCTCAGAGCAGATTAGATTAAAAAGTATTTTTAATGTGTGCATCAGTCGATGTTTTATTGACCGAGTAGAAGTAAAAGTACTGAAAATTGGAAATACTCCAGTAAAGTAAAAAAATACCTAAAAATTTTACTTAAGTACGGTACTTGAGTAAATGTACTTGGTTGCTTTACTCCACTGCAAGTACCAGAGCATGCCTGGAGGACATCATCAGCATTACAGAGAAGCCCTTTACCACCAGTGGGTAAAATATTATAGCTACTAAAAATATATTATACCTGGCATGGGAATGGAGGGGAGGGGGGGGTGGGGGGGGGGGGGATCAATGACTGTAAACACGGAAGACCCTCGGCTGTTTGGGGGGAAAAAACAACACCAGCCTCTCTGTGAATAAAGACAAAATGAATAAATGGAATTATACTTGCAATGAACAGGAGGGGCTGATGATGCCGCAGTGACAGACCCTCAAAGTGAGACAAAGAGAGGCGGGAGAAAGAGAGCGAGAGAGAGAGCATGTGCGTATGAGAGACAGAGATAGAGAGGAAGAAAGAAGGAAAGAGAGGTATAATGAATACAACTAAAAGGTCTGCAGCACATTAATTAATTGTTCATGGGGAAGGTGCATACACGCAAACAGAGACGTGATGAATGGTCTCATTTGTACGACGAGAGAGGCGCTACCACCCCGCCCAGCAGCTCGTCTGCCATCCAACACACCACTCCCTCCCAACTTACTAAGGCTTATGCAAATCTCCGGACCTCCATTAGCTGTGTTAGCAGGTAAACGCTCTGAAGTGACCCTCATTGAGCTGGCCCCAGCCTCAGCGGGGTGATGGATTGCCCCGCCCGATACACGATACACACACACTCAGGCTGTCAGTCAGGGTGGGGTGAGGGTGGTGGAGGCTGACCTCATCTAACACACATGGTCCAGAGCTTATACTCCACAAGCAGGTAAGTTCCCCCTGCTTTGGTGCTTATTAGTTTTCTTTCATTACCCATCTCTCCCTCTCCTTTTCTCTCTATTCTCTCTAACGTACACACACACACACACACACACACACACACACACACACACACACGAAAAGCATACACCCCCCCCCCCCCAAGGCATACTAGAGAGAGTAAAGCCTGATTAAATTATGAAACATTAATGACGACCCCCCCTGTTCTCACACAGCCCTGCCTCTGCAGGAGACATTAGGGCCCCCGACCCTATTACTGCAGACCAAGTGGCTTCTGCACCAGACACCACCGCATTAATAAGGAGAAATTAGACAAATACTGAGAGCTGTTTATTAGGGAAAGACACGTCCCCGGAGACCTTCCCCACACAACCTCCCTGGCTGGAATAATGGCATCGACATCATGGGCCTTAGTGTATACCTGACCAGACAGATAGGGGAGGGGGAGAGAGAGAGAGAGAGAGAGAGCAGAGAAAACACCATGACAACAATAAGGAAACTGAAAGACTCAAGATGATAATGGGACCTTCCGTTTCTTTTGTGCTAATCACTCCATAATAACCTCTAACAAAAAAAGCAATTACAGAGCAAATGGAGGGTAGCCGTGGGGCCAGCTGTGCCAGTGATGATGACCACGGCTCCCTAGTGGGACGTATAGACGTCTCTGACAGGAGAGGTAGGCCTACAGTCTGTAGAACAAGGTGCGACGACAGGCTGCACAGGTTAGCCTTCCTGCTAACTGCCCCCTATGTGTCTTATCAACAACTTAACCACTTGCTCTCCATTGCCTAGTTGGAACAAATCCATCATGAAGGACAGAATACACAAGCTAAGTTCCCAAAAAATGTGGATGCCATTCCTGGCATTGCAGGACAATAGTTGAGTATGAAATCTGGCTGCTATGGTGCAACGGTGCATCTTTCACTAATAGACTCTTAACTATCCCTGCATCGATCCCACCCATGTGTCCTTTAAAAAATATATGTTTTGTCTAGTTGTTTTTCTTTCTGTATGTATTGTTAAGTTTATTTTTCTGTCTTTCGGTGTCTTGTATTGTTGTGTACTATTAAAAAAAAAACTCCAGCATCCATATTCTGCAAAAACCTTCACTGATGCTCGCAATGTGTTGCGAGCATGCCGATTGCCTATTTTCAGCGAAGATATTTGATGTAGAGCGAAAATAGAAAATACACTAGCGTAGAGCCCTGAGGTACTCCGCTCAACCATATGGGGTTTAAGTGGTTGAGCCCTATACACTTCGTCGTACGATGAGTAGCGAAACAACCGATCTACAAGCTAAAAACCCACCGTGATGCAACATGTTGTGAGTTTGTAGATCAGCTACTGTGTTTTGTCTATTTTTGAAACATTTAACTTTTTTTTTGTTGTTTGTTGAAAACTTTTCCCTAAAATGACATGCCTAAAGTAGTGATGCCAGCCAAATGGTCCATTAAAAGCACAAAAAAACGTAACGTTCAAGCGATTCTTGGCAGAACATGCTGTAATCTTTGGGAAGAAGTTGCTATGAAACTCAGTTTCATAGCATTTCAACACTTAGTTTGACCCGGTTCCACAGAGAAATATTGTGAAAATAGCCGATCTACAAGCTCACAACGTGTTGCATCCAGGTTGCATCACGGTGCGAGGCGTTGTGAGCTTGTAGATCGGCTATTTTCACAATGCTTGCCCCTTTCTTAGATTATTTGACAAAGTGGCCAATGTTTGACCAGTTTTTATAGTATAGTTTGTTGATTACTTCTGATGCAGTAAGGGTCTTTTTGCAGTCTTGGCATTCAAAAGATCTTAAAAGTTCTTAACCCATTAAGACTGGGAACGCATCTGTGTAATTTTTAAAGACTTCTTTAGCTATTCAAAAATATTTTTGAAAAAAATCGTGAAAATGTGTGAAAATCTTTTAATACATATATATTTTAAAGCGAACATTTGTAACTCAAATCTTTGCTTCTGGGGGATTCTACAAATGTCTTCTAAATCCTAACAGTTCTTTGAATAAACATATATTTTTAACTATAATATCAGTGGTTCTCAAACTTTTTTTTTTATGTATTTGGCCGCGGACCCCCATCTCAAAATATGTTGTTCCACGGACCCCCCAGAAGCAAAGATTTGAGTAAAAAATGTTTGCTTTAACAAATATACATATTCAAAGATTTGCTAACTTTTTCATAATTCTTAAAAAAATAGCAGATCTGCAAGCTCATAGCGCGGCACTCGGTGCCACGCTATGAGCTTGTAGATCTGCTATTTTTGAATAGCCAAAGAAATCTTAAAATGACACAGATGCGTTCCCGCCCCACAAAATGATGTCCCCCCCCCCCCCCCCCCCCACAAAATGACCCACAGGTTGAGAACCACAGACGTAGAGCAGAAATTGCGCGGAGGAGAGGATATAGTCACAGAACAGAGAGAGACACCCAGAAGCATCTGGTGGCCCCAGACCATGTTGCCCGTCCATACGTCCCGGGCCACACCGTCACATGAGGAGGTGACAGCCCTGTAGCAGTGCTTCTTGGCTCGTCTGGCATCGAGTATTAGGCGTCACCCGAGGGTCAGATTGACACCTGTGTTGTTGTTGTTGTGAATAATGCATGACCTTGGAAAAGGGCTTCTCTTTTTAACTCCTTAAGACCGGGAACGCATCTGTGTCATTTTTAGATTTCTTTGGCTTTTCGAAAATAGCACTATGAGCTTGTATATCTGCTATTTTTTTTTAAAATCGTGAACATTTGTGCAAATCTTTGAATATATATTTTTTTTAAGCGAACATTTGTAACTCCAATCTTTGCTTCTTGGGGGTCACTGGAACAACATATATGACAAATGTTCGCTTTAAAAAACACATTCAAAGATTTGCACAAATGTTCGCGATTTAAAAAAAATAAATAGCAGATCTACAAGCTCCTCTTTTTTTTTTGAATAGCCAAAGAAATCTAAAATGACAGAGATGCGTTCCCGGATTGAATGGGTTAAAAACAATAAGAAAGAAAGAAAGAAAAAAGAAAAAAGAAAAAAAGAAGGCCGCCCCGGGGAGCTGCACGAATGAAAATGCTGCAGAGGTCCTAATTAGTGCATTCCCTTATATGTGTGTGTGTGTGTAGCAGAGCCCAGAGCATCAACAGCATGCACGCCGCTGGAAGGACATATCACCGTATCGCTGTCGGGTGTGGAAACCTTGTATGTCCAAGACCCGCTACTTTTCAGAAAATGGAACCTGTGTTCCAAATGGATTCAATGTAGCTATTATTTAGTCACAAAGCTCTTGTTAATATAAATATTTATAAACCCCCACAGACAGATGTAACCCCCCCTGTTACTTTAACTTAACCCATTAAGACCGGGAACGCATCTGTGTAAACACTTTATTTATTTAATAGTTTGGCTGTTCAAAAATAGCAGATATACAAGCTCACAGTTTGAGCACCACTGATATTAGAGCAACATAAGTGTTTCAGAAAACTGTTAGGATTGAGAAGACATTTAGTAGAATCGTATCTCATGTCTAAATGGGTTAAAATAGCAGATCCACAAGCTCACAACAGGTCGCATAGTGCAGAGCGTCGTGAGCTCGTAGACCAGCTATTTTTTTGTCCCTTTTGTGTAACACTGAAAATTCATTCATGGGAGAAAAAAAAACTCGTCACTCGTCGTAATATGGAGATACAAGGTTACTGCCCACACACACCGACGATATAGGAACATGCAGTACCAGTTCCGCCATTCAGTCAATGGCATTAAAATTGTATATCACATTCACCGTGTAGGTGATAAGCTGTGCATGCCCCACATCCACATGAATAATGAAACGGGGATGTTGTGCATATTGATCTGCAGATGCAGGCACACACAATACTCCATACAACACAGCACAGCACCATAAGCATAATGGAGGTGCAGCCTCTATACTGCACATTACTGCCATGCATAAAAGAATGAAAGTATTGACTCATTTATTCTGTGCAATATTGCACCCACAATCAGCCTTTATTTGCCTTGCATATATAGTATTGCATATATAGTATATTGTGTGTGTGTGTGTGTGTGTGTGTGTGTGTGTGTGTGTGTGTGTGTGTGTGTGTGTGTGTGTGTGTGTGTGTGTGTGTGGTGGAAAAAGTACTCACATTCTTTACTTAAGTAAAGGTATCAATACTGTAATGTAGAAATACTCTGTTACAAGCAAAAGTCTGGAATAAAACATTTACTTGAGTAAAAGTACAAAAGTATTCGTATCAAAATGTACTTAAAGTACAAAAAGTAGAAAGTACTCATTGTGCAGAATGTCCCATTTCACAAGTTTTTCAAATGTATAAAATGTATAAAAATCTTTTGAAAACAGCAGATCTACAAGCTAAGCTTGTAGATCGGCTATTTTCAAATGGTCGAAATGTATATACTGTAGGGCTGAAGTGGTTAATGTGTGTTTTGTAATAATATCTTAAATCTACAAAGTAACTAAAGTTGTCCAATAAGTGTAGTGGAGTAAATGTACAATAGTTGCCTCTGAGCTGTAGTGGAGTAGAAGTAAAAGTATAGACAATTGGAAATACTCTGGTAAAGTAAAAGTACCTCAAAATTGTACTTAAGTATTGGAAATTGGAAATACCACTGAGTGTGCGTGCATGCACACGCACATGCACGCACCGTGCGTGTGCATGTGTGTGCGTGCGTAAGCTAGCCCTGCCGCAATGGAATTTATATGACACTGAAAGCAAAGATGACAGTTTGATGTCCTTCCATAAATGCCGGCCATCATACTGCACGCTGCACAAGCAAACTGAATATAAATGCCAACGTCAAGCACTGAGTATTGTAGTATACCTGCTAACACATAAACCTGCAATTTGGGCCACAAACCGACACAAGAAAAACAGAAACGGTTCACACACCATTTGGTAAACATTACGTCTCATGGATGTGTTTTTGGAGACATCTTAAATCCTTTAGCTCAGAATGTTGTGGTGTAAGACTACACTGTATATCGCTGCTGTCAGGCCGCAGAAAACTTGTATCTCCATATTTCAGCTTTTTTATGTTTTAGTTTTTTTTCTCCCCCCGTAAATTTATGCCCTACTTTGTCATACTGTACTATCGTGTGTCGCACTAAAAGTAGCAAAAATAGCAGAGCAAAAATGTCTACAGATCTTGCATACTCGGCTATTTTTGCAAATGTTTTTGAAAGTGAAAGTATCTCTGTGGGCAGTGGTGGAAAAAGTACTAAGATATTTTACTTAAGTAAAAGTATCCATACTGCAATATAGAAATACTCCGTTACAAGCAAAAGTCTGGAATTCTAAATTTACTTGAGTAAAAGTACAAAAGTATGGGTATCAAAATGTACTTAAAAACAAACAAAAAAGTTAACGTTTGAAAATATTAGATAGACTATTTTCAAATAGCCTAGGTATAAAATAGGGCTAAAGTGGTGTATGTTTTATAATATAATAATTGATAATTGTAAAGTAACTAGCAACTAAAGTTGTCAAATAATTGTAGTGGAGTAAAAGTACAATATTTGCCTCTTAGATGTAGTGGAGTAGAAGTAAAAGTACTGAAAATTGGAAATATTCCAGTAAAGTAAAAAAAAAACTTAAAATTGTACTTAAGTACAGTACTTGAGTACATGTACTTAGACCACTGTCTGTGGGTTTCAAAATATTTAACCGATGAAAAGTGTTAACAAGAGCTTGTGACTAAAAGTAATAACTAACATATTGGAACGCAGGTTCAACCTTTTTCCTGAAAAGCAGTCTTGGACATACCAGGTTTCCAAGAGACAGCGATGATATTGTGTAATGACTCTCCTTTTCTTTTCTTTTTTTTCCTCCATCTCCCTAGCAGCAGCATGAAAGTGTTAGCTCTAAGGGTAAGCTGTCTGTCTTCATGATAGTCTTTCATCTAAAGAGAGTGATTTTTTTTCACAGATACTGTAACAACAATGCAACAGCTTTCTCATAATCCCTCGTTAACCCTGCCGCAGTTCCCTGCATCCCTCAGACTCTCTCTCTGCAACGTGGTAGCAACAGGAAGAAGTGTTTGGCGCTACAGTATGAGTGACAGGAACAAGGGACTAGGATTAGGGTTGGGATCATTTAGGATGTTAACGATTCCGGTTCCTTAACGAGTGCCTCTTAGCGGTCCGATTCCTTAACGCAGGGGTCTGCAACCTGCGGCCCTAGAGCCATATTATGTGGCTCTTTAGCCCCTCCCTATAGTGGGCTCCCTGTAGCTTTACAAAACATATACAGTATGGAAATTAACCATGTTTATTTTCTTCACATCTTAATTTAAATGTACAGTATCGTTGCTGTAGTAGGCCAAACATGACACATACATGCTTACGTTTTACAATATTGTAAAAATGTGCAGAATAAATTCAAAGTTTCAACATTTTCTGCCAACTAAAATTTGCGTCATAGCCTGCAACACATTTATTGGACAGACAGGTGGCTGGTGTAAACAAACCGGTGTGATTCCAAATGCAAATACATTAAGATAACTGAGGAAAACAGAGAATAGTTAATAGTTCGTGGACAGAGTCGTTTGCTTTCACAGCCAATGCTGCTGGATTACCTGTATGTTTGATCTGCAGCGAGAAGTTATCATATTTAATGAATGCTCATTAACATGTATTTGTATTTAGTGATTTTGATAGGCTAATATACCCTTAATAGCCCCTGTTGCCCCGGCTCCAAATATAGTTTTCGATATATTTTCTGTTAATTGCCCAGCCCTAAAACACATATGCACGCACACACACACACACACACACACACACACACACACACACACACACACACACACACACACACACACACACACACACACACACACACACACACACACACACACACACACACACACACACACACACACACACACACACACACACACACACACACACACACACACACACACACACACACACACACACACCTCATGCCCATTCGGTCCTCATCATCTGTGCCCTTATCACCAGCTTTGACCTTTAACCTTTGGGCTTGGAAGTGAAGCTCTTTATTGGTCCGCCACATCCAATAAAAGACCCTTCATATAAAGAGAGAGAGAAGGAGAACGCTCCCTCTCCTTCGCTGCTCATGGAACGATAAGAGCAGAGGGTCAGACAGCTGTATCAGATCCACCACAATCCATCTGCACACAGGAGAAGTAAGGGTAAGGTAACCAGGCCGTAACCCTTTACAGGGGTGGAGGAATTACTACTTTTAATTAACCCATTCAATCCGGGAACGCATCTGTGTCACTTTTGACTTCTTTGGCTATCAGAAAAATTGCAGATATAGAAGCTACGAGCTTGTAGATCTGCTATATTTGAAAAATTGGGAAAATTAGTGCAAATCTTTTTTTTGTTTTGTTTTTTGAGCTAACATTTTTTACTCGAATCTTTGCTTCTGGGGGTTCTACAAATGTCTTCTAAATCCTAACAGATTTCTGAAAAACTACTGTTGCTATAATCAGTGGTGCTCAAACGTTTTCATGTCGAGGACCCCCAAAATTATATGTATTTGGCCGCGGACCCCCATCTCAAAATGTTTTGTACCCGGGACGACCCCCCCGAAGGAAAGATTTGAGTTACAAATGTTCGCTTAAAACAATATATATATATATATATATTCAAAGATTTGCACAAATGTAGTAAAGGTCCTGCTTTCAAATGTGTACTTGAGTAAAAGTACAAAAGTATTGCCATCAGATATGCTTAAGTACCTAAAGTAAAAGTACTCATTATGCAAAACGTCTTTTCATTCGTTTAAAAAATGTGGCAAAATCTTTTGGAAACAGCAGTTCTACAAGCTCACAATGTGTCACGATACGACGTGTTGTGAGCTTGTAGTTTGGCTATTTTCGAATAGCAGAAGTATAAAATAGGGTTAAAGTATGTTTTGTAATAATCATCTCAATCTCCAAAGTAACTAGTTACTAAATCTGTCAGATAGTTGTAGCGGAGCAAAAAGTAATTTGCCTCTGATAACGCAGTCGAGTAGAAGTATGAAGTACTGTACATTTTTAATATTGAGTGTTTGTTCAGTAACAGGAGTCTCCCTGTCTCTCCAGCTATTTAATAAACAGAAAATGATTTTTTTTGGTCGCGATACCAATTTTATACAATCAGAAGAGAGAACTAACACAGGATACAATAATCGTGAACTTGGAACGATAATGACACAAAGAACAAGTTCCAAACACAATTGGAACTGGAACACTATAAAAATTGAAGCTGATAAATGGGTACTCTCTCCTAATTGGCTGAAATTGGCAACCCACCTGGAAATATATTTCTGTTTGTTTATTAAAGAGCTGGAGAGACAGGGAGACCCCTGTTACTGAACAAACACTCTATAGCAACAATGATTACTATATCAGAATATAGTTTTTTAACCTTTTAACAAAACCGTGTTTGTTTACCCTACCTTTTAAGTGAAAGATCATCAAAATTGTCAGTACTTTAGTAAATGTACTTTGGTTACTTTCCACCACTGCCAAGGCAGTAACCAACCAAGCTGTTCTGAATAATACTCCCGTGAACAGATGTTTGGGCCCAAACATGCCAACTCCCCTAGGTCTAGGTCTAATTAAGCCAATCAATACGGGAGAGCATCTGTGTCACTTTTAGATTTCTTTGGCTATGCAAAAATAGCAGATATACAAGCTCATAGCGCGGCACAGAGTGCTTGCAGATCTGCTATTTTTGAAAAAGCGTGAAAATGTTTGCAAATCTTTGAATATATATATTTTAAAGCAAACATTTGTAACTGTCAAATGTCTCAACAAATGTCTTATTTTTTTTTGTCTTAAAACTATTGTTGCCATATCAGTGGTACTCAAACCTTTTCTTGTCAAGGACCCCCCAAATTATGTTTTTGGCCGCCGATCCACATCAAAATATGTTGTTCCAGGGACCCCCTGAAGCAAAGATTTGAGTTCAAAAGTGTTGTTTCAAAAGATAATATGTATTCAAAGATTTGCCCAAATGTCCAAGATTTTTCAAAAATACCAATATATCTTGCCATATATCTTGCTATATATACAAAGAAGTCTAAACATGACGCAGATTATTTCCCGGTCTAAATGGGACTAATAGAAATAGCAGTAATAACAGTAACAGTATTCGTACTGCTAGTGCTATATTACTGCACGGTACATGAGTCATTCCACGAAACCGGTACGATTTGCGGTCCCTCTGACCTTTTTGAGTGTATTGTATCCATCGGGTCACCAAAATCAAATTTTAAAAGCTTTTTAGAATCAATTGAAATGTTACCTTGAATATTGTGTAAACAATTTACATACATTTTATCTTTATATCATAAATTATCTTGCTTTTTTCAGTAGACACCACCTATTTTGTCCATTTTTTCATGTCCCCCATGGCCTTCGATGAGAGTGGACTTGAGATATGACTATTAAAAATGTAAAAAAAAAAAAAAAAAAGGCCATTGACATACAATTGTATCCGTGCTTTATTGCTGGTCATGTTTTGTTTTTTAATAAATAGATGATTAATCATTAAAATTGCATTATATAGATCCGTCCCCCAGTCGCACTCAACCCCGTTACACAAGTCATTACACCCTCCATAAAAATAATGAACTGGTCCTTTAGTGACATCACCAACAGGAAGTGACATTCTACAAGTCTTCTGAACAACATGCTGCAGAGAAAGGTAACTTCCCACCTTCTTTTACAATGTTTTATAGTCATTTAAACTTGCATAGTGTGGTCGTAAAGCTTAACAGCTCAACTCCGTTACATGTAATATATATAGAAAACAATTGTTTTGGAAAATTATCTTTGTTATTTCAACAATATATTGGATTTCTTACTATCATGCATGCCATGTGGTCTCCTCTTAATCAACACAGGTAGAGTAGTGGCCATCTTGAGTAAAAAATCACAACCCCGTTACACTCAACCCCGTTATTAATTTCATCATAACAGGGTTGAGAGATTGTGACGGGGTTGTGTTTTTAACACTTTAGTTGTGAAGTTGAATATTATTTAAATGAATTATTATATTACATTAACATTCTTATTCTACATGCATATTATATACTTCATAATGTCTATGCTAAAGCTGGGTTTGCTGTTTTTTTTTTTACAGTCATACAGTAATAGCTTATCAGAATCACATCATTGGAAAAGTTTTCTATTCTTCTAAAAGTTTCTGCCTATAGAATAGCTCTGGAAGTATATTTGATTTAATTATATCAATGTAATTATCTACAGACATCTATGAGTCCAAGATGGCACCAACAACAGCGGCAGAAAGGCAGAGGCAGTACCGTGCCCGCCTAAATGCTGATCCTGCAAGGAGAGAGCAATATCTGCAGAGAGAACGACAAAGATGGAAAAACAATGTAGAGGCTAAGGGGAAAAAAGTAATCAATGACAGCGGCACCAGCGTTTATCCTGGAGATGAAAAAGGTGGTGAAAAACTAGCCAGACCAGTCGCCTTTGCGAGTAGAACCCTCTCTCATTCCCAACTGAACTACCCCGCACACCGGCTTGAATTTCTGGCCTTGAAATGGGCAGTATGTGACAAGTTCAGCCATTGGTTGAAAGGCAGACACTTCACCACATGGACTGACAATAACCCCTTGACATACATTCTGACCGAACCCAGACTTGATGTGTGTGAACAGCGGTGGGTGGCGAAGCTCACTGCATACGACTTTGACTTGAAGTACATCCCCGGCCCAAAGAACATCGTAGCCGACGCCTTGAGCCGTGAGCCGTTTGTCCAGTCGTGTGTCAGTCATCGCCTTGTGACCGAGCCTTATACCTCGCTGTTGGACCAGGTCAACGGCTTGAACGACAGAACCGTGCAAGAGGTGTTCAGAGTGTCCAACAACTGTCAGGCTGTTGTGGATGAAGGCGGTGAGACATCGAACATGCCAGTGCAAGAGGCAGTTCCACCAGACACAAGATGCTCAGTCGCATCAGAGCCGTCCTCAATGCTCAGTCCACTGGGGGTCTGAGTCACGTGATGGGAACAGATGCTGACTTCAGTCTTCTGCAGAAGGAAGACCAGTCCACTGCACTCCCGCAGAGCCAGCTTGTCAGTCAACAAGAGAATGACAACACAATAAGCAGGGCCATGTACTTTGTACAGAGGCACAAGAGACCTACCAAGCTTGAGAGAGCTGTTGAGTCACGTAGCGTGATCAAGCTGCTGAAGCATTGGAGTAGACTCACCATACAGAATGGCATACTGTACAAGACAAAGAAAGATCCCCACATGAACAAGAAGATCTTCCACTTCATAGTGCCCAACTCCACGGTCTCCATGACACAGCGGGTCACCAAGGCCAGCACCGTACCTTGTCTCTGGTGAGGCAACGGTTCTTCTGGAGTGGCATGGAACGTGATGTTGTGAACTATGTTAAGTCCTGTCAGCGCTGCATAGTAGGGAAGACACCTGAGCCACACAGCCGTGCACCACTCAAGAACATAGTCACCTCTGAGCCTATGGAATTAGTCTGCATAGACTTTTGGACTGCTGAGCAAGGGAGCAAGTCTGTGGATGTTCTAGGCGTGACTGATCATTTCTCCAAGATGGCACACGCCTTCCCATGCAAGAATCAGACTGCCAAGCAAGTCGCTCGTCGTCTCTGGAATGACTTCTTTCTCATTTATGGTTTTCCCCGTCGTCTGCATTCGAATCAGGGAGCCAACTTTATGAGCAAGCTGATTAAGGAGCTTCTAGAGATGGCCGGGTTGCAGAAATCTCATACGACTCCGTATCACCCCATGGGAAATGGTGTCACAGAGCGATTTAACAGAACGCTGGGAGATATGATCAGGTCCCTTCCCCCTCTATCCAAAGCAAAGTGGCTACAAATGCTGCAGTTGCTCACCTTCTGCTATAACTGCATGGAGCATGAGACAACAGGGTTTGCACCGTTCTACCTTGTGTTCAAGAGAATCCCTCGTCTTCCCGGCAACGTCATGTTTCAGCATGCTCTCACCAATGACGCTGTTGTCAGCCACTCAGACTTTGTGTCCCACCTGAAGAAAGATCTACATGAGGCTGCTCAGATTGTGCAGAGGAACAGTCTCAAAGAACAGACTCGCCATGCTAAGCTATACAATCGCAAAGTCAAGGGCTCACCCCTCGTTGTTGGAGACAGAGTGTTGATCGCCAACAGAGGTGTGCCAGGGAAACGCAAAGTTACAGACAAGTGGGAGTCGACTCCTTATGAGGTCATGTCAGTCAAGCCTGAGATCAATGTCTACAGAGTCAAGGATTGCCTGACAGGCAGAGAGAGAGAGTCGTCCACAGGAATCTACTACTCTCTGTTAGCTTCTTGCCCTGTGAGGGTGAAGTGGACAGTGGATCTGCACACTCAGAATGTGATGCTGCTGCACATGGAAGTGATCTGTGCCCTGAAGTGCCTGACGTGATGGAAGACAGTGATGTCCGTACAGTCAACTGGCTGATGCAGGCAGGTGATGATGAAGTTCATTCAGAAGAGGATGACGACTCACTTGACCAAGGGTCTGATGTTGCCCAGTCTGACTCTCTCACAGTCTGACTTTCTCCAGCCCCTGAACAGGATGTTGTCCATTCTGCTGTTGACAGTGCGGAAGGCCCACCACAGTGCTCTGAAGACATGGTCCCCCCAGACTTTGACTGCCCGGACACAGACTTGGCCCCTCCCGAACCTGTCCATCCAGACATGTCCCCTCCTGTCAATATCCCCATGGACTCCTGACAGTAACCCTCCAGACAAGAGTCTGGATTAAGGGGATCATTAGATCATTAGCAAACTGCTAGTAGAACTGCTATATTACATATCCTTAAGACCCTGGATTAACCCTGGATCAAGAGTGTTAATAAAATTCAGTTAAATTAAAATGGATGTCTATTGTTCTTCTTAAATGGTTGCATAATGAAATACAATGTTTATAGAAAATATTACATTGAATTTGA
Source organism: Gymnoscopelus braueri (assembly GCF_963280865.1). Lineage (NCBI taxonomy): Eukaryota > Metazoa > Chordata > Actinopteri > Myctophiformes > Myctophidae > Gymnoscopelus > Gymnoscopelus braueri. Next base: position 14,865,322 of record NC_137608.1, on the reverse strand, counting down.
GATTAAAAACAACTATTTATGTTAAGCTGTATTTGTCTCTTCAACCCCGTTTACCACCTTCAACCCTGTTATCCTAGTCTCAACCCTGTCACGCCTATATTTTCTGTGATTATTTCTTTAATATTTTATGAAAATGTATGTAATGTTTGTTGAACTCTGTCATAAATGTTCAGAGCAATCATAACAATACCTTGTTTAGTTAAAAGTCAGATGCTAAAGTAGATTTATGATAAAAAAGCATCAAAGAATTTTTAAAAATGGCACATTTAAGGCTTTAGTATAACAAAAGTGGGAGAATTGATGTACTTTTTATATTTCCAATTATTGAATTAGTGTGAGGGACATTTTATGAATAGGAAAATGTTTGTTTAATTACAAATACAGTTCATAATCATATTCAAACGGCTTCCAGAGTGTCCATAACGGGGTTGAGAAAATATAGTGCCGTATCATATAATAATGACCAATAATAATATGGATTTAATGCCTGAGATGGGAAAATATTTTTTTCTGCAAGTTAAATATGTCCTTAATGTTGTGGGGTATTCAGAAATGTGAAACATTTGGGTCATTAAAAAAAAAAAAAAAAGTGCAAATCGTACCGGTTTCGTGGAATGACTCACATACTGTAGGGCAGGCCCTATGGATCATCTTAAACATGGCTTTGCACTGATTTACTTTCAACATCGGCGTGGACTGATGGAGTGGCTGCTTCTGCGTCTCCCGACTGCATTCACACTCTGTGATCCTCCTATTATAGAGCAGCACTCTACTACAATAAGGCTATTGACCGTGGCTTGCAGCATCCCCCGTGAGTTGTTAAGGGTATATAGCCTGTTGTGTGTCTGAGTAAGCCTGCAGAAAGCTTTGGGGGTTGATGCAGCGCTACTAGCTTAACTAGATAATTCATTTGGAAACAGTGTGGAGGGGAGGAGAGGAATCATCCCTTTCATTTCTCTCTCTGTAGTTCGTTCCAACTAATAACCTTCTAGGTTAGTTCCCACAACAACAAAAAAACCTTAACCCATTAAGACCGGGAAAGCATCTGTCGATTTTTTGATTTTAACCGCTTTAACCATTATCTTATACTTTGGGCTATTCAAAAATAGCAGATCTACAAGCTCATAGCGCGGCACCGAGTGCCGCGCTATGAGCTTGTAGATCTGCTATTTTTTTAATATATATATTTTTAAAGCGAACATTTGTAACACAAATCTTTGCTTCTACAAATGTCTTCAAAATTCTGACAGTAAAAAAAAAAAACGTATGTTGCTATAATCAGTGGTTCTCAAACTTGTTCATGTCAAGGACCCCCCAAAATGAAATGAATTTGGCCGCCGACCCCCATCTCAAAATATGTTGTTCCAGGGACCCCCCAGAAGCAAAGAGTTGAGTTAAAAATGTTCGCTTTAGATTTGCACACATTTTCACGATTATTTTTTCAAAAATAGCAGATCTACAAGCTCGTACAAGCTTGTATATCTTCTATTTTTGAATAGCCAAAGAAATCTAAAAATGACACAGATGCGTTCCCGGATTGATCGGGTTAAGCCAGGCAAAGACTAGCTGACTACCCTCTTCTCTGTTTAGTCTTATGATAAAAAAAAGAAAGAAAAAAAAAAGAACAGTCCCCTTTCACCAGCTGCTGAGAAACTAGATCATGTAAGACACATGTAATAGTAAGCAAAGAGGATTTCTTTTTTTACTTACACTTATGCAACACACAAGGCTTCAGTTTCTTACATGCGTCCCCCACGAGCACTTTTGGCATATTTCACCAAATGGCATTTAATGATAAATTGTCTCCAGACTGTTTATGGGGGCCTGGTGTTGTTTTGTGATCCCCCCCCCCCCCCCCAAAAGACAATACTGACCCTGGAACGTAATTGGACACAATAGCTTTGCATCTGCCGGGTGATGATCTGCTTTTTTTTTTACTGCAGGCATAGCGACGGGCGGTCTGCAGCTTAACAGTCGTGATAACGGGGGGGATAAGGGCCCAACGTGGTTGCATCGCTCTCTCACTCCGGTCATTGTTGATCCATTCCCCAGATGAAACGTAACTCATTGTGGAATCGCTATGCCATTTCTCATCTTTATACACACACTATTATGGTCTATATACCGCCGAACCATTTGGTCCCATTTCACCGAGTGGGTTCCACATTATGACTACTGGAATGCAATCCATCTGTTTGTCTGTGTGTGTGTGTGTGTGTGTGTGTGTGTGTGTGTGTGTGTGTGTGTGTGTGTGTGTGTGTGTGTGTGTGTGTGTGTGTGTGTGTGTGTGTGTGTTTGTGTGTGTGTGTGTGTGTGTGTGTGTGTGTGTGTGTGTGTGTGTGTGTCTGTGTGCGTGTTGTGGTGGTGTGTGGTTATGTGTGTGTGTCTGTGCTATATGTGTGTGTGTGTGTGTGTGTGTGTGTGTGTGTGTGTGTGTGTGTGTGTGTGTGTGTGTGTGTGTGTGTGTGTGTGTGGTTGCGTGTGCTTGTGAGTAATGTTGAACCAAACCCATGCGGACATGAAAGAAGCCAAGGCTGAGGTTCAAGTGGAATATAAGGAACTTAAGCGAGTGTATTTGTGTTTGCTGGGGTAAAAGGAACACAGCTTGCTTCCATAATGTTTTTTTGTGAGGTTGTGGTGGCCGAGTCCCGATTTTTTTTAGACCTCGTCGTACGACGGTGTCGCGCGCAGTATTGATACTTTTACTTAAAGGGATATTTCACTTAAAAAATAATTGGGTCATTTTATCATCTATTCAGACTTTTGGGAGCACCCCAGACAGTTTTTAAGTTGCTTTATTCAGTATTTAGATATTTGATATTCATTTTATCAGACACGCCCCCTTCCTATACAAACCCATTGTAACTTCAAACTCCATTTCAACCATGTTAGATTAATCGGAAACACCCGTCCTTGGTTCTGGTGACTGATATTGTCCTTCTAATATGTGAGGAGACCGTGTTTTTTCGATTACTTTTTTTCATTTATTTTTTATATATTTTTTGGAAAATGAAAAGAAAAAAAAAATACAATAAAAGAAGATTTCTGATTATGACAAGTGTTGTATCCAAATGTTCTTTTTGCAAAGGGATATAACCCATTCAAACCGGGAACGCATACTGTGTCATTTTACTTATTTTTAGTTTTAGCTACAACCAATATTTTATACTTTGCTTCTCAAACTTTTTCATGTCAAGGACCACCCAAAATGATATGTATTTGACCCGTGGACCCTATGTTGTTCCAGGGACCCCCCCCCCACAGAAGCAAAGATTTGAGTTAAATATGTTTGCTTTAAAAAATATATATATATATTCAAAGATTTGCACACATTTTCAAGATTTAAAAAAAATATTGCAGATCTACAAGCTCATAGTGCGGCACTCGGTGCCGCACTATGAGCTTGCATATCTGCTATTTTTGAATAGCTAAAGTATAAAATAATGGTTAAAATGGTTACACAGATGCGTTCCTGGTTTTAATGGGTTAGTATAACAAATACTACCATTACTACCAATAGTACTGTTAAAAGTAGATGTTATTACACCTTCATCTGCTCGTTGATGGCAGTTAGGCCAGTCAGTGGCGATGCACTGGGCGTCGCTGACCTCTACGGAGCTGCTTTCAGCCTGCAGTGCGTCCGTCCCCAATCGGCCAAATGTGCTTATTTATTAGTCAATTGTGTCAAAACGCTTCAGAGATTTATCCCCCTGAGGGCTTTGGCAGGGCCAACACATAAGCATCTCCTTTAATTGTGCTTCACGATGATACCAATAACGGCGAGCTGGGCTCACAGAGAGGGAGACAGATTTCTAGTGTCTGTAGTGGCACAGTGAATGACATACAGTAGTAGCCTATACACAGTGCACAAAAAGACATGTAGAAAGTATTTCTCAGAAACATGTTAACAAAGAATGGTTTTGTACTGTAGTTAACCCATTCAATCCGGGAACGCATCTGCGTCACTTTAGATTTCTTTGGCTTTTCGAAAATAGTTCATAGCGCGGCGCTGTGAACTTGTAGATCTGCTATTTTTGATAAATCGTGACAACTTTGTTTTTAAAGCGAACATTTTTAACTCAAATCTTTGCGTCTGGGGGGGTCCCTGGAACAACATATTTTGAGATGGGCGGCCAAATACATATCATTTTGGGGGTCCTTGACATGAAAAAAGTTTGAAAACCACTGATAGTATAGCAATATAAGTCTTTAAAAATATACTGTTAGGATTTAGAAGACATTTGTAGAATCCCCCAGAAGCAAAGATATATATTCGCACAAAGATTTGCACAAACTTTCCACGATTTATTAAAAAAATTGAAGATCTACAAGCTCATTGCGCGGTGCCGCGCTATGAGCTTGTATATCTGCTATTTTTGAATAGCCAAAGAAATCTTAAAATGACACAAATGCGTTCCCGGTCTCGATGGATTAATCATACTGTAGCAGAGCCATCTTTCAACACACGGCTCTACATTTCCTCCACACTTCTGCCCATGATGAATACAAGAATATTTCGGGAAAACAGATCCTGATAATGTGATAAGTGCAAGTCAGACCACAGAGAGTCTCTGGTGGCCAAATCCCCCCCATGGCAGGAACGGGCCTGCTCTGCCACAAGTGTTGATCAGGGAAATGACTACTGTTGGTGACGCCTCGGATGCAAATACGCAATTACATGAAGTACGCAGCAGATGAGATCGAAAATCAAGTCAGCATCATAAATAAACATGCAGAAGCTTAGGGTAAATGCGTAATTTATTCCATCTACGAGAGTCAATGAAAATTGTGGAAGTACAGTAATTAGTGAGCGTTCGCATGCTCAATACATTTATATTTCATTAGACTGCTGCTCAGTGCATCCCCCATAGATGTAAACAAGCTTGGAAATGTGGGTGATAGCACGAGACTAAATATTTCCAAATTCTGGTTTTTGCCTCATCAGTCACCAATTTAGCAATCAAAGACCATCAGGCTTTCCAAACTGCTAATTGTAGCAGATCTTTCCACAACTAAATCAATCAAGCAAAGCGTGTTTCATGTATGTCTCTATTTTGTGTGTGTTCATAGTGAGCACACGCACAAACTAATATAATTTAGTACATCTATGCAAACCCGGGGTCTGGCGAAGGGGTTAAGAAGCGGCCTGGGTTGTTTTGCAAGTACAGGACCACCAGATCAGAGGAAGAGACTGCTAGTATAGGCAAACTATACAGTACCTAAGTACATTAATGACCACTGATGGACAATCTATGTACTGAAAAGATACACTTCTGCATGCTACTGTGGGAATTTGTGTGAACTGTTTGCCCATACACATTAAATAAATGTATAATAATTTAGGTTGTACAAGGTCAGAAAATTACTTGGTGCACAGCAAAATCCTGAGTTGAAAGGCAATACATGGATCTTTCTACTTTGGAGTGTGCTGTATGCTTGCCTGAAAGGCAGGTTCCATTCATAACATAAGATTTCACGTAGCAATTCTACGTAAAGGAAAACACCTCACTTATGGCTTACACCGGATAGAACGTAATGCACTTTCTAACATGTAGATGATGTGAGATTCTAAATTGTCACTCTTGCGTACTAACTATTCTCTTAACCATGTTTAGATCAATCTGGGGGCCAGACATTTTTGTCAAATTGACGTCATTTCTAAACAGCGCATTGGGTATAGCTCTACAGCTAAAGCTGCGTTCGACCCTGGCTATCCAAGGGGTCATTTCCGGGCTTTGTTGACAAACTTCCCAATCGGTTTCCTGTTTTCACTCCATTTCTCAATATGAATTTCCCAGCACTGTATATAATATAGTGTTTGAGGAAAGCTTTCAGCCTTATCATCGTAAAGGGTCAAATCACACATCTACTGACACAGAGACACAGAGGGAAACTACCTCAGACCATGAAATTAATCCATTAAGACCTGGAACGCATCTGTGTCACTTTAGATTTCTTTGGCTATTCAAAAATAGCAGATATACAAGCTCATAGCGTGGCACCGAGTGCCTCGCTATGAGCTTGTAGATCTGCTATTTTTGAGAAATCGTAAAAATGTGTGCAAATCTTTGAATATATATTTTTTTCAAGCGAACATTTGTAACTCAAATCTTTGCTTCAGGGGGTCCCTGGAACAAAATATTTTGAGATGGGGGTCCTTGGCCAAATACATATACATGTTGGGGTCCTTGACATGAAAAAGTTTGAGAACCACTGACACAGTAACATACGTTTTTTTTCAAAAAAAATGTTTTTAGAAGACATTCTAAAAGCAGACATTTTGTAGAATCGGCCTCAGGTCTTAATGGGTTAATGTGACCACGGTGAAGGTCAAACAGAATCAACACATTCATATCCTAATCCACAGGGATATACACACATACAGTATGTATAGTTCATGTCAGACCATGCCACTCAGTGGTGTGTTCCAGGTTTTTTCGGAGGGCATACTACAATTATTGCCTCCCACACGCACGGCACGTGCACACGCACATGTGTGCGTGCATATGTACGTGCGCTTGTGGTCGCAGAATGAAATAACCGCTCTATTGTTAAGTAGTTAATGTGTGAATTACTTCAAAGCTCCAACGGCCAGCAGTCATATTATCACCTCAAGACAATAGTCACACATACTGTAAGCCTTCACCTCACCACATTATCACATGAAAAAGGCTATTTGAACTGAAGTCTACATTCTTGCTGCCACCCAGCCCCTACTCCTGCGTATCAGATACGCTTTCTCTGACGGTTTTTGGATGGCTACGCTTGGCTACGAAAATGTTCTGCAGGTCACTGTGTATATAGGCAGTGAGCGGCAGTGGCTCGGCAGTGGCTCAGGGATAGAGTGGCCGGGTAGAGTGAACTGGAAACTGCAAGGTTGCCAGTTCGATCCAGGGCTGGGGCGCTCCCCCAGAGTTAGTGTCGAAATGTCCTTGAGCAAGACGCTGAATCCCTAATTGCTCCCGATGAGCAGGTTGGTGCCTTGCATGGTTTCCTCCGCCATCGGTGTATGAATGTGTGTGTGAATGGGTGAATGTAATGCTCAATCTATGTAAAGTGCTTTGGATAAAAGCGATGTATAAATGCACCATTTACCATTTATACAGTTTAACACGGTAGAACACACCACTGATGCCACTGATGCCACATGTTGTCATACAAAAACATCCCGAAAATCCAACTACAAAAAGCCATTTCGTATTGCATAGGGATCAAATAATCAAATGTCAACATTATTTAAAATATATAATTATTTCCACCTAGGTTGCGCTTTACTGTGCGATCAATCACGTCTTCCTAAAGTTTCCTAGTAAAAAAACTCCTTCTCGGAGTACAAACCACTGTAGCCTTGCTTGAACTACCAACGATATGACTGCCAGGATTGAAAGAGACCATCTTGCTGAGGCGTGTAGCTTGAGTAGATGTCTAAATAATGGATGCCAGAAGATCCTTTGTGCTGAGTGTGACTTGCCTCAGTCTACCATGTCAATGGGAGTTTGCAAGAGAGAGTGGTGGTGCATGTGTAAAAGTCGGAAGGACTCAGAGCAAACCAACTGTGTCTTGACAGAGTTTCAGCAGCAGCGGCGGCGCGACCACGTTCTATTTGCTGCCATCTGCAGTCTGGTTCGGAGCATCAATCTTGTTTGTGCTCCTTCCATTAATCCAGTAAGACCTGAGACCGATTCTAAAAATGTTTTCTAAATCCTAACAGTTATTTTTTTTTACTTATGTTGTAAAATATTTTGTTCCCCCCCTCAAAAGCAAAAATGATAGTTAAAAATGTTTTTTCAAAAATACCAGATCTACAAGCTCATAGCGCGGCACTCGGTGCCGCGCTATGAGCTTGTATATCTGCTATTTTTGAATAGGCCAAAGAAATCTAAAAATGACACAGATGCTTTCCCGGTCTTAATGGCTTAACTTGAACGTGTTATAATACATCATTTACTAATTACAACGGGACATGTTTTTGTCTCCATTTAACTGTCAAATTAATAAATTAATAGAAAAATCTGATTTCACACTTCTGCTAGGATTATAGGCAGCCGGGCAATTAAGAAATATTTAACTTTTAACAACTCATCAGTTCTAAGGTCAGAATGCAGAGGAATACTCAGACAATCGTGTCCTCAAGATGAAACAGTCTCTCGAGTTTCACTGACAATAAATGATAAGCTGACTGTGCAGACTCATAAAATATTCACTGGAGCTTTTCCATTTTTAAACGAGCATTGTTTCATGGTAGCACCACCAGCAGTCCTGCATGAAAGAGTACACCCGTATCCCCCCAAATGACCCCTGGCTATTATTGTCAAAATATCCACACAAAGTCTGTCTTTTGCTGCATTCCTCAGCCATTGGACCCTGCTTCTTCAGTGTTTTCCAAAGGGTCTCTCTCGGCTTTCTCGTTTCTTGGGGTCGTGTACACAAATCCATATTTAATTATCCAGATCAAAGCAATGGTAACATGGTGATTGTGAATGCTTGGTTTATAGAGTGGGGTTTTCGCCCATATAAAATGCCTTATTGAAACAAATCTGCCTCTGGTCAAATAATGAGATTGTGTCCATAACCATGGAAGGCATTTGTCAGCTCCTCTACAGACAAACACACCACCTGCATTCCACGGTTTGTCAGCTAATACGTCTCCCCAGGCATTTCCATTTTGCTGTTGTTGTTGCTGGTGTGTTTTTTCTCCCCCTGCAAAACTCATTACAGGGAGAAAGAATTAAGGGGTGATTTATACTTAGTTGCTGCGCCAGTGTCGCGCACGGGAGACGGCCCGATCTACAAGCTCACGGCGCGTCTTTGCTGCGAAGCAGGCGTGAGCTTGTAGGTCTGCTGTTTTTTGGTGTGCGCGACACTGGCGCGCGAACCGAGTATAACTCGGGCTTTAGAGAGGGAGGTATGCGGGTAAGTCGCAACGGTAAAGGCACTCAAACAGCTAATTATAATAACCTGACACAAGTGAGTAATTTAGCTGCCTCAAAACGAGCCCTGAGATCTGAGAGGAGCACTTAAGAGGAATGGATTAGACTGGAGGCCGTTACGCACCAATGCATTAACCCTTTAAGACCGGGTACGCATCTGTGTTACCACTTTAACCATTATTTTATACTTTGGCTATTCAAAAATAACAGATATACAAGCTCATAGCGCAGCACCGAGTGCCACGCTATGAGCTTGTAGATCTGCATTTTATTTTGAAAAATCATGAAAAGTGTGCAAATCTTTGAATGTATATATATTTTTAAAGCAAAAATGTTTAACTCAAATCTTTGCTTCTGGGGGGGGGGTCCCTGGAACAACATTTTGGGGGTCCTTGACAAGAAAAAGGTTGGCGAACCACTGCTATTATAGCAACATAATGAAAAGAAAAAAAAAACGGTTAGGATTTAGAAGACATTTGTAGAATCCCCAGAAGCAAAGATTTGAGTTAAAAAAAATCGCTTTAAAAAAACATATATATTCACACACATTTTCACGATTTAAAAAAAAATAGCCCAAAGAAATCTTAAAATGACACACAGATGCATTCCCGGTCTTAATGGGTTAAGGCCGAAAATGGAGATCCATCTTTCTTTGCGTTGGATTTGAATATTGATAGTCCCTGATTTTTTTTATTTGATTAGATTTTTTTCTCATTTTCCTTTGGTAGGGGAGTTCGGAGGACAAAATATGAGATTATAGCAGACAAGTCGACATGAAACAGGGCATCATGTGGTGTTTGTTACAGACTTGCGTAAAACATATATTATTTATTAAGCAATCATCATTCATTAATCATAAATGACATGCCAGTTAACTCGGTAATTACAGAAAAATTGTGACCATGCAGCTCTCGCTTAGAGGAGCAGAAGTAGGTCATTCTTTAAGTAAAGCCTGATTACATTTCGTGTACTGGTTCCGCATGGGCACCATTGACAAATAGGACTTTCTTTCATTGTTGATACATCCATTGATTGCTTCTGAACGGGAAAAAAATGACTGATTCCCAGTGACATATTATTTAACAAACTTGTTCTATTAATGCACACTGACATTTTACACTGGTACGCGCTGGATGTTGTGATGTGGGCCATTTCTATTCGCAGTAATTAGGACACATTTCCTTTTGTTTTTCTGTCCAACTAGATGCCTATTTCCAAACCACTTACACTTTATTCTAATGCCAGAGTAATTACGGGTTTTAATTGGCTTCATAGATTAACATCAAATATAAGCCTCAGCGAAAACAAATAAGATGTTATGCGATGTTTGACAAGCTAAAATCATCTCATTTGGAGTGACAAATGAATGGAAAAGTTACAAATGCGGTGGAGAATGCCCTCAAATTACTCCTTAAGCCTCACTTCCTATAACAAGCTAGTCAGCCACCTGGAAACAAAATTAGGCGGCACTTTCACCCTGCACCCATTCATTTCTCTGTAGAAGAACCAGGGCAAATGACTCATTCAGGGAATAAGGAGGTTACATCATGAGTAGGTGCTGTATGAAACAAACAGACCGCACGCTAGGAGGAGAGGCACAGTTTCCACTATGCGTACGCAACAGCAGACCCGGCCCTTTTTAACTCTTTAAGACCGGGAACGCATCTGGAACGTCATTTTCTTTATTTATTGCTATTTATTTATTGCTATTCAAAAATAGCAGATCTACAAGCTCATAGCGCGGCACCGAGTGCCACGCTATGAGCGTGTAGATCTGCTATTTGTTTTTAATCGTGAAAATATTTGAATATATATATTTTTTTAAAAGGAACATTTTTTACTCAAAGCTTTGCTTCTGGAGGTCCCTATTACAAAATATTTTTAGATGGGGGTACGTGGCCAAATACATATAATTTTGGGGGTCCTTGACATGAAAAATAACCACTGATATAGAAACATACGTTTTTTTCTTTTAAACTGTAGGATTTAGAAGACATTTGTAGAATCCCCAGAAGCAAAGATTTGAGTTACAAATGTTTGCTTTAAAAGTATATGTATATTCAAAGACGCATTTTGACGATACAAAAAAAAAATTGCAGATCTACAAGATCATCGCTCGGAACTCGGTGCCGCGCGATGAGCTTGTATATCTGCTATTTTTTAATAGCCACAAAGAAATCTCGAAATGACAAAGATGCGTTCCCGGTCTTAATGGGTTAAAAAGAGCAGCAAAAGGCTACAAACAATGGCGCAGAGAGAGAAGAGAAAAAGCATGCATCAGCAGAATGCAGGAGAGCACACTTCTCATTGTTCTAATCTGCCTCCACTTCTATGGTTACGGCTCTCTGACACAGATCCTTGCCCCTGGCACCGACACAACAAAAGGAGTAGAGAGAGAGGCTGCGTATTAGCGAGCGCCTCGGGTTTATAGAGGTGAAGAAGATGGGATCGGGAAGCCGATCAGGAGCAGAAAGCATTCATCATCACCCTCTTGCTGTGTTCCGTCTTGCCGTGTGCTTATGCAGGGTATGCTAATGTGCCTCTGTGTGTGCTTGTATTGCACACTACACTATTTCCCCCTGTGGGAGTGCTTGCTTCCCTGCAGCAAAGCCAGGCTGTGTGCTAATTCTGGAGACATCAGGTCTGGGGGCCCCCAAGTCTTTCCAAGCTCCCAGGTGGGAGGGGCCCGACCTACACACAATATAAGAAGGCTGACAGCAAAATGAAACCCTAGAAGAAGTAGTGATGGGGAAAAAAACCTTCATTTCAGTGAACGAACGATTTTGTTCACGTTCGCGGCAATGATTCGTTCGAAAGATTCGTTCATGTTCTAGTTCAGTAGCGCTATTTTCTAGTGAAAAACACCATCGCGGGAGCGTTATTATTACGTCACGCGTACCTCCCGCCCTCCCGTCCTGTGTACGGGGGGAGGGGATCGGGGGGCATGAACGACAGCATGAACGTAACAGTTTGAGGAAGTGAACCAGTTCTTTTGAACGAATCGATCATGAACGACCCATCACTACCTAGAAGTAAAAGGGAGCACCTGAGCAACTCGCGGGGCTACAGGGGTCCAATTGTTTTCCTCATTTTCCTCAGGCTCGTAAAGCTTGATCCCGCTATCAGTTGCAAAGGATGTTATACCACCAGCATGGCAATGAACTTGATTTCTCTGAGGCGGTTTTGACATTTCTGGCCATGTAATGGGCAAGCAAGAAAACCTATTAAAGGGATACTTCACTTTCGGGCCGGGGACACATTTAAAAAAAATATTAAAAATAAATGAAAAAAGTTATGGAAAATTCATGGCCCCCTCACACATTAGTAGGACACTCTAATGCGTGAGGGGGCCATGAATTTTCCATAACTTTTTTCATTTATTTTTAATATTTTTTTTAAATGTGTCGGCGGCCCGGAAGTGAAGTATCCCTTTAAGCTCGGTAATCAATTGATGTATCCTGTGGGGGATGAATGCACTCAGATGTGTGTACACATTCTTTATCATGATTGAAAGTTTCCTGTTGCGAGTGCATGCCTGGGCTGGGACATGACAGAAGGTGTATTTCTTTGGGGACAGCCCTGGTATTTAAAAATGTAACGGCACATATGGAAATTAGCTCAATATGTGTGGAAGACGCGGATGACACTCATAGCTAAAAACACACACACACACACCAGTGTTGTAGTTTTAGTCATTAGTCTTTTTCTAAATTCCATTTAGTTTTAGTCATATTTTAGCCATTTGAAATGTTTTAGTTTTAGTCTAGTTTTAGTCGACTAAATATCATAAGATTATAGTCGACTAAATCTACAGTTGATTTAGTCGACTAAAATGTGTTTTGACGGTGCCTTGATGGCGTCGTAATGGCTGATTTTACACTTGGTTGCATGCTGAAAATAGCCGATCTACAAGCTCACAATGTGTCGCAGTGCAACGCGTTGTGAGCTTGTAGATCGGCTATTTTCAGAGCGCAACACCCGAGCGCCCCATAAAATGACTGGTCTTTTAGTTCTACTGGATCTCTTCTCCTCTCGTCCCACACAAACATTTTAGTGTAGTTTTTATTTGTTGACGAAATTGTCAATATATTTAGTCTATTTAGTCATCGTAGCTTAGTTTTTTATTTAGTTTTAATTTAGTTTTCGTCAGTGAAAAAAGGTAGTCGACGAACATTTTTCGTCATAGTTTTAGTCGACGAAATCAACACTGACGCACACAAACTCAGTTTCTATTGATTGTTTTCATAGTCTGATGAGCATCTAAAAGCATGGAGCATTCTATATGTAATTCTAGATGGCCCGACAGATTACCATCGAGGTGACATCAGCTCCTAGCTCTGACTCATCTGCCGCCACCAACCCCCACTCACACACACAGACACACACTCACACACACACACACACACACACACCCACACACACACACACACCCCAACACACACACACACACACACACACACACACACACACACCCCAACACACACCCAGGGACCGGTGGAGTCACACAGAGCATGATGTGGACTGGAAAGAAGAAGAGGTCATCACACATATGTCAAGACACATTACATCATATGACACTGAAACCCTCCTCTTTTGTTAGCCAGGTGTCAGGGGGGGGGGGGGGCATCCAGCAGCGTTTTATTTCACCAAAGCCGTTGACAATGTGCTATTTTCCAATTGTGCCAATCTGTGCTCAGAATGGAACAGCCTGTCTTGTGGATGAAGACGCGAGCAGACAGCGCTGCAGGCTGGAGAGGAAGGAGAGGTGAGGAAGAGATAGTAAGCTTGTGACAGCGGGCTAAATTGAAAAAACACAAGGGGGACAAGGACACTCAAAACACACACAATGTTATAGCAGTGTGTGGGGGGGGTGGGGGCGGGGGGGGGGGGGGAGTCATCCTAAGCCCACTGCCAGTGAGGAGACCACCAGAACCCCATGACACGGATATGTACTGTTTGACTGATGTTGTTTTGTTTTGTTCTGTCTGTGTTTATTTGTTTTTCTATTTTATTGAACCTGTATGTTTTGAGTTTTTTGGGTGATAATTCAATCTGTTTACTGCAAATGTTTGTATTTGATGGACTGCGCTGGAGGACGCTTTTACGTAGGTATCTGCATAAGTACCAACTTTTGATGTTGTATGCCTCTGTGGAAAATCCAATAAACAAAGTTTCAAAAGAAAAATTCATACAAGGAGTGTGTCAGCATTTCAAAAAAAAATTCACAGCTTTAAAAGACTGATACTCCTTGGTGTTTAATGTTGTTCTCATACAGTATGCCCTACTAATAGAAAGATATTTTAAACATATAATCATATATAGGCATATGCACACACAGTTCTTCTGCCCGGGAACTGAGATGTTTACAGTATGGCTGCAGGCCAAAGCCATCTAGAACCAGGCTTGTCTGAATTTATGTCCCCTCAAAAGTAGACCACCCTCAAAAGTAGACCAATCACAGCTCATATACCACTGTCAAGGATAGGGGTGTGACTTCTAAACGCTTAAACGCTAAACGTTAACAAAACTATGGTAAACATGAGGGGGTAAATAAATGCTACCATGCTGCTGATGATTTAAAATAAATGCCAAATATATTCTCATAGTAATCATTGCTATAGTATAGCCTCTCCAGCTCTAATAAACATAATATATATTTTCAAGTTGTGACAGCAATTTTATCCCATGAGAGAACTGGATACAGGATAAATGAGTGAAATGGCAAGTGATGAAACAACTAAATGAGCAAACTAAATTGGAACTGCAACACTATAACAAATTGAAGCTGATAAATGGGTTTGGAAGAAATTTGCAACCCACCTGAAAATGTATTTGCCGTTTATTAAAGAAGACACAGGGAGACCCCGGTGACTGAACAAACACTCTAGCAATGGTTACTATCAGAGTATAGAGCTTAAAACTTTTTAACAACAAATACTTTAGTTTTAACCAAAAATATCACTTACAGTACAGTACACCACCTTTAACCCATTAAGACTGGGAAAAATATAAAAAATATGCCGTTCTAGGAACCCTTCCAGAAGCAAAGATTTGAGTTAAAAATGTTCCCTTAAAAAAATATAACTTCAAAGATTTGCACAAATTTACACTATTTTTCAAAAATAGCAGATCTACAAGCTTGTAGATCTGCTATTTTTGAATAGCCAAAGAAATCTAAAATGACAGTGATGCGTTCCTGGATTGAATGGGGTAAAACACCCAACAGTGTCATTGTTAAGTGATGCTAGCGGTAGCGATGGTATCGGTTCAAGCCCGACGCATAGCAGCAAACAATCAATACAGGCTTTCACTTGCATCGGAATTCAGCGAGAAATAATGAGCAGGTTGATTTGTGAGAACGATCGCCACGGATATGAAGCTGATCTCTATTGTTGGAAGATGAGGGCTTCACAAAAGTTAGGGCTTATGTCAAACCAAACCAGGATACACAACGCCCCAAAAAAAAAACAGTAACTGCTAGAATAGACACACTGTAGACTATTGAGAATACAGTGAATTCCACTTGTGTGATAAGTTTAAACAGTTAAACACTTTTTTTCCACCGTGTAAATGTTTATCAGTTTATTTGGTCAGTTTCACACATCTATTTTTATGAAATAGAATGACGATGAAAGCCTGAAATGAAATAAAAGTGAAAGTGAATCTTATGAAAAAGCATGAAGGTTGGGTCATGGCTGAAAATCTATGCATCCAAAAGAAATTTGGGGGTAAATCTCTTAGTTACACCAACATTGTTCTTGTGGAGCACTTCTGTAGTTATTGGTCAATTCTGCATAAGGATTTCTATTTCCATTTGGCCAAATGAGGTGTGTAGACATTGACACACTAAGCCATGCGCACAAGCAGCCGGTCTGTATACTGTGGCTTCGCCACTGAATACGTTATGATTTGTGCAACTTGGCTGCGTTCACAAACTGCCAGGTGTGGAAAGTAACTGAATACATGTACTCAAGTACTGTACTTAAAGGTAGGGTAAGTGATATTTTTGGGTTAAAACAAAAAGTATTTTGTTAAAAGGTTAAAGCACTATATTCTGATAGTAATCATTGCTATAGAGTGTTTGTTCAGTAACAGGAGTCTCCCCAGCTCTTTAATAAACAGAAAATAAATGTTCTGGTAGGTGTCAAAATCTCAGCCAATCAGGAGAAAGTACCCATTTTTAAGCTTCATTTTTATAGTGTTCCTGTTCAAATTTTGCCTGCTCATTTCTTAGTGTCATCACTTCCAATTTCACTTGTTTAATCTATATCCTGATTGAGTTCTCTATCCTGATTGGATAAAATTGGAAATGAAACTGAAACTGAAACGAAAATGCATTTTCTGTTTTTTAAAGAGCTGGAGAGACTCCTTATATGGACAGGACACTCTATAGTAACGAGCACTATCATAACATAGACCCATTTTGCAATTATTTGAATAATTGCAAATCACTTACCCTACCTTTAAGTACAATTTTGAGGTACTTTTACTTTACTGGAGTATTTTCAATACTTTTACTTCTACTCCACTACATCTCAGAAACAAATATTGTACTTTTTACTCCACTACAATTATTTGAAAACTTTAGTTACTAGTTACTTTGTAGATTAGAATTATACATACATTAACCACTTCACCCCTATTTAAACTTTGGCTATTTGAAAATAGACGATCTACAAGCTCACCTTGTGAGCGTGTAGATAGGCTATTTTCAAACGATTTTTTATACTTTTGAAAACTTGAAATGGGACATTCTGCATAGTGAGTACTTTTACTTTTAGTAATTAAAGGTAGGGTAAGTGATTTTCTTTGGTTCTTGTTAAATAGCTCTATATTCTGATAGTACTCATTGCTATAGAGTGTTTGTTCAGTAAAAGGAGTCTCCTTGTCTCTCCAGCTCTATATAAAACAGAAAATGCATTTTCGTTTCAGTTTCAGTTTCATTTCCAATTTTATCCAATCAGGATAGAGAACTCAATCAGGATATAGATTAAACAAGTGAAATTGGAAGTGATGACACCAAGAAATGAGCAGGCAAAATTGGAACTGGAACACTATAAACATGAAGCTTAAAAATGGGTACTTTCTCCTGATTGGCTGAGATTTTGACACCTACCGGAAAATGTATTTTCTGTTTATTAAAGAGCTGGAGAGACGGGGAGACTCCTGTTACTGAACAAACACTCTATGGCAATGATTACTATCAGAATATAGTGCTTTAACCTTTTAACAAAATACTTTTTGTTTTAACCAAAAAATATCACTTACCCTACCTTTAAGTATATTTTGACGGCAATACTTTTGTACTTTTACTCAAGTAAATTTTTAATACCAGACTTTTACTTGTAACAGAGTATTCTTTTACTTAAGCAAAACATGTGAGTACTTCTTCCATCACTGCAAACTGCACACATGACTATCGATGTAATTTACTATCGTAAACTTACTGTAACTTACTATCGATGGACACAGAGGCCATAAAGTAAACAGAATCTTGTTTTGTTCATCCATATAACAGGAGTGAAAATTTTCCATTGTGTACATTCCACCAGAACCCTGACGTTGTTGATGTAATTGTCACGTTACTCATGGCACTCAGTTTACACACACATTTATGTACTCAAAGGACCACAATGGAAATAAGCTCTCAGCTTGTTTGTGTTTTGACAAGATATAATTTATGTACAAATATATGGTCATGAATATGCATGTTTTGTCAATAAAAACATGAATCAATCAATAAATGTTGGAACAACTATAATTTATGTACAAATATATGGTCATGTATATGCACGTTTTGTCAATAAAAACATGAATCGATCAATCAAATGTTGAACGTCTGTTAATTGTCTGTAATGCAGAGCAGAATTTCCTGGTTGGAACCCAACTCTCATGGCTGAATCCTTACTGCCTGCCATCGCGTTATATCAAAGCTGCATAGTCTACAAACACTTAATCCTAACAGTTTTTGGGAAAAACCTATGTTGCTACATCAGTGGTTGTCAAACTTTTTCATGTCAAGGACCCCCAAAATGATATGTACTTGGCCGTGGACCCCCCATCTCAAAATGTTTTGTTCCAGGGACCCCCAGAAGCAAAGATTTGAGTTACAAATGTTCGCTTTGAAAATACATATATTCAAAGATTTGCACACAATCTCGATTTTTCAAAAATAGCAGATCTACAAGCTCATAGCGCTGCATGCTCGGTGCCGCGTTATGAGCTTGTATATCTGCTATTTTTTAATAGCCCAAAAAATCGAAAAATGACACAGATGCGTTCCCGGTCTTAATGGGTTAAAAAGGAGAAGCTCTAGTCTAAACCACTTAAAGTATTACAGAATACTATTCTAGTCGTTGGGTAGGTTTGTATTGGGTGAGATACAGAACGCAAATTAAACTCTTGCCTGGGCAAGAAAGACTACACTTTGGCAGAGTAAAATCTGGAGTTGCAGCATGGAGGAAAAACCTGCCATTGGGGCCAAATCCACAAGAAAAATAATAATAATATAAATCTTTAGACAGAGAAACATCAAGGACTGCTGTTCACTTAAGCAGCACAAGAGGTGGCCCCTGACAGCTACAAGGATGAGGAGGATAAGTTTCCTAGCGTTGCCTGTGAAGAATGACACAGCGGGTGAGGAAGTGCTGCTGAAATCCAAACAGCAGAACTCGTGTGTGGTCAGAGTTTCGCTTTATGCCTAAACAACCATCCTATAACCGTTTTAATAACCTGGCCTACAGTACATGTGCGTGTGCTACACGCGCAGCAATGCTAGCCCTGGCCATAAGAGGGGTCCTTCCCCAGAGAGGGGGGGAGAAGAAAAAAAAAGACAGACCTTAAAAAACTTTGCCGCTTGCTGCTCATTCTGCACGTTTTTTCCAGACAGATAATTTCAGGTTTGTGCCCACTAGCGCCAACCCTCTGTCCGTCCCACTTTCCCTGACCTGTAATTACATGCCATTCATTTGATTTGTTCATTAGTTCAAGCTTCGGCTGGGTTCGGAGCAAACAGGAACCCTCTTATTAGTGGTTCATGACTCTACTCTCTCCATCGGAGCCGTGGAGCCGGGGGTGGAAAAAGAGGATGGGGAACCAGCGAGGAACGGGGGGGGGGACAGGGGTTGGTGGGTGTGTGGATGTGGGGGGGTTTAGGGTATAGAGTCGGCGGGTGTTGCTTGCAGCCGGTAGGAAGACCGTGTTTAACTGCTCTGTTAACCTGGCGTTCGTAATTTTTGGGCATGTATTCAAACAAAATATTCAAACGGGGCATAAGGGGTTAAATCATTCAATCCGGGAAAGCATCTGTGTCATTTTTTGATTTATTTGGCTATTCAAAATTACAGATATACAAGCTGAGAGCTTGTAGATCTGCAATTACTATTATTTTTTAAATGTGAAAATGTGTGCAAATATTAGATTTTTTCTTTTTTTTTAAGCGAACATTTGTAACTGTCAAATGTCTCAACAAATGTCCTCTAAAACAGTCTTCTGAAAAAACTATTGTTGCTATATCAGTGGTGCTCACATTTTATCATACCAAGGACCCCCAAATTGATACGTATTTGGTCGCGCACCCCCATCTGAAGCAAGGATAATTTTTTTTCCTTCAAAAATAGCAGATCTACAAGCTTGTAGCCACGCTATGAGCTTGTATATCTGCTATTTTTGAATAACCCAAAGTATAAAAATAATGGTTCTAGCTCAAATCTAAAATGACACTAGATGATGCGTTACCGGATTGCATGGGTTGAAACACAGAGGGCACAAAATCAAGAAAAGAGCCAAATTCACAGTAGCATCGTGTCACATAATTCACCGAAACGCTTGGAGGGAGTTGGGGAGTAAAATGGTATAAATGGTGCATTTTACAGCATACATAGTGCCTTTATCCAAAGAGCGCTTTAGAATGTGCATTACATTCACCCATCCACACAAGGATGGCGGAGGAAACCATGCAAGGAATTCACCTTAACCGACCTGCTATCAGCACTGAGCACTGAGAGCTTCTCATATTTTGGTATTTATACTTGTAGTAAATACTATGTATAGCCCCGTATAAGCCTCATGGTCCACTAAATCTAAGTCTTTTCAGATTACTGGAAAATGAAATTAAAGAGGTATATGACCTGACCTTCTGTCAAATAAGCTCTTTAACCCTTTCAAACCGGGAAACGCATCTGTGTAACCACTTTAACCATTATTTTAATACTTTGGGCTATTCAAAAATAGCAGATCTACAAGCTCATAGCGCGGCACCGAGTGCCACGCTATGAGCTTCTTTTTTTTTTACTTGTAGATCTGCAGATTTTCAGATTTTTGAAACATTTTGAAAATTTGCAGAAATCTTTGAATATATATATTTTTAAAGCGAACATTTTTAACTACAATCTTTGCTTCTGGGGGGTCCCTGCTGGAACAACATATTTTGAGATGGGGGTCGGCGGCCAAATACATCATTTTGGGGGTCTTGACATGAAATAGTCTGAAAACCACTGACATAGCAACATTTTTTTCCAGAACATTTAGGATTTAGAAGACATTTGTAGAATCAGCCTCAGATCTTTTTTTTTTATCCCACAATTTTATATAACCCTATTTTTTCACCCAGTGCCAATGCCTAAGCTTGTAATCCTGGGCGCTACTCTCCCTCTGCCAGCCTGGGGAGAGCCCCGAACTGATGCTCATGCTTCCTTCAACGCCTCAGGTCTTAATGGGTTAATAAATTGACATTTGCACGACGACGACAAACCGAGCAGCGGTTTCCTCCTCCTCCTCCTCCGTGTGTTCAACACCTAGTATGGCGTGGCGTGTTTTGGAGATGATGTGTTAAAGCCAGCTTTATTCCGTCCCACTAACACACACCATGTGTTGAAGTGTTCATAGCTCGTAACAAAAGCTAAATAAACACTGGACCCGCACAAGTGAAACTGCTACCCAATTTTCTCGTCATACGACGCTGATCAAAAGAGCTTATTTGCCAAAAAAAGTCTGTTTTAATCTCAACTCTTGCCAAATACACTGAGTCAATTATGTTGTGTGCTTTGCAACAAGTAGGTTTTTTTCCTGCCATTTGCACGGGTATGAAAGTCTCACCTCATTCCATGTTCTATCTATAGGCTCTTCTGAAAACACAATTTTAAAATAAGGGATGTATGATTTCTCAAGCAATCATAGTCATTAAAATATGGTACATACAGTATGGTACGTACAAGGGAAGAGGGGAGGGGGGGGGGTGTGCTCTGCAGTTACTGATTTGTTTACAGATTTTCTGCAAATCAGATCCTGTGGGGAAAATTCTGGTTTGTGCTCACTGGGAAATTCAGGTTTGTACCCACTATAATAATCATAACATGCATGAAAAGACATGCAGGTGAGCGTGAGTTGTTGTGCTCAGTTCTTCTGTCAAGTCTGTCATCAGACCAAACATGCAGATCATAAATATGCATCAAGCGGGTGGTGCAGAAAGTCATAAACATCATAAATAGTTTAATACATTACGTAAAACAGTCATACTGTACACCCCCACATTACTAGTGGAGCAACAAGTTTCCCAAAGAAGCTCACGGTTTCTGTCAACACTCTTGTACCCTCACAAAACACATGCAGTAATCCTGGTCTCTATACTGCCCCCCCCTGGTCAGCCTAAGGCACCTGATGGAGGGGAAAGGAACTGGTTGGAATAACGTGTTCCTTTCACGCGCTACGTCCTACCGGGGAAACTCCCCCGTCAGGTGATAAGAAGCAGCCTGGTAACTCCTCATGCATTGAAGGAAGCATGAGCTCAGTTCGGAGCTCTCCCCAGGTTGGCAGAGGGAGAGTAGCGCCCAGGATTACAAGTTTAGGCAATTGGCACTGGGTGAAAAAATGGGGTACAAAAATCGTGGGATAACTTTTTTTATGATGACACTCTTTGACAGTTTAAAATCGAGTAAGAGTTGGGGAGTAAAATGGTAAATGGTGCATTTACGGTATATAACGCCTTTATCCAAAGCGCTTTAGAATGTGCATTACATTCACCTTACTTACTTCCAACTATGTTCCAAGCAATTGTTCTCAAGATGTAGTCATTGTGAGCTTTCAAGACAGACCTATACTGAAATCTAGAGCTGCACAGTAAAGACAGGAAATGATGTCACAGTCTGGCCAGGGCAGCTCTTATCCAGACTACTGTTTGTGCAGTAGGAATGCACTTGACACTCACGCAGTAGGCGAAATGACTATTTCAGGTTTTTGCAGGCCGCTCGAGAGTCATTTGCAAACAGTGGCGGAAAGTTACTAAGTACATGTACTCAAGTACTGTACTTGAGTACAATTTTGAGGTATTTTTACTTTACTGGAGCATTTCCAGTTTCCAGTACTTTTACTTCTACTCCACTACATCTCAGAGGCAAATATTGTACTTTTACTCCACTACAATTATTTGAAAACTTCACTTACTTACTTGCAGTAACCACTTCAGCCCTATTTTATACATTGGCCATTTGAAAATAGCCTATCTACGAGCTTGTAGATCTGCTATTTTCAAATATTTGAGTACTGTTACTTTTGGTACTTTTAAGTATATTCTGATGCCAATACTTTCGTACTTTTACTCAAGCAAATTTTTTATTCCGGACTTTTACTTGTAACAGAGTATTTCTGCATTGCAGTATTGATATTTTTACTTAGCAAAAAATGTTAGTGCTTTTTCCACCACTGCTTGAGAAATGACAATAGTTCTACTGTACATTAAATGCACAATGTAAAGAATAATATACGTTCCCATACTGACAATATTTGAAACCTGCTCTTACACAAATAGGATCTTGTGTAGCAAGCTGAGCTACAACATTGCTAATCTTGTTACGTTCCATTCTTTGGCCCATTTTAAGTGCGAGAGATAAATATTACAGACGGGGAGAATAAAGTCGAGAAGAAAGGCTCTCAAGAGGCTATAAAGCCATTTATACTTCATCGTACGACAGTGTCGCATGCCGGAAATAGCAGATCTACAAGCTTGCGACGCGTCGTCGTGTGACACATTGTGGATTTGTAGATCTGCTATTTTCGCCGCGCAAAACACCAGCATACAGCGGCGTTTAATCCATTAAGACCGCGATTTCTTTGGCTATTCAAAAATAGCAGTTCTACAAGCTCATAGCACGGCACCGAGTGCCACGTTACGAGCTTTTAGATCTTCTATTTTTTTTTTATCGTGAATTTGTGCAAATCTTTGAATATATATATATTTTTAAGCAAACATTTTTAACTCAAATCTTTGCTTCTGGGGGTCCCTGGAACAGAATATTTTATCAAATACATATCATTTTGGGTGGTCCTTGACATGAAAAAGGTTTTAAGCAGCACTGATATTATAGCAACATAAGTTTTTTTTTTTTTAAACGTTAGAGATTTAGAAGACATTTGCAGAATCCCCCAGAAGCAAAGATTTGAGTTAAAAATGTTCGCTTTGAAAAAAATATATATATATATATTCAAAGATTTGCAGATTTTGCACACATTTTCAAAATCTTTTAAAAAATTGCAGATCTACAAGCTCGTAGCACGGCACTCGGTGCCGCGCTATGAGCTTGTATATCTGCTATTTTTGAATAGCCAAAGAAATAAAAAAAAATGACACAGATGCGTTCCCGGTCTTAATGGGTTAAATTAAGCATGATTGTAACAGCTCTCCACGTGACATCAAGAATCATCAGGCTCTTTCTTCTTCACACACTGAGATCAGATAAGAGCTGGTTTCAACAGACTGTCACGCTGCACAGGGGGGAGCATTATATAACCCGGTGGAGCTCTATATCACACAGGTTTTCAAAGTGGGGGTCGCAAGGGAGCGTCAAGGGGGCTAACTGGGAAGGAGAGGAAAATGAAAGAAAAAAAATAATGAAAAAAAAGATTATATCTATTTTCAATTAACTCTTTTACTGCCACGGACGCGTTTTCGAGTCAATTGGTACTTGGTCCACAGTGCCATTGACGCGTTTTTCGTTATTCAATCAGAACCAGGAGATAACGCGATCCAAAGATTTGCTGCTCCATTCACTTCCCTGTTAGGGAAATATTCTGTATCTCGGCTCCTGTGTTTTACTATGTATATTTGGCAAAACATGCTATTTTCAACTTGCTGCAACTATGGAACGGATTACCGCGATCGGATAATTTGCGGCCCACTGTGCGGACAGCGTTCACTGAAAATATTCCATGATTTTTCAAAGGTAGGTAAAAAGGGTGACACTATTACAGTTTTAATCTGCCAGTTAAACAGTTGATATATGATTATTGTACCAGTTTACCCACTGGAATGTCATTATTGTCAAATACATTTTCAGAAATGTTTTAAATTAGAAGATGGTCATATCGGTCGGTACAGCGGTTCTGGACAACCGCCTATCCGACCGACTGAAACGCCAAGCACCGCACTCGGCACTCCCTTGGGTCCTTGCTGAGGACAAAAGGGATGTCGGCTATTTTTGTATATTTCTGTTTTTGAAAGCCATTTAGCAAAAGGCTATGGCTATATTTGTGGCTCCTTGGCATGGAATGGTTTGGGGAACCCCTGCCCTAACACACAAAAAACAGCATGACACAGAGAAGGGCAGACGATGGGGTTTGTAAACAACATTACGATTCATTTCAGCCCGCTCTCCGCGTAGGGGCAGCAACAGGCCGCGTCGTCACAAAAGCTCAGAAAACACTCCACACACAATTACTGGATATGCTGCTGCTGTAATTAAAGTTCCCTTCCAGCCCCTTGAACACGGTGACCTTTACCAACGCAAACAGTCATTGTCTCGGGTGAGCTTGAGGCCTCTCCGTAGGGATATAAAAAGAGCAATTTTTCTGCCTATTTAGCATCCATGTGAAAAAGAGAAAAACAAGTTTGCGTGTAATGAGATGCACACTCGTGTACGGTATGTGCAAGAGACATGGGGACATGCAAGCAACCTCTTGGTCATCATCACAAGACATGAAGTTTGATGGATTCATATCAAGAAATCAATATGGGTCCATCTCTGCCAAGATGAGGTACATTAACTTATACATGTACTGTATAGCCAATAATGCATTCTTCTCAACTGGAACCAGCAAACCAACATTTAATCCGTGTTGCATGAAGAACAGGACAGACATTTTGCACGGCTTCTGGTGGCTTTCTCTCTCCAATGAGCCGTTTACCCACATGTCCATGGACTCTCCTCGACAGAGAGAGATTGAAAGGGACAAATCGTCCGAATTGATTTCAGACATCCTGAAACGGACGAGTCTGCACCCTCTGTGCTAAAAGCACCCTCCGGCAGTACAAGTACATGAGGCCACACAGTCGGAGCCGTTGGATGAGCTGTATGATGCTTTAGGAGACATTCTGGGGACAGAGGAGGGAACAGAGCGGCACAAGAGTTATATATATTGCTATGCACTACAGACATGGTGTATGACCCTGACATCATAAGCTGTCTGGTGAAGCTGCTGTCTAAGATTCTGCGATGCCCGTCTCCTGAACCATTTTTGACTCATGTCATGTTGAAAAGGCCAAGCCATAGCAGACTACCTGCCTGGTCTACTGTTCTCCCCCTACAGCCTATAGCAATCAATCACTTTAAGAACTCATAGCCTATTGGAACTCTGGTGTGGTCAGTATCATTATACAGGATATTGACCATGATATTGACCATGATATTGACCATAATACCAACATGATACTGACCTATACCGACATGATACCGACATGATACCGACATGATACCGACATGATACTGACATGATACTGGCCATGATACTGACATGATACTGACATGATACTGACATGATACTGCCCATGATACTGACCATGATACTGCCATGATACTGACATGATACTGCCATGATACTGACCATGATACTGCCATGATACTGACCATGATACTGACATGATACTGACCATGATACTGTCATGATACTGACATGATACTGACCTATACCGACATGATACCGACATGATACCGACATGATACTGACCATGATACTGCCATGATACTGCCATGATACTGACATGATACTGACCATGATACTGACATGATACTGACCATGATACTGACATGATACTGACCATGATACTGACATGATACTGACCATGATACTGACCATGATACTGACCATGATACTGACATGATACTGACATGATACTGACATGATACTGACCATGATACTGACATGATACTGACATGATACTGACCATGATACTGACCATGATACTGACCATGATACTGACATGATACTGACCATGATACTGACATAATACTGACCATGATACTGACATGATACTGACCATGATACTGACATGATACTGACCATGATACTGACATGATACTGACCATGATACTGACCATGATACTGACCATGATACTGACATGATACTGACCATGATACCGACATGATACTGACATGATACTGACCATGATACTGACATGATACTGACCATGATACTGACATGATACTGACCATGATACTGACCATGATACTGACATGATACCGACATGATACTGACCATGATACTGACCATGATACTGACATGATACTGACCATGATACCGACATGATACTGACATGATACTGACCATGATACTGACATGATACTGACCATGATACTGACATGATACTGACCATGATACTGACATGATACCGACATGATACTGACCATGATACTGACATGATACTGACATGATACTGACCATGATACTGACATGATACTGACATGATACTGACCATGATACTGACATGATACCGACATGATACTGACCATGATACTGACCATTATACCGACATGATACTGACCATGATACCGACATGATACTGACCATGATGGGCATGCCTGACACAGAACTCCCTACATGGGCATAAAAAGGGACACAGACAGACAGACAGACAGACAGACGGGTACAACGGGTACTCTGACAAAGGGTACAACAGGTAATGCATGCATAATCAGGTGGGACATGCATTTCCACCTTGCATTGTTCCTGGTCTATTAACACATTGGGTGCCAGAGGTTTATTAAAATATTATACGTTGAGTGCCTGCATTTCTTCCATCCACTTGCGTTATACGTTTACAGACATGGTGTATGACCCTGACATCATAAGCTGTCTGGTGAAGCTGCTGTCTAAGATTCTGCGATGCCCGTCTCCCGAACCATTTTTGACTCATGTCATGTTGAAAAGGCCAAGCCATAGCAGACTACCTGCCTGGTCTACTGTTCTCCCCCTACAGCCTATAGCAATCAATCACTTTAAGAACTCATAGCCTATTGGAACTCTGGTGTGGTCAGTATCATTATACAGGATATTGACCATGATATTGACCATGATATTGACCATGATATTGACCATAATACCAACATGATACTGACCTATACCGACATGATACCGACATGATACCGACATGATACTGACCATGATACTGCCATGATACTGACATGATACTGACATGATACTGCCCATGATACTGACCATGATACTGCCATGATACTGACATGATACTGCCATGATACTGACATGATACTGACCATGATACTGCCATGATACTGACATGATACTGACCATGATACTGACATGATACTGACCATGATACTGTCATGATACTGACATGATACTGACCTATACCGACATGATACCGCCATGATACTGACATGATACTGACCATGATACTGCCATGATACTGACATGATACTGACCATGATACTGACATGATACTGACCATGATACTGTCATGATACTGACATGATACTGACCTATACCGACATGATACCGACATGATACCGACATGATACTGACCATGATACTGCCATGATACTGACATGATACTGACATGATACTGACATGATACTGACCATGATACTGACATGATACTGACCATGATACTGACCATGATACTGACATGATACTGACCATGATACTGACCATGATACTGACCATGATACTGACATGATACTGACCATGATACCGACATGATACTGACATGATACTGACCATGATACTGACATGATACTGACCATGATACTGACATGATACTGACCATGATACTGACCATGATACTGACATGATACCGACATGATACTGACCATGATACTGACATGATACTGACCATGATACCGACATGATACTGACATGATACTGACCATGATACTGACATGATACTGACCATGATACTGACATGATACTGACCATGATACTGACATGATACCGACATGATACTGACCATGATACTGACATGATACTGACATGATACTGACCATGATACTGACATGATACTGACATGATACTGACCATGATACTGACATGATACCGACATGATACTGACCATGATACTGACCATTATACCGACATGATACTGACCATGATACCGACATGATACTGACCATGATGGGCATGCCTGACACAGAACTCCCTACATGGGCATAAAAAGGGACACAGACAGACAGACAGACAGACAGACGGGTACAACGGGTACTCTGACAAAGGGTACAACAGGTAATGCATGCATAATCAGGTGGGACATGCATTTCCACCTTGCATTGTTCCTGGTCTATTAACACATTGGGTGCCAGAGGTTTATTAAAATATTATACGTTGAGTGCCTGCATTTCTTCCATCCACTTGCGTTATACGTTTACAGACATGGTGTATGACCCTGACATCATAAGCTGTCTGGTGAAGCTGCTGTCTAAGATTCTGCGATGCCCGTCTCCCGAACCATTTTTGACTCATGTCATGTTGAAAAGGCCAAGCCATAGCAGACTACCTGCCTGGTCTACTGTTCTCCCCCTACAGCCTATAGCAATCAATCACTTTAAGAACTCATAGCCTATTGGAACTCTGGTGTGGTCAGTATCATTATACAGGATATTGACCATGATATTGACCATGATATTGACCATGATATTGACCATAATACCAACATGATACTGACCTATACCGACATGATACCGACATGATACCGACATGATACTGACCATGATACTGCCATGATACTGACATGATACTGCCCATGATACTGACCATGATACTGCCATGATACTGACATGATACTGCCATGATACTGACATGATACTGACCATGATACTGCCATGATACTGACATGATACTGACCATGATACTGACATGATACTGACCATGATACTGTCATGATACTGACATGATACTGACCTATACCGACATGATACCGACATGATACCGACATGATACTGACCATGATACTGCCATGATACTGACATGATACTGACATGATACTGACATGATACTGACCATGATACTGACATGATACTGACCATGATACTGACCATGATACTGACCATGATACTGACATGATACTGACATGATACTGACCATGATACTGACATGATACTGACATGATACTGACCATGATACTGACATGATACCGACATGATACTGACCATGATACTGACCATTATACCGACATGATACTGACCATGATACCGACATGATACTGACCATGATGGGCATGCCTGACACAGAACTCCCTACATGGGCATAAAAAGGGACACAGACAGACAGACAGACAGACAGACGGGTACAACGGGTACTCTGACAAAGGGTACAACAGGTAATGCATGCATAATCAGGTGGGACATGCATTTCCACCTTGCATTGTTCCTGGTCTATTAACACATTGGGTGCCAGAGGTTTATTAAAATATTATACGTTGAGTGCCTGCATTTCTTCCATCCACTTGCGTTATACGTTTCGTGCTGTAGAAGCCCCGACGCGGAAGTGCATGTAAACAAAGCGTGCGTGCGAGACGGCAGAGGGTCCCGACTAACGCCTGGAACAATAATATTTCCAACGCGATCCTCCATTGCAGCGTGATCGCCGATCGAAAACGGCTCGTTTCCACCACGTTAAAAAGAAATGGAGATATTAAGCTTTTAGTCAAGGAGATAACATTGAAAACGCCGACCGGGAGGATTTTTGACATGGAGCCACATCCAGCCTCTTCTTCTCTGAAACTCCTTGGGTGATGTCAAAGTTTCGTTTTAGCGCCCCACGTGGGCCACTCGTATAAAAATAGAATTGGGTCAAAAACGGTCCGGACCGTTTTCGGCACTTCTCGTTTGGATCCTCAAAAACGGTCCGGACCGTTTATGGCACTCGATGTGTTAACTCTCTCAGTGCCACGCCCCGACATATCCCGAGTTTTTCCCGAGTACCCTCAGTGCCAGCACGAGAAATCCCGAGTTTTTACTTTTGACTGTGGTCGCGCTATTCTGTATATTTTTCATGATCACTTTCGCTTCCTGACTACATCAGACTCACCCGGAGCCGGATGTAAAAAAAAAAAATCATTTCCGGGTCACGTTGTTTTTCTCCGGTGATTTTCGGCCAGAATAGGGAAAGTCACGGTTTTTCACACGGTATAAAAAGCGAACGGAGAGGTCCACGTCTACTCTCTTTGGTCTGGGTGACGATCAGTCATCGTAGTCGTGTATCGCATCGTAATTTAGCGCGATCAACGATTGTCAAAAATGTCAACATCCGGTTAGGACCGGATATGACGTCAGCCTGTTTGGGAGGGGGTGAGTGAGCCAGCGAGATCATCAATGTGTCGATTTGTTGCTCTCTACTGGTAGAACTGTATTATGGGTACTGGGGGAGTACTTTATGAAAATACTCTTGGCAGTGAAAGAGTTAAGATGTTATTTCTGAGAAAAAAAAATGCTAAAGATATTTTTGGGGCTTTTTCTGCCTTTATTGATAGTAGATAGTGGAGATAGTGGAGACGGGGAGTGACACGCAGCAAAGGTCACCTGGATAGGGATTCGAACTGCATAAGAGCCTATATGTGGTATGCGCCTGGACCGCTAGGCCAGCGGGCGCCCCCTGCTGTGATCCTATTGAGCTCCCCGGAGAACTGAGAAAATCAGACCAAGACTTACACAACCAACAACAGGGTATGGATTCAATATGTCTTTTCTATCATTTGGAAACATCTGCGGTCAACATTGAGGAGGCTGAACACCCTTGATATCAGAGAGAAATCCTCTGTAATGGAGCGTTCACACGGGCCAGATACAAAGATACAAAAATACACAGCACCTTTGTCGTTGTGTCGCTTTGTACCTGTGTTGCTCAACATGGTCGTTGACGTTCATCATCATCATCATCATCGGAGCTACAGTTGTTTCTTTGTATCTGGAAGTTGAACCCTGCTCAACTTGAATTTGTAGCTTTGTATCTTTGTCGCTATAGCTACAGCTACGAACGTATCTTTGTATCTTCATGTCGCTGGCTTCCATTGTAAAATGAAAGGTAGCATGTATCTTTTTATCTGCCCGTGTGAATGCACCATTAAAGTAGCACTGAGTGTGTCTTAAATGGACCCACCGCCATCATAGCCTGTGATGATGAGGTATGCAAATGCAAGCGATGGCTTCACCGACTCCAGTTCCCCAGGAGCTCTCATGTCAGTGCTCTATCAAGAGGAGGGGGAGTGATGGCAGAAAAAGGGCTGCTGTTTGTTTAACATGTCAGTGGTACCATGTTGTGGAGAGTATAAGAGGGAGCAGACGGAGGGGTATGGGCAGGAATTCCCTCTAGAGAAGAGGACTTGTCGTCGCCCTCAATAGCTCCAAATTTAAGCATCGGAACATTGGACAGAGCGTCACAAAATTAGATTACACCAATTGTTTTGTGTTTTTGATGTAAACACGGGGGCCCCAATGCGCTTTTATCCATCATTTTGCAAAGAATGCAATGTGCGTAGGCAAAGGAAATTGAGTATCCATCACACTTTCTTTCAGTTGCCCTTTACACATACATACACACATACACATGCGCTCATGTACGCGCAAAAATGCAGACAGACATACTTAAGTATGTGCCTCTCGTCTTGAGAACGGCACCCTATTTTGTTCTCATTTAATCTTTTTGCATTCAGTGAGAGGGCGAGTTACAAAGGGCCTAAAGCTGTCTTGGGTCATTAAACCACATTTTCTCTTCTTTCAGAAAAATAACAGAGAGAGAAAAGGAGAGAGAGAGAGAGAGAGAGAGAGAGAGAGAGAGAGA
The DNA here is from genome assembly GCF_963280865.1 of Gymnoscopelus braueri. NCBI lineage: Eukaryota > Metazoa > Chordata > Actinopteri > Myctophiformes > Myctophidae > Gymnoscopelus > Gymnoscopelus braueri. Next base: position 14,833,336 of record NC_137608.1, on the reverse strand, counting down.
GAGAGAGATTGGAGATTTCTGGCACTTCCCGCGACAGGGGGGGGAGGCTGACAGATTAGACAGAGGTTCCTCTCGGCGAGCTGGCTATGGTGCTTCCAGAGGGTGGGCTGCTTGCTGCTCGGTGGTGCGTGGGGGCAGCGCGCAGCCCAGCCTGTCATCGTTTGACGGGCCTATCCGGAGGTGCGGTCACAGGCAGGCATGATTGATGATAAATATGTACTCACACAGGATCTAAATGCCAGCACACTCTTGGTGATTTAATCCCCTTTTCCCTCATCAAACATTCAGCCGCAGTGGATCGACTTTGGTACGGCTGTGAAAACCCAGACCTCCACTTCCCCCCCGAGGCGAACACCATAAGGCTGTCACGACTGCCGATATATGTCACAACAGAGGAGAGGGAATATGCAATGTTCTTTGATTACAACACTACTATACGGCTCGTGTATAGTGTAGATGCACTGTGTACTGAACCACACACACTGTTTTTACCAGCAAAAACTCAAGGTGAGTTGATAGTGTCACATTTTGATCTATATAAAAAACAATTTGGTATTTTTCTGCTTTCTTTAGATAGGATAGTAGACAGGAAACCAAGGGCAGAGAGAGAGAGGGGCAGAATCTCAGTGGTTCTCAACCAGTGGTCCAGGGACCACCAGTGGTCCTTGGGGGGGGGGGGGGGTACCAGGGGGTCCCCAGCTAAATTAGCATCACAATCATTTGTGATGCTAATTTAAACAATCATTTTAACCACTTAGCTTTGGCTATTCAAAAATAGCCGATATACAAGGTCATATGAGCTTGTAGATCTGCTATTTTTGAAAAATGTGTGCATATCTTTGAATATATATATATACATTTTTAACTCAAATCTTTGCTTCTGGGGGTCCCTGGCGGTACAAAACATTTTCAATTGGGGGTCCGCGGCCAAATGTATATCATATTCAGGGGTCCTTGGCATGAAAAAGGTTGAAAACACTGAACCTGGGGATGCTGTGATCAAATGGTCAACACACCATCCGGTCACCTATTGCTTGAACCCCCCCCCCCCCCCAACTCACGTAATGCAACAGAGTTTTAAAGCTTAAAACTCTGCTTTAAAATGCAAATAACTCTCTCTGTGTCATACTGTACAGGAGACAAAAGAACGAAGCCCAACTGACGTTGACTTTTCCTTTAACAATCAAATGCTAATATGCATTAAATTGTCCATGACAGTTTGCATTGATGTATCTTGGCACACAGGTATGGATGGCGTGATGCCATCTCTTCAGCATTACCATTATACAGCTGGAAATCAAATTTGTTCTAAGATTGCTCTGAACAGACAAAACGCTCCCAGTGTCTGACTGACTGAGAAGACATTACAGCAGTGGCTGTTTGACAAGATTGCCCCCTAGTGGTAATTCATGGAATATATATTTATTTCCTTTTTTTCCATTTAACCACTTAAAAACCTAGCATCCCCATTCTAGACATGTCATAATAGGCAAACATCCATGAAAATAAGTGAACCTTCGGTGAAAATAGCTGATCAACAAGCTCACAACGCATTGTAAACACACAAAGAGTTGTGAGCTTGTAGATCAGCTATTTTCGGGGAAAGAGATTTGGTGTAGAGAGGGGGAAAAAGAGAGAGCAAAGACAAAGTATAAACCCCCTGAGGGACCCCCAATCAATTATTCCCCATACCCTGGTCAATTATATAAATATATAAATAAATAATGACAATTAAATTAGATATGTAATAGAATATCTGTTCTGGGCCATACATTAACATAGAGTCTGTGAATGCTAATTTCATCATGAAAGTCGGACAGGCACTAAATCCAAGAATAAGATGGGGTCTAGATTAAACCAACCATCCCCCCCCCAATCAGAACCACAAAGAGTTCATTGTGCTTGGATAGCATATCAAAAGGAAAAGAGGGGAGTGGCAGTGATTTTCAATTACAGCTTGGCCCTCCTTGGGTTTCTGGAATCTCTCCAATATTGAACGTTAACAGTGACTTTAATAGGTTATATCAGTATTCCAATGATACAGGGGACGGAGAAATGACACAAAGTAAGAGAATGTGGTTTAGAGAATGGATTACACAGCAAAGCTCTGATCCTCACACAGTAGATCCTTGTCTATTAAGAAAAAGACATCTAAATTAACGGATTTGGACATTGTCTGGAGAAGAGATGCAAACCTTTGCCGTAGAATATCTTCAACGGCAAAGGCAGGAGCCACTTCTATGCATCTGATTTAAAGAAAAAATTACTTATTTTCTATCAATTACACACCCCATGAAGCATTGCATTCATGGAGATTATATTTGTTTTTGTCACATTCCCAAGCTAATAATTTGATCATAATAATAAAGATGCTTATGTATCCGGTAGGAGACACAAAGGAGACTCTTTGTGTCTCCTACCGGAGAGACCGCCTGTCATCAAATTATTGGCCTAGAAATGCGACCCAAAAAAATAAATCTCCATGAATTCAATGCTTCATGGGATGCGTAATTGATAGGAAATAAGTAATTTTTTGGGTGAACTATCCCTTTTGGTTATTAAACACAATAACCTACAAATGAAAACAAGTGTACCGATAGGAACAAATACACCATTTTACTCCACTTTCCTTTCTTTTTATCACTATCGGCCTATGGAGCGATTTGATTAAGGTTTGTATCATAGGTCAATGCTTTGCAATATAAAGTGACTTTGATATCAAGGAGTCGATACAATGAAACCATTTCACCTCAGGAGAAAACCTACCTGAATCTCCACGGATACACACACAACCCCCAGATCAAAGAGAGAGGTGGCCTTTGATCCATCATTGGGAATGACGGAGGAGAGATTACCATCAATCTCTCTCTCTCTTCCTTCTTCTCATCAATCTAGCTCTACACACACACACACACACACACACACACACACACACACACACACACACACACACACACACACACACACACACACACACACACACACACACACACACACACACACACACACACACACACACACACACACACACACACACACACGTCTTGATGCAACATGCAATCAATGCAGTCGCAACCCTCAGAGGACTGGCTCTCTCCCTCATGATCTGTGTGTTTGACTAATGTGAAATCTATGGTGAGGTTAGTCCATGTGCCCCCAGTGCAGTGGTGGAAAGAGTACTATTTTTTTACTTAAAGGGATAGTTCACCCAAAAAATTACTTTTTTTCTATCGATTAGTCACCACATGAAGACTTGAATTAATGGATGTTTTTTAAGCCAATAATTTGCTGACCAGCGGACCGGTAGGCAGCGGTTATGGTAGGAGACACAAAGGACACTGTTTGTGTCTCCTACCGGAACCGCTCAATAATTGGCTTAGGAATGTGACAAAAACAAAAAAAAATCCATTCATTCAAGTCTCCATGGGGTGACTAATCGATAGAGGAAAAAAAAGTCATTTTGGGGGTGAACTATCCCTTTAAGTAAAAGTATCAATACTGCAATGTAGAAATACTCTCTGTTACAAGTCTGGAATTCAAAACTCACTTGAGTAAAAGAACAAAAGTATTGGTATCAAAATGTCTTTAAAGTGCCAAAAGTCGAAAGTACTCATCATGCAGAATGTCGTCCCATTTTTTTTTCAAATGTATAAAATGTAAAAAAAAACTTTTGAAAATAGCAGATCTACAAGCTCACAATGCGTCGCGATGTGGCGCATTGTGAGCTTGTATATCGTCTATTTTCAAATGGCCGAAATGTATATAGGGCTGAAGTGGTTAATATATGTTTTGTAATAATAATCCAAATCTAAGTAACTAGGAACTAAAGTTTTCAAATAATTGCAGTGGAGTAAAAGTACAATATTTGTCTCTGAGATGGAAAATTGGAAATACTCCAGTAGAGTAAAAGTACCTCAAAATTGTACTTAAGTACAGTACTTGAGTAAATGTACTTAGTTACTTTACACCACTGCCCAAGTGTAGACTAAACACAAGACCTTCACCAGCCATCACAACTAAGTCCTGTACACCACCAAGGGTATATATAGATGATGTATGGAATGCCAACTACAGAGGTTATGCAGAGAAATGGAGAAGGAGAGCATATCATTATGTTCCAAAATGAATCAATTTGTTCCCAAATGAGATACCCACCATTTGGGGGGGAAATACTGACAGCTCCTCTTACTAAATAATTGCAGAGCGCAAATGTGAAAGCAATTATGGTACTGTACATTTAGAAAAGATGGTAGATAACTTCCTTGACTGACACAATTATAACAGTCTGTGGAGCTATATTTTTAGAGATACTGAATAAGCAGGTGATGATATTTTCATTTTCCAACAAAATGAATATACTATATGAAGTTGTTTGAAAATGTGTTCTAAATCAAATTGAATAGTGGCCTCGGAACTGTAAAGATACAACCTTCCTTCCATAGTCACATTCTTGTCTTGCTGCCTGCATACAGTACCATTTCGATGCATACAATTGGGCTGGAAAATATACACATTTTATATTGATATCGTGATAGTAGATATGATAGATAGAGTAGAGTATGGGTAGAGTAGAGTATTCGTCAGGTAATTTGGATTTCATAATATCATATCCTCAAATACCTTTTTTTTTTAAATTTCAAAACTTGTGAAATGGGACGACATTCTGCATAGTACTTTTACTTTTGGTACTTTGATACCAATACTTTTGTTCTTTTACTCAAGTAAATTTTTGAATTCCGGACTTTTACTTGTAACGAGAGTATTTCTACATTGCAGTATTGATACTTTTACTTCAGTAACAAATGTGAGTACTTATTCCACCACTGATGTTACGTATAAGATAGTTGACGCGGTCTCTTACCTTAGGCCACTTGGGGTTAAGTTGACGGGCCTTGGCAGCGTCGTCCAGAGCCGCCTGGTGCTGTCCTAATTTCAGAAGGGCCGCCGAACGGTTGCTGTAGAGGATGCAGTTCTGCGGGTCGGCCTGCAGGGCGTCGCTGTAGAGATGGACGGCAGCCTGAAAGTCCCCGCGTTGACACGCCTCGTTGCTCTGCTGTACCTTCTCCATGAACTCTGCTTTGCTGAGGCCACATCTGGTCGCTTCTTCGCCGACTACTATGCGACGGACCGGTGGTCTTCCCGCTGTCCGAGAACCAAAGATTGAAAGCTGCGGAAAATTGAAACGGAAAAGTGTAAAAGATTGGGCGAATTAATAGGAATTGTATAAAATATATGAAACGTATTGGTTGAACATGAAACATTTCTGTTCAGTGGGATATGACCACTGGATAGTGGCCTTGTGGTTAGAGTGGTCGCCGTGAATTGGGGAGGTCGGGTTCAATCCCTTGCCGAGTCATACCAAAGACTATAAAAATGGTACCCAATGTCACTGAGCTTGCACTCAGCATCAAGGGTTCGATTGGGGGAAAAGTCCCTGCAACATACTAGCATCATATCCATGGGGTGTACTTGTAAAACAAGCTGACCTCATGCTACAGAAACAGGAGATAGGCTCATGTGCTGACCTCTCGGCCACATGGCTCGGGATCGGGAACGGTTAGTTCCCAAGGGTACTTACCTTAGCGGGACAGGACTAACTCCCTTATTAGCTACCTTGAAGGTGCCCTCAAGCAACTCCACCGTTATTCTACTGTTTCTGCTTTGTGACCAAGAGTAGCGCTGACTACAGTTATACTGGTCAGCTCTCAAAGTGTGGATTTGTGCTACCATGGGAATGTGAGGCAAAGTAGTAAAGCAAATTACAGGTGGAAGAATAACGTGTGAAAATTAAAGAAGAAGAAATATCAGACTGAATGAAATCCCTGTAATTTGATGTTCTTAAGTAGGATTAGGATTCAGCCACGGCGGACTATTATTTTGTAATAATCGAAAAAGTGTTGCACATTAGCCTGAGGTTATTTGACTCAGCAAAATAAACAGATTTTCTTCTGTCCTGGCTAAAATAGGATACTATTTCAAAACGTTCTTAGTTGTGTTGAGTGACTCTTCTATAAAAATGCTCTAAGAATGAAAAAGTAATTTTGAAAAGAGAATTATATGTGGGTTCATTAAGATATACCAATGGCAACTACTTGTACTTCATACTTAAGTCCATCATTTTAAAAGCGAAGCAATCAATCCTGTGATTTTATATTCTGCAACAGGAACTACGCTTAAATTAGGGATTACCCTAGGCGTTTATGAGATTCAAAATGATTCTGTGTGACATAGTATACCTTCAATGACAAGCTAATCATATTAACTCGCAGTTAATCACTCACTTTTATAATTAATCCAGGCCTGGGGAGAGATGTACTGTAAATGGCAGTGCTACATCTGCCACCATTGTTTCTTTATCAAATGTCCAATGTACTCTTACACCCCTTTACTCAAAGAAAATGCAATTTACATTACATGTTGTTTTCTACAGGGGGTTTGGGCAATGAACCATAGTACTTGGGTATCTAACGCACAAGGAACCTCTGAGGGGGTTCAGCATTCTGATAACAGTTCTCCTTGTCTAGCTAACACCACCTCCTTTGGCACAAGACAAATTGTAGTAGAGAGACTTTATCTACTATTCTGCAGAATCTGCACCATTGCATTCCACCTCTGTGGAATGCGATAGGGTAGAATAATCACTCCAAGCCCTAACCCTGATACTTGGAGGCCACTAACCATAACCATAACCCCAACCAATCTCCACATCATCACTGACTAAGTTATCATCACCCACATTAACCCATTCGCATCTGTGTAATTTTAGATTTCTTTGGGCTATTCAAAAATAGCAGATCTACAAGCTCATAGCACGGCACCGAGTGCTGCTGAAAATGTGTGCAAATCTTTGTATATATATTTTTTAAAGCGAACATTTGTAACTGTCAAATGTCTCAAAAAATGTCTTAATTTTTCTGAAAGAAATATTGTTGCTATATCAGTGGTGCTCAAACTTGTTCTTGTCAAGGACCCCCAAAATAATGTTTTTGGCTGCCGATCCCATCAAAATATGTTGTTCCAGGGACCCCCCAGAAGCAAAGATTTGAGTTAAAAATGTTGTTTTAAAAAATATATATGTATTGAACACAAATGTTTAAGATTTTTCAAAATAGCAGATCTACAAGCTCGAGCAGAAGCTACGAGCTTGTAGATCTGCTATCTTTGAATATCCAAAGTATAAAATAGTTATAGCTCAAATCTAAAATGACACAGATGCCTTCCCGGTCTTAATGGATTAATCAAAGTAGCATCACTGGCCGAGGTATTCTCATACAGGGGCAGGCTGAAGAAAAAGAACCATTAGAGATCTGACTTTGTCACTGTCTTTTTATTCAGAGAGCTGAATAGTTGGTGTGCTGCTATCTGCACTGTATCTCTGTCCAGAGATCCTTTGCCAGGTATTACTGAAATGAAAACAATCTTGAGAAGAAGCACATTGGTGGGGGTAGCTTCCATGATAATACCTCCTTCACACCACACCTCCTCCGTCAGACTGAGTTCTGGGATAGGGCATGCTTGGTAATTACTTCCAGAGGCAGAGAGGGTGAAAGAAGCAGACATGAAGGCTTTTTTTTGGTATAAGGCAGAGTCAACGTCAAGCTACGGTACTACTGTAACTGTACCGTTCACTGTATCTCTGTACTTGTATCTCCACTGCGACATTTCCTCTTCTTGTATTGTGTTATTCAATTATGAGCCAATAATCTAGTTCCAAAGTCTCATACAATAACTAATGATACATTGTTAAGTAGCCTAGATCTTTAAAGATTGGAGTACAGTAGCTATGATTCAAAATGTCTATGGTATTGTGCAATCGCGTTTACTGCCAGCACTATTTTACATGCTTTGGTACATTTTCACTGAATTACATCATATTAACTTTGAACTACGGTACTATGAGATGCTGTTATAAGGATACTGTTTAAAGACAGCAGTGATGGAGAAGACAGCACATCAGCCATGGGTAAAACAGAGGGAGAGGGAGGCTGCACTGTTGCTGCACCAGCGGCAAGTGTTTACTGTTTGGGTTTGTGTTGTTTTGAGTTAGTTTAGAAGGGCTACCCACCTTTCAGACAAAGATAGACAACTACAGGCCACACCTAGAGTGAGAGTCCTAGACTAAAAAGAACGTACAGTCTGTTTCTTTTTATAGCAGAGTGAGACGTCCGTCACATCCACTACCTTTAGTAAAGGACAATGAGAAAGCTCAGACATTTAATGTCTGCAGAGGCACAGGAGAGAAGCCTCTATTCAAGCGGGATTTCCTAAACCAGCAAGGGTTTCATGTGATTCTAAAGGAGAGTATCTGAACCACTATGCCGTTGACGTGAACATGTTTATATAGCGCTTCAGCCCTCTACACTTCATTGGCTGGGGTCCCCCAGGGGTCTGTACAACAAATCTCTTCACCAAAAATACATGCCTAATGTTTGCCGTTTTTACGACATGCCCAGAATAGGGATGCATGGGTTCATGTTTTAAAGAATTGTCAAAATAAATAAATAAAACGGTTTAGTGGTGTTTAGAAGCATATGAATAAAAATAATACCAAAATAAATGTCCTGCCTCCCCATAGTGCAGTTAGTTCATAAATATGCGATGAAGGGAATGTCCTCTGTGTGCAGTCTAGTCTGGCACAGTGCATTTGGGGCTGCCTTCTATGTGGGCACTGGGCCGGAAGGGTGGAGAGAGAGAGAGAGAGAGATAATAAGAGCCTACACCAATGGGGCTCCCTGTCGACCAATAAAGAAAACACCCTACCAACTTAATCATAAGGACAGAGAGGAGAGAGAGAGAGAGAGAGAGAGAGAGAGAGAGAGAGAGAGAGAGAGAGAGAGCAGTGGTTCTCAACCTTTTCATATTGAACTGGGGACCCCCCCAATAATCATATTTGAACTGGGAACCCCGACAAGCACTTGGACTTGTAAGAGTTGAGGCATTACATTTAGTTTGACTCAGTTCCACAGATAAATATTGCAAAAATAGCCGATCTACAAGCTCACAACGCCTCGTTGTGAGCTTGTAGATCGGCTTTTTTTGCCTTTTTCTTATATTAATTGACAATTTGGTCAATGTTTGACCAGTTTTTATGTTATAGTTTGTTGATTAATTTGATGCAGTCTTTCTCTTTTCTTTTTTTTTGTATAAAAAATGTCTTAAGAGTCCTTAAATTGACCCCCCCCCCAACATCATGTGGGGACCCCCCGGGGGGTCCTGACCCGCAGGTTGAGAACCTCTGAGTTAGAGAGAGGGAGAGAGAGAGAGAGAAGAGAAAGAGAGAGAGATTAACTCGTCACTCCAGAAACACACACACAGTCAGACAATCATAACTGTCATCACTTCATGTCAAAATCTTGGAGCTATATTGTTCATGGCAGCGCGCGCACACACACACACACACACACACACACACACACACACACACACACACACACACACACACACACACACACACACACACACACACACACACACACACACACACACACACACACACACACAGCAGATGTGGTGTTATAACAGTTCCAGGAAAACTATACATAGATAGACGTGTTTTCACCACTGTATCATCTTGTGAAACTTGACATATTTTGTTTGTTTAAAAACGTATATCAGTGCAACAACAGTGTCTTTATAGAGTATTGTATTGTAATCAATATTGTTAAAGGTTGGTTGACCCTTATTCGGATACAATATATCCATCCTATACGTCATAATACTATGCTGCTGCTGCTGCTGCTGCTATGCATGGATACAATATATCCATCCTATGATTATTGTACTGTACTGCTGCTATGCATGGATACAATATCCTATGATAATTGTACTGTACTGCTGCTATGCATGGATACAATATATCCATCCTATAGTCATTGTACTGTGTCTGTGCTGCTATGCATGGATACAATATATCCATCCTATAGTCATTGTACTGTGTCTGTGCTGCTATGCATGGATACAATATATCCATCCTATAGTCATTGTACTGTACTGCTATGCATGGGTACAATATATCAATCCTATAGTCATTGTACTGTTTCTGTGCAGCTATGCATGGGTACAATATATCCTTCCTATGATCAGTGTACTGTGTATGTGCTGCTATGCATGGATACAATATATCCATATAGTCATTGTACTGTGTCTGTGCTGCTATGTGATGCATGACTGGAAAATCGATACAAAACTTTACGAGGTTTTCGCAGGAATGGCTCAATTGGCATTTCCTGTCGATGGTCGAAAAACAGAACGTGACGTTTAAAAGTAAATGAATTGTTGTTAACGGTCTTAATAAATGGCATCATGCTTACACACACGTGCACCCAAATGTCAATTTTTTTTACTTTATTTACCTTTTCTTTCAGAGTCGCTTGCTTCTCCATCCTGGTCTTAGTGAGTCTTTGGTTTGTGCAACGGGACTCACTTCTCATCCCATCATACAGTCATCTTGGTTTAGAAACGCACAGCTTTAGGACTGTTTGTGGTTCAAATCCTTCAAAGTAATGCACGTTAGCGGTGTGAGTGTCGACGAACTGGGAGGAAATCCAGCCGAAAACGGGATGTTTTGGTGTTCCGAAGAAACTTTTCTCAAGGAAAGTCCTGCGCCATGTTGTCAAATCTTTTCCTTTTTTCTCCTTGCCCTTTTTCTCCCCTGTTGCCATAGAGGAGTTTCTGGCACAGATTTGACTCTAGTCCGTTATTCAGGGGAAACTATGGAATGCATTCATTATTTACCGCGTTCTACTTCTTATTATAGCCTAGCTGTCTATTAACAGCTGTATGAAAAATATGTGTAATTGTATTAATTATTATTTATTTATTTGTATATAGTCCTAACACAAAGTAATGCGTCAGAGGTGTCAAATGTAATTGGAAACTGGAATGTATTGATTATTTACCACGTTCTACTTCTTATTATACTGTTTATTTTTCAAATGTATGAAAAATATGTGTACTTTTATTCATTATTATTTATATTTTTTGTAGACCTACCATAATAAGGACGCTGATAGAGGTGTCAACAATGTAATTGTCTGGTGACATTCAAGTTCACCTGCGCGTGGCTGACTTGAACTCGTTTACTTCAGTTCACTGCCAAACAAACTCCATTTGGGGGAAATAATAGACTATTTAACATCCATTTACGGGCCAGGGAACCTGTTTGAGAATTCACTCAGCAGGCAACCACCAAAATGATCAAATGACCCCCCATGCCCCCTCAGCGGGGTGTAATGCAGGGAATGCCAATTTCAACTGGCAAAGGCACAAAGTGGAAAATATTACTGCTAGCTAGCTAGAGTGAAGAGAAGGCTTGTAGATTAAACAGTGGCCAGTGGCCACTAGAGAACGCTGTCACACTATAAGTCCCTATAGCCTGACGTGGGCTAGCCAAGGATCCAAGACGGTCATGATGACCGTCATGGATGAACTTCAACATAGTGTTTACATGTTCTCTCTTTTTTGGCCCGTACATCTACATTAACGTTCACATTTTAAATATAAAGTGCTTGGACCATGGCCGTGGATGTTACAATTATGTTCGGGCCTCCAAAAGTACCCGTATCTTCCGTATTGTTCAATAAAAAGCATTTTAATCCGATCGGTGGCCATTTTCTCATAATGTATTAGATTGCAATACACCTCCCAACCGATAGAGTTGTGTAGTTGAAAGCATGGAGAATATACGGAGAAAATGGCCACCAATCGGATTAAAATGCTTTTTATTGAATAATACGGAAGATACGGGTACTTCTGAGGGCTCGTACATAATTGCAACATCCGTGGTCATGGGGTAAGCAACTTTATATTTGAAATCTGAACGTTTATGTAGATGTACGGGTCAAAAAAGAAGAAAGTGCAAAGATTACGTTGAAGTTCATCCATGACAGTCATGTATCAGGGCAAGATGTGGGCTATACGTACGTACGGTACGACGGTGGCGCGCTCCAAAAGTAGCGGATCTGTATTCTGTAACCTCACTCAGGGAATCCATGGATGGGCCAAACTAAATATAGCATACCCGACAACCGCGATTGATTGATTGATTGATTGATTGATTGATTGATTGATTGATTGATTGATTGATTGATTGATTGATTGAATACTTTATTAACAGTTTGCAAATACAGTGGTACAATTATACAATGGTGCTAAAAGGATAACACAAAAAGCCCTTAGGGCTTGTTTCCATTGTGGTCAACACTAGTAGCAATCAAAACGTATATGTATGTAGTATGTACAGTAAACAGTTGGGGGGTCTGAAAGGCCTATGACCTGTGGGCCTTGTTTATTCAACAAAAAGTTTTATCATTTTGGTATATCCTAAAAACATGAGCTTTCTTTTTATTTGATTCAATACTTTAACAGTTTGTAAAAAGTACAGCGTATACATACAATGATGCTAAAAGTATTACACAAAAAGCCCTGAGGGCTTGATTCCATTGTGGTCCTGTGCATTAAATTCATCAAGACATTTAAAGACATACAATAATATAGCCTACAAGAAATCATCAACACTAGGAGCAATCAAAGTTGCTTCTGTTGCTCTCTTGTTTTGATCTCCTTCCCACTTGCCCCCCACCCCTCTTCTTCTCCCCCCCCCTCTTCTTTCTATGGAAATTAACGTTGCGATGGGAACGATGTACAAAAACTAATTTCACCCACTTCTTTACCTTGTAAACCTGTGATGTGACAATAAAACTGATTCTGATTCTGATTCTGATTCTGAAGTATATATACAGAAAACATTGGGTTGGAGGGGGTCATTTCTGGTGTCAAGCTTAGAAAACTTGTCTAGGACCAGAGGTGCTCTTTTATGGCGGTTTTGAAGGAGGATATAAGCAGTCACACTTTTTGATGTCTGTTGGTATAGAGCATTTTGGTAGTATAACAGTAGCCGAATCTGGGTTGAATGAGATCTGGTGTTGTCCCTGTGAGTGTCTCTCACGTTATTGAAGTAGTTTGACAGGTACATGGGCCTTGAAGACCAGGCCCATTGCAAGTTGCTGTAGCCTATACTCTGTCCTCTACCCCAGTGGTTCTCAACCTATGGGTCGGGACCCAGGGGGGGACAAACTATCAAATAATATAAGAAAGAGGCAACAATTTTGAAAATAGCCGATCTGCTATTTTCACAATATTTATCTGTGGAACCCAGTCAAAATAAATGTAATGCCTCAACTCCTACATTACAAGTGCTTGTCAGGGTGGGGGGTCCCCAGTTCAAATATGATTATTGTGGGGGGTCGCGGCCTGAAAAGGTTGAGAACCACTCCTAACCCTGAGCCATCCCACCCTAGCATAATGAGCAGGGGTTAGGTGAGTCCTAGGTGTGATGTATGTTTAGTAGTAACCTGATCTGTAGGTTTTGAGAGGTCTGATGTTTTGCTTGTAATGCCTTTGAGGTGCTACCATGAGGTGCAGGCATAGACAAAATTACATTGGATGAGTGCTACAGCTAGTGTCCTCAGTGTATTCCTACTGACCAGTGAGGAGATCCTGTACACAAATCTTGTTCTTTGGTTTACTTTCTTGATTACTTTTCTTGCCATTTTTTCACTGGAAAGATTGTTCTCTAAAATACAACCCAGGTAGGTAATTTCTTCTTTCCTTGTGATAACATTGTCACCCACTCTGAGTCTTTGGCCTTTGTGAGGTTAATTTGGGACCCAACTGTATTCGCTGTTCTATCCTATGAATCTGAAGATGCCATGTCTAGGCACGGCCACAGTACCTAATGAAATATTCACGAGTCCCACTATCTTCAATTTATTCAATTATGAAAGGATTAATGTAAACCATTTCACTGCATGGTGTCTTTGAGTTGTGTTGCAGGGCGAAAATGTTATAAACAACACATCCTATTTTTATATATTGCTTTTAAGTCCTAGTAACCAATATGTTTTAAGCATCTAAGCTTTTAACCTCACGCATGCAGCATCAATTAATTGTTGCCTTCATTTGTTGCATTTAATAACTGTTTTTTGTATACTGTATGTGCAAGCAATGGGATAGGCTACCTGAATTTCCACTGGGGATTAATACAATCTGTCTGTCTGTCTGTCTGTCTGTCGGTCTGTCGGTCTGTTCGATCAATCGATCCATCTATCTATCTAATAAAAAGTGAACTATTGGATCCCTGAACAGGCCTGTGTGGGGCCCGTCAGGTCCAAAGGTCAAGAATACTGTTCCAGAACCAGAACCTGAGTAGGCTACCATGGCTGAACCACAAAGGCCTCATGTTATGAAACAATTTGTCACCAGTCCTTTCTGATTAGCCAAGAAAGACCTCTGGACCTATTGTTATATTATAGTGCACCTGGTTGAACCTATAGGTCCAGGGGTCTTTCTTGGGTAACCAGAAAGCCTGGTTGTTGATGCTGGCACATGTCTGGCACAAGCCTACTACAGTAAGACCTGATGTAGCCTACAGCAGTGTTTCCCAAACAGTGGGTCGGGACCCATTTCTGGGTCGCGGATCAATTTTTAAAGGTTGCAAGTACATATTGGTGTTTCCTCAATTTTGACATTAATTAGTATTAACATTTTCATGAGTTGAAAACAAATTCAAACATTTTTCAAAATAATTTAATAAATAAAATAAAAAATAATCAAAGAAATTCCCTAAATTAGAAAACAAATGTTTAATAAGTATAGTGAAAATAGCAGATCTGCAAGCTCGCAACATGTTGAGCTTGTGGATCTGCTATTTTCACTAGTTTCACAAGCTCACAAGGCATCTTGTTGCAACGCCCTGTGAGCTTGTAGATCTGCTATATTTGGCTAAACCTTCCACCCACAGAATAGGGATTTGATTGATTGATTGAATACTTTATTAACAGTTGCAAATAGTACAGAGGTACGATATTACAATGAGTAGGGTTTTACTGTGTGCCTCTATACCAGATCATAGAGGCTCAGATCTTGAACCTTTTCTGGTGTTAAGCTATAGAGGACTTTTCTAGGACCATTTACATTTTGCAGACAGGATGCTGGGCTGGGGTTCAATTGGTTAATAAAAATGCACTCTTTGATAATAAGCGCACATATACACAGTAGCATACATTTTGTTTGGGTCCGTCGGGGTTCAGTGGTCGCTGTGACATTTTGCTGTATAACGGCTGTCTCGGGTCACTAGGCCGAGGAGGAGGACTGTCACCCCGCTTTTGGTAGTTGGGATGTGGAGCCAAAATAGTAGCGACTCTTTAGGTAATGTCTCAGTGTCTGTAACTCCTTTAGAGGTGAGGAGGACAGCCTGTGACATTGTTGTCCTCCAGATCCGCACATTATGTAATAAGACCTCTGTTCAACAACAACGACCTTTGACTTTATAAACAGCTATAAAGAGAGTGAAACTAAAATATTATATAATACTAGCCTTGGATCAAGACCAGATCATAGATGTATTTTATCGAGTCTGACTTTTACTTTCATATCTATGATAGTCGTGGGCTTGTCGTGGCCGCGCAGAAAGCCCGTACTTCTCCGTACATGTACCAAAAATATATTTAAAAAAAGTGCTGTCCCTGTAGCCCCGTATGTTAACTCGACATTCGGATTCGGATTCGGATTCAGTGTTCACTGTATTAGCCCGTATGTTTCAATAAATATGTGTTTTAATCCCGTCTGTGTAGAATTCTGTCGGAAGTTCCCTGTATTCCTCAATGGGTGGTCGTGACGGGGCGCATCAGGTGAAACCCGGTATTACACGTGATGTAAACAGGAAGTAAACGAGGAGGGGGAACTGGCGTTCAGTATAGACGGGATTAAAACTCATATTTATTAAAACATGTGGACTAATACGCCGCAAAAAGATTCCGAATGCCGAGTTAACATTTCGGGCAATCGGGTTAGCACCTTATATTTTGCATTTGTGCATGTACGGAGAAATACGGACTTTACTGGTAAAAGTCCAGGACACTCTGGGGGGTGCAGCCCAAGACTATCATAGATATAAAAATGTCAAAATCGATAAAAAAAAAATACATCTATGATAGTCTTGATCCAAGGCTAAAATAATATAATAAAATACAAAATACGAAGGGAAATATTTTATATCTGTCAGTTTTAGGATTTTGCTACGTCTTGATGAAATGTAGGCAATAGACACACAGCGTCTTCTACTCCCGGCCATTCACTCATTATTACTTACTTAATCCTTTTATTAGCTGGAATTTCATTTATTTCCACCTGTCGCTTCCGCATAGTAAACAGTAAATGGGCGTGGTCACGGAGTGCTCAGTGGTGATTGGTCAGGAAGTGGGGGTGCCCTTTGCCAAGCCCCCCAGCAGCATGTATATAATATTATGCACATAATATGAAGGAACAGAAAGTTTGGAATTATTACTTCTTGTACCTACTGTACCAAGACTTCTCTATTGTACCCTCAGCCATCAATAATCAGGTTGGTAATCATCTATTAACGTTTATTTTAACTTAAAGGTATTTTATAAAGTCTTGATTAATATTAACATAGCCTTTAATATTTTAATTCATCTCAATATTTTATTTAAATTCAACTCAATATTTATGATCAATTTGAACAAAAGCTCTTTCTATTATTAACGTGATCAAGCATAGTGCTTTGCATTGCTCTGAGATCACAGCATAATGGTATTTCCTTGGATCGAGATCATCTATCTATCATAGATGTATTTTTATCAAGTCTGACTTTCGTAGCATAGATATGCAAATGTAAGAATCGATAAAAATACTTTACATTACATTACAGTCATTTAGCAGACGCTTTTATCCAAAGCGACTTACAATAAGTGCATTCAACATAGGTAGGGAAAGAAAACTACTAATCACCAGAAGTCTTAAGTGCATTTTCTGCAAAAAAAAGCAACCAAGAGTATACCTAGCGCTAAGGTAAAAGTGCAATATATCAGCTACCTATTTCCTTAATCGACTAAACAAGATCCAATAAAACAATACAACAATAAAACAAGCGTTCGTACAACTAGTTAACAACAAGTAGGCCAGGCAAGGAGGAAGGGTAGTGTTTCCTGAAGAGGTGGGTTTTCAGCCTGCGGCGAAAGATGGGCAGTGACTCTGCTGTCCTGACATCAGACGATCTACGATAGTCTTGATAGTCTTGATCCAAGGCTAATATTTGTAGTGAAACAGTCAGACAATTACACAAGATGCTTGCCTTGAATCCATATGCCAGAATACAGCTTCTCTGTCTGTAAAACATTGATTGCTGACTGCCAGTGACTGGTGTGAGGCTGAGCACGTACACACATCTTCATCATTCACTCTTGTTGAGACATATTGGTCTGTTCATCTGTCCTGTAGAGAAATGAAGATCAACCAGGGACCTCTTCACGTCGCCACCCCAGTGAGGGAGAGCCTCGCCCTGACCAAAGTGGCAGGGACCTCTGTTTTCCTCAAACTGGACTCATCACAGCCCACAGGGTCCTTCAAGATCAGAGGCATCGGGCATCTCTGCAAAACGGTGAGCGAATTAAACTCTCATTTCCCAGATCCTGTGAGTTAGAGGAGTGCATTGTTTCGTTCTGACAGGGTGATGTCTGGCCCCAAGTAACACTTGGTTATACAATAGGGGCCCAAAACAGCCCAGAGAGAGGGGTGGTGGTGATGAACCAGCGCAGACCAGTTTAGAATTGTTGTCACTTCCAGTCTGAACTCTTTGTTTGTAGTGATCATCATTAGAAAACAAGCGGGTGTTCCGTGTGACTCATTATTTCTTTTGGTTGTTTTGCAGTGGGCTGAGAGAGGTTGTGAGCGGTTCGTCTGCTGTTCAGGTGAGCAAGAAAAGTCAGAGGCTGAATGTTACGAATAACAATTAACGGCAGCATCAAGGCATTACATAAAATACAAATAAAGAGTGTAAACGGTAGTCCTAGCAAAATTTAACATGCCCTGTCTTTGGCCCCCTGACAGGAGGAAATGCCGGCATGGCCGCTGCCTATTCTGCTCGCCAGCTTGGGGTTCCTGCTACCATAGTCGTTCCAAGTGTCACCCCAAACCAAACCGTAGAGAGGCTCAAGGATGAAGGTGCCCATGTAATCGTTCACGGCAAGGTGAGCTCATCATGCACGTGTCATTTATTTTTCAAAACATCATTCTGTTCAACTATGTGTACATTGAAGGAATTGAGAGTTAGATTATTTCAGATAAAAAAATAATACAAAACTGATAGGTCTGTAAAGATGCTAGAAAAGTTGAGGATGCATCTCAATGGCTTTTCTTTTAACTTCTTCTCCGCCAGGCTCTAGATGAAAGCATTGAATATGGCCGGAAGCTTGTGGCTAATAACCCCAGATGGATTTTCGTCTCTCCCTTTGACAACCCTCTCATCTGGTAATTAATTGATCTCAAGGTGTCTGTTCGTCACCATTTCTGTCTGCATAACATTTACATGCACGTACTCTGTGCAATAGCACGATAACAGTAAGATACAGAGGTGATAAGTGATATGGGACATCCTGGAGTATTCCAATGGAAGCTATCTAAATGTACATATTTATGATGGTCATATCTGTGTTATCGTGTCTTTTCAACGAAACACATTATTGTGCCATTGATAATAACCCTTGAATGGGACAATACTTCTTGAATGAGAGTGTCAGCGTTATCTTATCGTGGTCATTTGTCCTAGTGCTAAAATTGAAGGGATGCAAAGTACTATAAAACAAAGCATCTCGTACAGTATACATCATTAAACAAACATGAGTTACACCACTCTTTATATAGTGACGGTTACTTGTCAAAAAGTTATTACAGAACACAATCAGCCCTTTATGGCACACTTAAAGCACCAAATAAAAGTTACATTTTGAATAGTAGGTTGTAAAAGGTTGTTGAAATGAAAACGTTTTGAACAGATATGGTCTTCGGTACAGCTGCATTTAAACTTGTTACAATACAAACAGATCTTTATTTTCCTAAAGCACTGTTTGTTGTGTGTTTTTACAGGGAAGGTCACACGTCCCTTGTGAGGGAACTGGAAGATGACATGCAGGAGAAGCCAGGAGCCATAGTGCTGTCAGTTGGCGGTGGTGGTCTGCTGAACGGAGTCGTGGAGGGACTGCGTCGCGCCAGCTGGGCCGACGTGCCCATCATAGCCATGGAGACCGTGGGAGCGCACAGTCTCAACGCAGCGATGAAGGCCGGGGAGCTTGTCACTTTGCCTGAAATCACCAGGTATAAAGGCCTTTTTATTTAGATGCGATATATAATACACAATATTGTCATAATTCAGCCTTCTTTCCCTCATGACTTTTTGTGGTGGAGTAACATTCACGTTGTATTCTCTGTAGTATCGCCACAACGTTGGGCTTGACGACAGTTTCTGCACAGACTCTGAAACTGGTCGGTGAGCACACTGTCTTCTCAGAGCTCGTCACAGACCAGGAGGCCGTTGCGGCTGTGGAGCGCTTCGTTGGTGAGTAGCAAGATGTTAGTCCACACAACACTTCTTTTATCTATATTTCAACAGAATCCCTGAGGCTTATATCTTCCTCCCTCTCTCTCTCCTCCTCTTTATCTGCAGATGATGAGAAGGTCCTGGTGGAGCCTGCCTGCGGTGCGGCCCTGGCCGCCGTGTACTCTGGTATCATCAAAAGGCTACAGAAGGAGGGCAAGCTTGCACAGGACCTGGGCCCCGTGGTGATCGTGGTGTGCGGGGGCAACAACATCAGCATGGAGCAGCTGAGGAGTTTAAAGAAGCGGCTGGGTATGATCTAAGACGGGTCTCCTCGGGTCATGAAGACCTTTCTTCTGTCCCACTCCATTCCACCATCGACTGGTCGCTTTCGGCTGTTAGATCTCTGCAGCACGCGCACTGTAGCTGTTGCAGTGAATGCAGTTGCCTGTGACAGCGTCCAAGCAGGAGCTCTGTGTAGGGCCAAATCATTCCAGACGTAGTGTGACACTCTCCTTGATGCGGAGGCTGACTGACTGATGGGCAGGCCTGACTCCTGAGGACCTTTCAGGAGGCCTGTAGAATTAAATAAACCTGAAGAGAGATGCTGCTCTGGCAGTGGCAGTCTTTGAATGACCTCTTCAAATTATTCAATTATAGTAAAACAAAAAAAAAGAATACAAAAATATATATTGTTAAGTTTATATGTATATACTTTGAGGTTGTATTGCCTACATGTTTGTACTTGTATGTATTGTATTGTATGTTTCTTTGTTAATGTAAAATTGTTTGCACATGTTCTCTTGTTTTTCTTTTGTACTTCATTAATTGTATTTATGTGAATAAATAATATTTCCTGAATGTTGTTGTCGCCTGAAGGATTTCTTCTTTAGCCTTTTCCATGACAATCTCCTTCCTCACGACTGCAGTGAGGATATATAAAGTACCGGACATTCCACACTACGAGATTCTCAGCCACCACTACAATGCAGCGCTTTCATTCCTGTCTGCTTCCCATTTGTTTTATGCTTTCTGGAGCAAGTTATTGAACAATATAACATTCCAGATGGACTTTGCCAACAGCCAACTTTTTTTTTACTCTCTGCCTGAGCAGCGAGTTAGTAATATCTGGACACAGACATGAAGTATGGAATATGTACTCTAGCTGAAATGCCAAGTTGGCAGGCCTATCTAGCATATAATTATGTTATCTCTCTCACCCCCAAATCACATTGGTGTGACATTGGGGAGGTGATTCTGGCATCTAAAATATCATGAAGATTAAACCTGAAATATATTTTTTTTTTTTCCCCACAAAATGAATCCTAAAAAACACAGCAACAAAAGTTCAGTGAGACTTTTTATATTTTCCTGATGGGGTTTATAAAAAAAGTGTACTGCATATTTGAAAATGTCAGTTTTTCAGACAAATACAGCAAGAGAGAGACAGAAAAGGTGTGAAATAGGGGTATATATGGACTATAGCCTTATTTATAATATAAATGGTATGGTATGCACTCTTACTCTCTTTTTCCCCTTGTTTTTATATATGGTTTCGTCTCAGTTTTGTCTAAAATTGCACAGCGCATACAGTAGGCCTACAGTATGTCGACTAGGCGAAGTTCAACACAAAATAGCCTAGATAGACAGAAAGGACATATTTTCGTATCAATTTTCATCATTTAAGAAGATAAGCGTGACAAAGTCTCCCATATAGTATAAACCAGCCTGTGACGCAAGTATGAGATTTTGTGAATTAATCGGTAGATCTTGTATGAATGTTCAGAGAAAGATAACCTCTGGTCTCTTGGGTTGTTTTTCCATGTGCTTTCACACACACAGTGCTCCTGTAGGAGTGATGATGTGATGTTTAGCGTTGGCATTTCAACGGCTGTGTGTCCCTCGGCCATGTCAACGTGCATGCTTCACTGCAGAAATCTTATCTGTGGTTGGTTGTCCAGAGAGAAGCTGTGTTAATGGGTCAGCTTTCAGAGGGAAACAACCAGTTGTGGAAAAAGTACCCAAATGTTTTACTTAAGTAAAAGTATCAATACTGCAATGTAGAAGTAAAAGTCTGGTGTTCAAAATTTACTTGAGTGAAAGTACAAAAGTATTGGTATCAAAATGTACTTGCAAGTACAAAAGTAAAAGCACTCAATATGCAGAATGTCCCATTTCACAAGTTTTCAAATGTATAAAATGTATAAAAATCTTTTGATGCGACGCATTGTGAGCTTGTAGATCGGCTATTTTCAAATGGCCGAAATGTATATTGGGCTGAAGTGGTTAATGTATCTTTTGTAATAATAACCAAAATCTAGTAACTAGTAACTAAATGTTTTCAAATAATTGTAGTGGAGTAAAAGTACAATATTTTGCCTCCCCCTGATGTAATGGAGTAGATGTAAAAGTAAGTAGAAAAATACCTCAACATTTTACTTAAGTACAGTACTTGAGTACATGTACTTAGCATGTACATCACTGGTCAACATGCATGCTTCACTGCAGAAATCTTATCTGTGGCTGGTTGACCAGAGAGAAGCGTGTTAATGGGTCAACCTCAGCTTTCAGAGGGACACAACAGAGCACTAAACCTATCATTCTATTGGCTGGGTAGCTGGGGCTGTGACCCGTTCCTCCTCGTTCATTGGCCTGCAGCCCATTAAAGGAGGCCGGGGTGGAGGGTTCCTTTTCATCGGGATGAGAGGAGTCAGCTGTGAAGGGATCAATAATAGAAGGGGACCCCCTTTTCAGAGCAGACCAGTCTCGTCGTCAACATTCTCGAAAACAACACGTCATGCATTCATGCAACCTCACACAGATGTAAACTGACCACAAATATGTCATCATTAATTAATTTTACGGTGTTGTTTTCCTTATGTTTTACACATCATGAGGAAAAACAGCACCCTAAAATGAATTCATGACATATTTGTGGTCCGTTACATTGTTTAATAAGGGAATAGTTTACATTCTATCACATCATTGTATTCTAGAAATGTCAATTAAGCTTCAATTTGTTCAACAATAAGAGCAGATCCACTGTAACTCGGTGGTACCATTGCTACTACCGTGTACATTTTCAACAGGTGCAATAATTCATATTTATTCATCTACCTACTGTAGGTTGCTATACCAACCTCTCCATTCTATAGTGTACTGTCTGTACATTGTACATCGCATGGTTTCCAGCTTGTTTTTGTTCGTCTTTATATTTGAGCATAATGGTTGTAAATAATTGAGCATGTTTCTATAGGGTTGCTGTCAGCGAAATGCACCAACATCGCACAGAAAAATCTGTCCATGCATGTGCGTTGTGCAAACACACGGGACAATAGAAATAATGATGTTCTGGTTTAGGAGAAAGGCGATGTACTGTACATTATTGTTTGTCCCATGAAAGTTTGAAAGACCTGAATAAAACATTAACCAGACCATATCAATTCCCTTGGCTTTTTTTTTGTTTATGGCATGCAACATTGAAAAATAAATCGTATTCGTTCTAGGGACCATTCCTCTTGTAATGTAGCATTTAATGAGGCACAGAGTGTGTGCCATGGGGTAAATTTGGGGGTAGGGGCGGGGGGGGGAATTGTCGAGAGAGGAGTGTGTGACTGCGATCCAGCTCGAACTGGCCGAGCCCGGCCACTTGCTGCTCTCAAAAGGTGTCTGGTTTACAGGCTAGTGGTGGTGATGTAACAAGGCTATGGGAACAGGGCCTTACATAAAAAGCATGTCCAAAAGGAGGTGAGAAGATAAAAGGCCAGCCTCGTTCTGCATTATCAACATTCAGACATTGTCTGCATGCTCATGACTGGACTGTTACGCAATTCCAAAGCCCTTTCAGGACGCAACAATGTTATTGCCGCATATACAGTAAACACCTATTCTTTTAAAGGGATAGTTCACCCCCAACTATCGATTAGTCACCCCATGGAGACTTGAATTTATGGATATCCTTTTGTTTTTGTCGCATTCCTAAGCCAATAATTTTATGACCGGCAGCGGTTCCAGTAGGACACAAAGAGTCTCCTTTGTGTCTCCTACCGGAACCGCTGCCTACCGGTCCACTGAATTCAAGTCTCCATGGGGTGACTTATCGATAGAAACATTTTTTTGGGGGGTGAACTATCCCTTTAAACGTGAAAACATCATGACAAACAGCTGTGACCTGACTACACTGTGTTTTAGTAAAAAAAAAACATGATTAAGCAACATTAATTAATACGTTTGTAAATTTGTTAATTTTTAAACTGATCAAGTGTATTTTGTTTGGTAACGTGCAAAAAGGTACAAAACACGCCGGTGGTCAAACACGCCATCTGTACATCAAGACATTTCTTTATTGTGACACAGAAATCTCAAACGCCATCTGATTCTTTACATCTGTATAATCCATTTTTAGATATGTGTTAAGTTTCTGATGTGCAGAGGTAAGACAGTAAAAGTTAAGTTAATGCAACCATAAATAATTGTAATAAATATCAAGTAAATGTACAGCACACATTTTCTTTATCGCAAACACCTCTTTGTATGGATATGTCCTTTTTATAATCTTCTCCGCCTCCCAAAAGAGGAAAGGAGAGAGGGAGAGAGAGAGAGAGAGAGTGCTAGCGTCCTCATTAGCAGCGGTATACCCTTCAAGAGAACAAAACCAAAAACTAAACCAGCAAGCAATTCAACCATCCCATACATGTCCAATGTCAATCAACCAATCAACCAAACCGATCAGTCAAATCAATCTTCTATAACGTTCGTCATGTTCGTTAGTTTCAATCCAATCCTAGGAAGATGGCGTTTTTTTTTTAACTCACACAAGAAAACATGTTTCACCATGAGTAGTAGAGTCTGTCTGAGTACAAGACAAAAAATGTGATCGATTACTGGTCATTTGAAAATTTGTAAAAAATAATAACCCAAACAAACCGGATGTCGAACAGACATCGTTTTGGTTTGCTCCATTTTAGAATCTTTTCATGGAAGAGTAGTGCAAAGCAAACCAAAAAAAAGAAAAGGAAAATAATTATAATATCAAAAAATTATAAAGATGATTTGAATTAGCAATTAATACAAACTGCCATCAGACATAACTTATAAGTCTATTTACATTTGTTTGTTTTTCTGCTGTGTGTTTCTTTTACACAGCTGGAACATTTGGTTATGGGTAAAAGCAACAAACAAAAACAAAAGAATCCTGTTCTCTCTGGACAGAAAACCTTTTAAAAGGCAGAACTTAAGATAAGCCAACCCCCCCCCCCCACCCACCGGTTGTGTGTGTGTGTGTGTGTGTGTGTGGATTGAGTATGACATGTTGGGGGGGCTCGGAGCAGGGGGGGGGATTCGTTGCACATTCAGTAGCAGTAGCACACAAGCAGTGCAGGGAGAGCAGCTCGGGAGAGACCGACGTTCCCCCTCCCATTTCACAAAGCAACACAGGTTTCCTAAACCCGAAATGCAAGTAATAGCAAGACCTGGCACCGAGCAGGGCTCTCCTGGGAATCCAGGTTAGGGCCCTCGTGTCCCAAAAAGGCCGGTTTTGAGTCGATCTGACCTACCATGCCGCCACAGCTACTAGGATATTTAAAACCAAATAGCAATTTCAATAAACTAATAGATTAATATGACTTTTTACATGACTTAAATACCCTCTCTTCGGAGATTCGAATAAAATATATTCACGGTTTATATAGGCAGATAAGTTAGTTTTGTCCATTAGCAGTTCTTTTTTCTTTACAGGCAGTAACTACATAATTTCCTATACAGCACTTTGTTCACATATTCCGCCCGCTTCGATAGCTGACGTGGTCAGAACTAGGCGGCGGCATCACAGAGTTTCTTTCCTGTCCTGACAGTAGATGCACCTCCGTCTTACACATCACATAAAAGCTCGATTCATCCTATACGATCCAGATGAATTAAATCATTTGGAATTCCATTTCACACAAAGCCAGCGTCTCCTACCCCGTCTAGAGGAAGTTTAATGTAGTAAAGGCAAGTTTTCAGAGCGTTCTCCACAGAGGGAAGCGGCTACGGGTAAGGAACTGGGAGATTAAAGACAAGCTTTGACACCACTGGCAAAGTTCTGCAACTGTGAGACTTGGTTAGTTACTCACGTTGAGAATGTTTGATTCAAGCCAAAGTACAGTTAGAGAGCACGGTGCACAGGAATTGAACTTAACTTTTTACAGTGCTGCTGGCACAGTGTCACTCATTTGGTATCACAAAACTTGACTTAACCTGTACCACGCCCCCCCCCCCCCCCCTTACTGTGAGAATGTCAGATCAACGATGAACCTCAAAGCCGCTCGAAAAACGCAGTGCAACCAGAACGGACACTCGGGGTGACAGTGTCAAAGGGCCGGTGGAGATAATCTCCTGTGAATCTCCTAAGAAAATAAAATGCTTCATCTGTATAGTACTGTTGTTCAAATGAAGCACTGGCACATTGCAGTTACAATTTTTGTAAATCGAAAGAAATTAAGAAAAGCAAGTAAAATAAAAAAATAAAATGAAAGAAGGTTGAGTGAGCTGTCTCAAGAGTTGGGCAGGGGAGAGGGGTTATGGAGTAAGGGGACAGTCAGAGATTGGACATAGTGTTGAAGCGGTTAAGGGGGAAATGTTGTCAAGTCCTTCCTAGCCGCTCAGCGGGTCCTCGCGGTAATGGATAGCATAACGCAGTTTCTCCAGCATCACGTCCAGGGAGGTGTACTGGGGCAGTTTCACCATGAACATGCAGGTCTCCACGCGGATGTAGCGCGAGTCCGGCGAACCTGGATGACACAAAAAAAACATGTCTTTGCATGAGCAAACATCTTCTGCTTCTCTAGAGGCCGATTCTACAAATGCCTTCTAAATCCTAACAGTCTTCTGAGAAACATACAATAATAATACATTTTATTTGCATTGCACATTTCATTCATAGTATGTTGTTATATCAGTGGTTCTCAACCTGTTTCATGTCAAGGACCCCCTGTGAGCTTGAAGACCAGCTATTTTCAGCAAAGAGAGGGAAAAAAGGAGGGGGCCAAGTACAGACCCTTGGGGGAACCCAGTCAACGAAGTATGCATGGTTTAGGTGGTTAAAAGAATAGTTTAAAAGGACACAACTATCACTGACCATCTCAGTTCTATTCCTGCTTTCACTCTGTTATGAAATATCCCACCACTGCCAAAATTCCAAAGTATTGTGAACTGTCACTGACTCGCTGCGGGCGTGGCGTTCCAGATGTGGGTGAGTCAGCAAAAATCGTGTTGACAACAAGTCTGACTTATGCAATATCGGCCATAACAGCTACTGTATCTACCGTAACTGACAAACAGATATGATGTCCTTCTTCCCCTTTATTTTGAGAGCTACGGACAACGCGTAGAGCACCATGCACGACACGTACAACACGCATTTCTTCAACAAGTACAATGATACACTGCAACGTGCATTCAAACCTGTAGTGTGAATGTGTAGCTACTAGTCAGTATGGTCATGTCATTTTAACCCATTCAATCCAGGAACATATCTGTGTCATTTTAGATTTTAGCTATAGCCATTGTTTTATACTTTGGCTATTCAAAAATACAGATATACAAGCTCATAGCGCTATGAGCTTGTATATCTGCTATTTTTTGAAAAATCTGGATTTTGTTTTTGGCAAATCTTTGAATATATATTTTTTAAAGCAAACATTTGTAACTCAAATCTGTGCTTCTGGGGTAATATAATAACAGCTTTAATCTGATATGGTGTATCTGAACATATCTCTACCCTGATTCCTGTATGATTACCTTACAAAAACCTAACCTACATGAATTACTCTAATACACATACGCTATTTTCCAGGACATTTGAACTGTTTCATCATTTTTTCCATGACTGGAAAACTGCATAAAAATTTCCAGGTTTAACCGAATGCGTAAGAGCCCTGCGGAGTTACTACTACGTAACAAGTGCGGCGTGAGATAAGCTCATCTTGTTCTGGTGATAAAAAGTGGTTAACAGGGTCGGTCTCTTATCTCAAGCGGTTATGAAGCCTGTTCCTGTTAGGTCTAGAGGGAGACATCGTTCACGCTAGTGCACTGTATGCTGATAACACTCAGTGAAAAGATACACGGCGGCACGCATCGCAGTCACTTTTCTCAGTTCACGCCTCCCTAATCCACAAAACCCACTCTGTATCTCTCCATAAAACAACACCAATTTAGAGACGCTACAAACGGTGCGATGGATAAAAATAGTAAACATGATGTTCAAAGTCTGTCTGGAAGGTTGAGACAATGCCCAGTAAGCAGGCATGATATAATCACTATCAGTGTTTTCACACGCTCTCTGCACCGCCAGCACAAAGACGAATGTACATCAGGCTCAATATTCAATAACTGCCTTGTCTGAGGGAATTAAACTCTTGTCGAGTGCACGGCCGTTACTACACGAAGAAATCAAGCGACTACGAGCCAAACACCCTGTCGCTGATGTATACAGTAGATCATTGATTGTCAAACTTTTTCATGTCAAGGACCGCCAATTTCACACATATTGGCCTGCGGACCCCCTTTAGAAAATATACGCTAGGGACCCCCATAAAATACTTTACAGTCCATAGCAGTGATTCTCAACCTTTTTAGTTTCAAGGACCCCCAGTTTGATATGCATTAGACCCACGGACCCCCACTTGATAAAATTTTTACCCCCAATCTACACTGTAGTGTCATCAGTGTTAATTTAACTCTGAGAGTGTACAAATGGAACCAAATGGACCCGTTAGCACACTCATTTGCACACTCTCGGAGTTACAGACACATAAGGGTCCATTTAGTGGCTGGGGACCCCCTGGAACCCCCTCAAGGACCCCTGGGGGTCCCACTTTGAGAACCAATGCAGTAGATGTATAGAATACCTGCAGTATAGATGCACATAACGCAAATTCCATAACCCCCCCCCCACCAAAAAAGGCTCAGGTAAAAAAAAGAAAAAAAAAAATCTTACAGAAGGTTAGAGTATATTTCTTGCTTGTATGTTTTAACCTTATTTTGTATCTTATCCTAATTTTCTTATTCATTTGTTATCTTTATTTCATTACAATCCAGTATTGTAATCCAGTCAGTCAGTCCCATGTCGCCCTGTCACACACACACACACAGAGAGCATTTTACCTGCTGCTCCGTCGGGAGGGGCGATCTTCATGGGGTACGGAGGGACGTGCGCCGTGTCGGGCCCGCCGTCCTTGCAGGGGCAGGTGAAGGGGATGCGCTCCTGGTTGCAGGCAAACTTGATGAACTTACAGAGCTCTTCCTGAGTGAACATCTCCAGGGCGCTCCAGAAGAACTCGATGTGCTGGTCCGTCTCCATCAGGCCCACCTGGTACATGGTGTGAGCCTATTGGGGGGGGGGGGTGAGAGCACAACACACACCGGGGGGTTACACAGGGTTTAATATGACTGATACTGTAAGGTTCAAAGATTGTATAGTTTATACTAGTATATCACCCAGGGTCGCAATGGAATTTTGTCTTAGTGTGCTGAGGACAAACACAGGACAGGATATTAGGAACACATACAGTATATACCCTGCACAATGCCCATCTACTGTATATATGCACTGATAAAATACTCAAATCACATAAAGTATATAATAATAACAATAATAATAAAACTATTTTTATACAGTATATGCCATGCACAATGCCACCCTACTATACAGTAACAAAATACACAAACCACACATTTCCAAGGAATGATAATGGTATAAGTTAACCCCTTTCAACCTAATATCCTTATTTTATGTTATCGTATAGGATGTCGCCTATATCAGTGGTTTTCAACCCTTTTCATATCAAGGTCCATTATTTATTCGCCATTTGAGCCACGGACCACCGTTTGATGAAATTTAGACTCTCAGACCCCAAGACTTTGAATATTTTGTTATCGTTGGATAAGATTTTGTCAAATTAACAATTCTTCTACATTCACTAATTGTGTAGACTTCTCTAAATTAAGTAATGCAGATGTTTAACAATAGTTTAACTCTTGAGAGCGTAAAATGAAACCAAACGGACCCTAACGGGTCCGTTTGGTTTCATTTTACGCTCTCAAGAGTTAAAGGGTATCTAATAAGGGTCCATTTGGTTACCAACTCTCCATCATTTAGCTGGGGGACCACCTGGAACCCCCTCAAGGACCACTGGTGGTACCCGGACCACTGGTTGAGAACCACTGGCCTATATGATAGCATTTTCAACAATAGCAGATCGGCCATGTTCTCCGCAAGACACCATCATACGACAAAGTATAAAACAGGTCTCAAGCGGGTTAAATAATGTCATTTCTTTAACCCATGAAACACATTCCAAACTTGTGTAATCATTCATCATACGTTAATGTGGCTTACCTTGAGGAACTCCAGGTTGATGTACGGTAGGCCGCAGGTGCGCAGCTCCACCTCTAGGGGGCTGAGCATGGTGAGCAGCTGCAGGGGGATGATGGAGCCCAGGCCGGCGCGCACGGCCGTCATGCACTCCACGTTCTGCAGCTCCCTCAGACGCAGGCCGCGCACCGCCCGCGCATACACGTCCTTGTTCTCCCAGCTAACACACACACACACACAAAAAGATGAAAGGGCCATACAGCATGTATACAAAGTCTATCAAAATCTCAGCCTCAAAAAGTGCATTGGAAGATATATTTTGCACCCTGAAAACCTGAAAAATGTAAAAGAATTCTTTTTTTTTTTTACCAGACGATTTTTTTTTGAGTCATTACATTAATTTTTGCCATTTTTAGTATATTTGGAACTATGTGAATATATATTTTTTACTGTACAGTCATTTAGAAGTTGAGCATCATTTCATTATGCACACAATGTACCTTAACCCATTAAGACCCGAGGCCGATTCTAAAAGTGTCTCAAATCTCAAAATATTTTGTTCCAGGAACCCCCAGAAGCAAAGATTTGAGTTAAAAATGTTTGCTTAAAAAAAAAAAGATCAACGATATGCACAAATTTTCATGATTTTTCAAAAATAGCAGATCTACAAGCTCATCCGTAACTTATTTCAGTTACGGATTGCAGCTTGATTAGTGGTCTACAGACAAATATATATATTTATATATAAAAAAAAACATGCATACGAGAAGCTCATCATACCTGACGCTGAGACTCCGGCCTCGCTGACACAGCTCCACATCCTCTCCCGTCATGGTGACGTAGGTGAAGGTGCAGCAGGGCCTGCTGGGGGAGTCGGGGCTCTCTCCTGAGTGGTGCTGAGAGGAGATCTCTGCACACAGGGCCTCCAGCTCCGCCTCATCGCTCACCTACAGCAGGGTTGGGATTACCCACAGCGTTAAGAGTAGAGATGCTGTATTCTTCTGCTGCTGCTGGTACTATATAAGCTGTACACCTCATAGCAGTGGTGTGGAACGACATCATTATTTAGGACGTGTACAGCAGTGGTTCTCAAAAAAAATCACGCGTCAAGGTCACCCCAAATTGACACATTAGCCCCACGGACCCCCATTTTTTACGGCTATAGCAGTGATACTCAACCATTTTCATTTCAAGGACGCCCAGTTTGATAAAGCATTATGCCATGGACCCCCATTTTGATCTCCGGGACCCCCAATCTACAGTCTGTAGTATCATTAGTGTTAATTTAACTCAGAGATCTCTGAGTAACAGACACATAAGGGTCAATTTGGTTCCTAACTATTCATTTGGCTGGGGACATCCTGGAACCCCTCTCAAGCACCCCCTGGGGGTCCCCGGACCCCCACACTTTGAGAGAACCACGGGACAGAACAGAACTGAGATGCAGCTTTCAGAACGGGGGGAACAACAACGTTATGGGAACAATTTAAATGCAAGACAGAGATTGGTAATTACATTCACTGCCTTTGGTCCTGTGTGAAGCTTCGGAACTATTGGTCCGATATCGTAACAGAACTTTAGTTTATCTTTGGTGTTCCTTTTGATTTAAATCCCATGTGTCTTCTACTTGGTCTCCCAGATGGTCACATTGTAAATGTCAAACACAGAAGGTTATTCAACTTGCTAACGTTCACTGCCAGAAAGAATATTCTTTTGTTCTGGATCAAGGACGTTGCTCCATCCAAAAGATCGTGGCATAATATTCTAATGGATTGTATCCCTTGTGAATACATTACATGTATGTTGCATTCCAAGTTGGACACTTTCTATAAGATCTGGGATCCATATTTAGTTTATATTGGACCTACGCTGTCCGCCACTGTGCTTGGAGGATCTCCATACCAGCCTTAGCCTCCCTGTATGCCAGCATTTTGTCCTAACTAATGTCTTAGTGCCACTGGTAACTAGTGTTTTCACGAATGTTATTTCAACGTACATGGTGTCTTTCCTTTCCTTGTTAGGAGGCTATCGATGGCCAGGAGGCGATTCCTTCGATCATGTTCTTATTTTGTCTTTGTAAACTCCATTTTTAAAATGTATTTTATAATGTTGTGTCTGATGTTTTATTGTTTGTTTTTATATTTATATTTTGTATGTGTATTAAAAAAGCAATAAACATTTTTAGCAAAAAAAAAAACATGGGAACAATCTCTCTTACATTCTCAAACTTCTTGACGTAGTTGTAAGTGAGCAGGTCGGCCTCCTGTAGGTCCTGCTCGGGGTCCAGGGGCTCTCCCACCAGACCCTTCCAGAAGGAGCCCAGGAGGTCCAGGGGAAGCGGCACGTCGGCTCGTATGGCGATGCCCAGCAGCTGGCCGAAGAAGTGCAGCAGCTGCTCCTCCGTGTAGCTGATTGGGCACGGCGTCAGGATGTATTTACCCTGTGTGAAAAAACAACAACAAACACGTTAACACTGTGCTTCACAAACCTTTTAATTTCAAAGACTTTCCCATGACTCAAGACTTACAGAACCTGTAAGGGTCCACTTGACCCCACTTTGAGAACCACGTGCACTAACACATGGGCTTTCTGTTCCTTTGCAATTGGCACTAGAGCTGTCACGATTACAAATTTAAGTTGACGATTAATTGTCACTCAAATAATTGCGTGTGTTTGGCATTTATGGCATATATGAAGCCAATTAGGCTTCGTAATCAAACATTGCACATGGGGCAGATATGACAAATAACTGAAACATACAAAGAAATTATTGACAAATGTAATAGTTTTATACATGTAAAAAAATATATATATCTGATGTACAAGCTTACAACGCGCCACAAAGTGACGCGTTGTAGCTTGTAGATCTGGTATTTATGCTTTTTTTAAATATTTGAAAATGTGTGAAAACTTTTCAACATGGAAACGATTATGACGATTATGCAAAAATAATTGCGATTAGACGATTAGTAATAATTGTGGCAGGCCTAATTGGCACTCCCCCCACTTTGTAAAACTGGTTTAGGACAACAGTCCAAATTGGCTGAAAATAACATTGAAGTGTGATTACATTTTAATGCCGCTAATGATTAACAAAAAGAAGCCCCTGTTTTCATATGTTGGTCATTAAACCAACCAGTAGTGAAGATTTATTTACGGAATGTGGAATTGTGTTTTCAATGACGTAAGTGATGGAACAGATATACGGAACCACCGCCTCTTCTTCTCCCAGAAGAGGAGTTCACTGGAGCAGCAGCGCTAGCAAGCCTGACAGCTGTTTCTCAGCAGTTACTGGCCCAGCCCTGCTGTTGCACTATTAGCCAACTTGGCTTTTCCATGATGCCTGGAACATTGTAACTTAACATCAATTGTTTAAATCCCATAATCCCAACAAAGCTCAGCGGCGGTGCGTCATTTAAAGTTTGAATCAAAGTCGTAACTAACTTCACAAAATCACAAGCAACATCAGCTGGGGTGATTACTGCAAATGGAGCACATTGACCGCTCGCTGTGAATTGGTTATTCACTGTTTGTCATTCTATCACAGTGACATACTGTACTTGCAGAGTAGGAATCACCCATCTTGCATTTTAATGACTATTAGTCTATTTCGAAAGCCCAAACTATGCAAAACCACAAAAAACACTCCCCCATTGCTGTGATTTCCACAGTGCAGCTAGATTAAGTTACCACACCAACATTACATGGGTGAGTATGCTTTGGATATGGCAGCGATAGAAAGACAACAGTAGCTGCTGGACGACAGGTTAGCTCTCAGCAGTGTTCTTAAAACAATAGAGCCGCCGCTGTGCCTTCCTCACTAGAGAGGTTGTTATTGGCAGTCCATTTGAGGTCCTGGAAGATGTGTGTACCTACATGTAGGAACTGACTCTCACCACCAAACGTCCTCCATTTGTAAAAGGGAGCACGTTCCCGATTCTTTTTGTCAATTATGAGCTCTTTTGTCTTACATTAACCCATTAAATCCAGGAACGCATCTGTGCCATTTTAAGATTTCTTTGGCTATTAAAAAATAGCAGATATACAAGCTAATAGCGCGGCACCGAGTGATACGTATTTGGCCGATCTGAAAATATTTTGTTCCAGGGACCCCAAGAAGGAAAGATTTTAGTTTAAAATGTTCGCTTTAAAAAACATATTCAAAGATTTGCACAGATTTTCAAGATTTTTCAAAAAATAGCAGATCTACAAGCGCGGCACCGAGGGCCGCGCTACAAGCTTGTAGATCTGCTATTTTTTAATAGCCCAAAGTATAAAATAATGGTTATAGCTCAAATCTAAAATGACACAGATGCGTTCTCGGATTGAACAGGTTAAGTTGATAATGGAGCACCATTCTGACAGGTTGTGCGTTTCATCTCTCTAGGCAGACTCATCTCCGTCTTATATCTGTCCAACTACTACAGTGATGTCATCCACAAACTTAACGACTCCCTAGTTAACCGAGGTTCATTGTTTGGAAAGCAACTTATGTTGGTCAATAGAGTTCTGTATATAAAACAGCACAGTGGATGATGTACAGTCATCTTGTTGTGAAAATAGATCCCAGTGAGTACGCTCAAAACAGTCCTGTAATGGAGTTGAAGCCCCCTCAGGCTTTACATGTCCCTCACACAGGACCTTGTTTTGCTGAGAGGTCATTATGCTGGGGTGAGGAGGAGGAGGGATAGATAGTCAGACTGACCTACTGAAGGGTGGAGACTTTATAACCTTCCTGTGTATTTTGACCCCTCGTTGTACATGTTACGTCATGCTGGTTAGAATTTAGGAGCACAGTTTTTCAAATTTGCTCCGATAATCCATTAGGACCGAGAAAGCATAGATTGTGTCATCTTTTATAGATTTCTTTGGCTAAGATTTTTCTACATTTTATACACTTGAAAACTTGTGAACTGGGACATTCTGCATTCTACTTTTGGTACTTTAAGTACATTTTGATACCAATACTTTTGTACTTTTACTCAAGTAAATTTTGAATTCCGGACTTTAACTTGTAACAGTATTTCTACATTGCAGTATTGATACTTTTACTTAAGTAAAAAACTTGAGTACTTTTTCGACCACTGCAGGACACTATAATAAAGAACATCTATCTATCTATCTATACAGTCATCCTTTGCACATACACAGGACATTGAGTTAACCAAAATGAGCGCACCCCCCCGAAACAATTGGCTTTGGAATAACACACACACACACACACACACACGCTTTACATTTCCCCACAGTGCAGAATAGTGAATATTATGTGGTGTTTGAGGGAAGTGCTGCTGGTTTACCTTGTTCCGGTTGGCTGCAGCGCTGGGGCAGGGAAGCAGCAGGGAGAGAGCTGAGCTCTGGAGCTCTTTACACACCTGCCACAGGAAGTGTCTGAAGGAGCCGCCTGTGGGGAGACACATGTTTATCACTATCTGATGTCCAAAACTGTTACTTTTCAGGATTCAAATATCAAATTTATAGTACAAGCTCAAAACGCATCGCAGCATAGATCGGCTATCTTTTGCAATCTTTATGTGACACTGTAGTATGAACAGTGGTGGAAAGTAACTAAGTACATTTACTTACTGTAAGTAGGCCTACTGTACTGTAGATTTGGATTATTACTACAAAACCTACATTAACTACTTCAGCTCTAAACATATTTTGAAAATAGCCGATCTACAAGCTCACAATGTGTCGCGATGCGACGCATTGTGAGCTTGTACTGTAGATCGTCTATTTTCAAAATATTTTTTATACATTTGAAAACTTGAGACGGGACATTCTGCATAATGAGTACTTTTACTTTTGGTACTTTAAGTACATTTTGATGCCAATACTTTTGTACTTTTACTCAAGTAAATTTTGAATTCCGGACATTTACTTGGAACAGAGTATTTCTATATTGCAGTATTGATATTTTTACATAAGTAAAACATTTGAGTACTTTTTCCACCACTGAGTATGAAGTAGGGCATTCATTTACGAAAAAAAACACATCAAAAGTGGAGATAAGAATTTTCTGTGAGCTGGAAAAACAAAAGAAAATCACAATCTGATATGGAGTCTGGGCTGGAAAAACAGAAAAAAAAAATCAACAAAACCACTCCCAACTAAAGATAGTGTAACTAAGGCAGCAGTGAAATGGAGATAAACAGAGGGGTACTGTACTGACTTGTACCGTGGACCTCCTCTCCGGTGAAGCGGATGTTGAAGGCGTAGGTGGGGTCTCCCCCGCTGGCCAGCTTGACGCACAGCTGGGACGAGGGCACGCACGCCAGCTGACGTGCCGCTTGACAGTAGTACGTGTTCTCTGAGGTTCGAATCTCTCCTGTGGTGCACATGCGACACACACACACACACACACACACACACACACACACACACATATAGATCGTATATAAAATGGTTGTCTGGTTTTAGCACAAACAACATAAAGTGGCATTAAAGGGATAGTTCACCCAAAAAAAAACATTCCTTGTCACATTCCTAAGCCAATACAAAGGAGACTCTTTGCGTCTCCTACCGGAACCGCTGCCGGTCATCAAATTATTGGCTTAGGAATGCGACAAAAATAAAAATATATCCATGAATTCAAGTCTCCATGGGGTGACTAATCGATAGAAAAAAAGTCATTTTGGGGGTGAACTATCCCTTTAACCACTTAAACCCTATATACAGTATAATATAGACCCCCAGGTGTCTATATTAGCCCCCCTCCTTTTTCCCTCTCTACACTAAACATCCATAGCTGATCTACATCTACAAGCTCACAATGTGTCACATTGTGAGCTTGTATATCAGCTATTTTCGCCAAATGTTCGCCCCCCAGAATCGGGACGCTAGGGTTCATCATATGGTTAAAATAAATCAATAAATGCTGACCTCCCACAATCTCCAGAGGGTCCAGTGTGATCTCTGGGGCGGCGTGGTCGGCCGTCCGCTGCACGGTGGCGTTCAGCACTCGGTTCATTACCGTCACCTTGGTGTCGTAGTAGACCAGGCCTGTAATAAACGCACAGCAGAGAGCACAAAAACAATAGTATCTTTCTTCCGGTTCAGACATCTTAGAACGGAATCCTCCGTGATAACATTTGACATGTACAGGTACTGTACATGTCAAATGTTATCATGGAGGATTCCCACCCATTCAGGTGAACACGCTGATACACCAGCACTCACACCTGACCTACATAGTTTGTTTTAAAGCTGCATGGAAAGCTGGGTGGACCTCACTGGCATAATCATAAACTATTTTCTTTACCGTACGCAATGAAATATTTCTTAGATCAATAAGATTGATTGATTTAATAGAAAATGGTTTGGTTATATTTTGTGTCAAACGATTGATCTCTTTCTTAATCAACCGTGTAATAAGCAGGATTCAGGCTGATAACATGCCCTAGCCTTGACGACCTTGCAGGCTTATGCAAAGGCTAAAATGTCATTTAGATGTAGAATTTACATTTTACGTAGTAATGTATGTAGACGGATGCCAGGTTCATTTGCAGACCTGGCATCCTATAGTGTGTATAGTTTTAATTTAATTTCAAACAGATTATATATTTTTTTATACTGATGATACTGTAGTAGGTTATTGGTTTACCTATGATCCTAGATTACTATTTCTATGCATTTTTATGTATTACCTCGTGTTTTCATTGCTTACTGTAAATCGCTCTATATTAAGAGCTTCTTACTAAATGCCAAAATTGTAAATTGCAAATATCACATTCATTCACCCTGTCAAGTGCGCTGTTCATATCTCACGGATTGCAGCTTTAAGCTTCGCGTCGGGTGCCTTGTGAGATTGT
The DNA here is from genome assembly GCF_963280865.1 of Gymnoscopelus braueri. Classification (NCBI taxonomy): domain Eukaryota; kingdom Metazoa; phylum Chordata; class Actinopteri; order Myctophiformes; family Myctophidae; genus Gymnoscopelus; species Gymnoscopelus braueri. The sequence continues at coordinate 14,795,778 of NC_137608.1, read as the reverse complement.
GTAGATGTTGCCATTTTCCAAATCGGGGCATTATCCCCCCTGACCTCTCTAGATGTGTGCCGAGGCATATTGTAGATGTTTTTCCACTCACCTTTGGCCTCACACAGCAGCGCTGCGATGCTGTTCTGATAGGTGAGTGTTTGCCTGAGCTCCACCAGTGGAAGGAAGAAGCTCTCCAGGGTGTTGTTGAGAGACTGCAGCAGGGCGAAGCGCAAACGCAGGCTCTCCACAGGCACGTCTATGAAACACAAACACCACCACAAACATAAATCACGCTGTGTAAACAAGTGTGCAGAGTAAGCAAGCTTGCAGAGGGGTAAAAACTAGGGCTGTCGGGAGCTCCCGCTGGCCTAGCGGTCCAGGCGCATACAATACCACATATAGGCTCGAATGCAAGCCTGACAGCGTGTCGCGGGTTCGAATCCCGTTCCTGACGGCATTTGCTGCGTGGCAATCCCCGTCTCTCTCTCCCTGATTCCTGTAATTATCTACACTATCAATGAAGACAAAAAGGGCAAAAAAATATATATCTAAAAAACTAGGGATATCGCGATTATGAAATTGTACTTGGCTATTAATTGTCACTCAAATAATTGCGATTAACGATTTAATTGTGTTTCTGTCGTTGAACATTATGAATAAAAAACAGACCCGGAATTGACGTAATAAAAAAAAAAAAAAGCTCATTTACTTCCTGTTTATTTCCTATGGGGAAATCGCTATATCTCAGTTCCTCTTGCTTTACGGCAAAAACGAGCTGAATTCAAACGGCCACAACTGTGCAATGGATTACCCCGTGCGGATAATAATTGTCAGTGTTTACAACGACAACCCTGTGCGTGTAATGAGGCATTCTCCGTGAGGATGGAGGTCACAGAGAATATTCCATGATTTTTCAAAGGTACAGTAAAATCGCTCTTTTTCGCTGGCAGCAGTGGCACACTATTACATCTGGCAGTCAAAGAGTTAACATTTTTAACATTGAAATGATTATGACAATTATGCAAAAAAGAATTACGATTATCTGAAATATTTGCGATTAGGCGATATTTGCGACAGGCCTAGGTAAAGCGCTAATGTGCTTGCTTACTAAGGAGACAGGTCACGCGTGGGTCGGCGGCGTCGCTGGGGTCCAGGTAGACTTCGTGCGGGTGAAGCCTCGCCGGCGTGATGGCCAGGTGACGACACAGCCTGTTGATGTACTGGACCAGCGCCACGTCCATCTCCAGACTCCACTTCCTGCTGGCCTTCTGGGCGTGGCGAGTGTCTATGCAGGTACACCTGGAGCACAGATGACAATACATTTCAGTGGCTGCTGCTGCTTATGTATATACATTTGTTCTGTCAAACATAGATTAGACTGTGAATAGATTGAAACATTTCATTTATAAAATGCAAATACAAGTGTGAATATTATATTTGATGTTCAGGCTCTGCTGATGTTTACTTACTCCCTGCTCAACACATTAGAAGACAACCATTTAAGGGCAAGGACACTGTCTGTCTGTCTGTCTGTCTGTCTGTCTGTCTGTCTGTCTGTCTGTCTGTCTGTCTGTCTGTCTGTCTGTCTGTCTGTCTGTCTGTCTGTCTGTCTGTCTGTCTGTCTGTCTGTCTGTCTGTCTGTCTGTCTGTCTGTCTGTCTGTCTGTCTGTCTGTCTGTGTGCGTGCGTGCGTGCGTGCGTGCGTGCGTGCGTGCGTGCGTGCGTGCGTGCGTGCGTGCGTGCGTGCGTCAACCACCACCCCAGCACCAGTCTGTCAGTGTCCCTGAAGGTTGGCATGCACCGGTTTGCTCCAACCACCACCCCAGCACCAGTGGGCTCTGCAGCAAACAAGCTTAAGTGCTGGGGTGGTGGTTGGAGCAAACACGCTTAAGTGCTGGGGTGGTGGTTGGAGCAAACACGCTTAAGTGCTGGGGTGGTGGTTGGAGCAAACAAGCTTAAGTGCTGGGGTGGTGGTTGGAGCAAACAAGCATAAGTGCATACCAACCTTCAGTGACACTGACCGCAAGAGGAACAACAGTGAACGAGGTGAGCTTAAATAGACCGCTAAACTGGTCAGCTGCTTGACATCGCCGTGTGTTGGAGACACGGCACATACAGTATAGATTTGGGATCCAGAAACCGGATCCAACATTGAGGAACCCGGAACCGGTTCCATCACATTTGGAACCGTTTCCGGAACTGGTTTTATCTTCACATCTGCTACATCATTTTAACCCGTAAGAGTCCATTTGGTTAATAATAACCAAATGTAAGAGTCCATTTGGTTATTATTATGTAAACTTCTGGAGTGTATCTGCCTGAACCAGCTCGCAAAACTACGCATCATTTTGTGAGGACCTGAAACAGGACCAGAATTCTTCTATTATTTAATTAAGAGCTCGCACTATGAAGCTACAGTAACTGTGTCACCCGTACATAATGGCCCAGTTTTATCTATTTGCTGTCAAGTACCTCATTAAAATAATAGGTACTATAAATCAAAAAGAAAAAAACATTTACTTAAAAAAAAAGAAAGAAAGAAAAAAGTATGGTAACGCTTTCTATGAAGCCCATGTCCATAATGCATTATTAACATAATTATAATGCATTTTCACAAGTACTCATGATGCTTTATTATAACAATAATCATAACACATTTTTATCAAGCATTTTATAAAGGTCAAGTATAAATGCATTATAATCTGCTTATAACACTGCGTATACAATAATATGAGAATTATAATACACATGAACGTGCCCAAAAAAATTGAAACATTATGATACTGACCGTATAAGTCAAAAATGGTTTATAATGTATTATGATTATTGTCATAAAGCATTACGAGTCCTTATGAGTGCTTATAACTATAATTATACAGCGTTATAAGCATATTGTAATGGATTATTATAGGTATGTTTATGATGAATTATAGAAATGGGCTTCGTAGAAAGTGTTACCAAATATTATTGCTAAGAGTGTATACGCAACTGAACACATGTAAAGGAGTTTCTTATGTCATGGGTGCGTAACACACAATCGCAGCGCGTGTCAATGAGGAATGTTAAATATGACCGGGTTGGGGTCGGGGTGGAGGTTGGGGACGGCCGTGGTCTCACCTTTCAAAGTGCAGGTCGTAACCACACGCCAGAATGGCCCTCCACACGCTACGGATGTCCAGCTTGGCGCGGTCCACCGCAAACTTATGGAAGCCATCTAACGTGAGGTACTTCTCCTCTGGGACTGGAAGAGAACGCAGACAGTGGCTCTGAGATGCTGGGTTTGTAACAAGACAAAAATGTTGTAGTAAAATATGTATTATATTATTATTCTTTAATCCATTAAGACCGGGAGCGCATCTGTGTCATTTTATGATTTCTTTGGCTATTCAAAAAATAGCAGGTATACAAGCTCATGGCACGGCAATCGGTGCAGCGCTATGAGCTTGTAGATCTGCTAATTTTTGAAAAGCCAAAGAAATCTTAAAATGACACCGATGCGTTCCCGGTCTTAAGGGATTAAAAGGAAATATCATTATTCATTCTGAGTTTGGTGCCTAACATATTTCAAGCCCAAAGGAAACAAAAGTCCAGAGTGCAGTTAGTGAACCCACAAGCTGGTGAACTGTGTAAAGCAGTGGTTCCCAAACTTAAGACCCAAAAAGAGAAATTAGACGTTTGCCCCGGGACCCAAACTTGTGAAAATAGCAGATCTACATCTCAGAACTCGTCGTGAGCTTATAGATCTGCTATTTTCACTACTTCTTAAAAAATGTTGGACTTATACTTTTGGAAAACATTTGGAATTGTTTTCAATTGATGAAAAGTTGTGATTTATTTGTTTAAACTTTTGAAACAATATATATATATTTTTTTTTATGTAGGAAATGAAAAAAAGGGGGATATTTACTCGCGACCCATAAACATTTGTCCGACCCAGTGTTTGGGAAACAGTGGTGTAAAAGAACCTTCGAGGAGAACCATTTTGTAGAGGAAGAAACCTTATAGACAGTTTGGTACACTCAGATTGCCTCCATACTACCAACTTCCATAAACCATCTCAACTGTTGTTGTCACCCTTACCGGAAGGTAATTTATTATGTGGTCGATGCACACAATGCCAACACACAACTAAGTGCATTTCCTTCTTCCATCCTGTAACAGGAAAAGAGTACAAGATTCTGGGCACAATTTTCTGTATAACTACTATTCATAACGTCATATTATGACTCCAGTAGTAGTTATACAGTAAATTGAGGTATATTATACCTCATCAAGTGTCATTGTGGTAAAGTACGCATCGGCATGACAGCTAGAACTTTGAAGACTAGAATGGCGGAACAGTTTTTCTAAAATTAGAAATGTAAAAAGTCCAGTTGTCCATTTTGCACATACTGTATGAAACATCCCCCAACCAGTGTTGCCAGGTTTGCTTATTATAATTTCCCCCCAAGAATTTATTTGAAAATAACAGATCTACAACCTCACACTAATATACTGCTATTGAGAAAGTTCACATTTGAAAGCATATCGGACCCAACCTACTGCTAAATCTCTAAATAGGACGTTTTATAATTGACCTGTATGTTTTATACTAAAACGTTTTTGTAACTATTCTACAGTGATTCCTAAACGCTGTGTACTATATCAGTACTTTGTGCTCACTCATTCCCCAACACAGAGGCAAATTCTGCAATGTAAAAATAAATATTTTAACCACCTTTCCACCTGGCGTCCATGTTTTGGGCATGTCGTTAGGCTCTACACAAACATCTTTAATTTTGTATTTAAAAAAAAAATCGGCTATTTTTTACTTCCGGCTACGAAAACTAGAGATTTTCACTTGACCATTGTTGTGTCTTGGGCACTACAAGTTTGAAACCATTGGTCTAGAAGAATTAAACCATTTTTTGGATAACAAATTAAATCTTGAAATCCCTAGTAGAAGCAACTGAAAAAATGACTTTGTTTTCTACTGGTAACGCTGTGGGCACAGATGTAGCCCCAAACTATGCAAACAAAGTTTGCAACCACCGCCATAATGCCTTGCTGCTCTCCATTAGAATGCTTGCTAGAAATACTGTCTGCAGCTGAATCCTATTTTAGCACTAACCTCGTTCTCTCTCTTTTTTTTTTAGACATCTGTTAACTCATTCAGTGCCACTCGACGTCTAAGACGTCCGTTGTATCATAAGCCCTGTGCCACTGGACGTCTAAGACGAATTTTTTTTTTCAGAACCCAAGATATCATGATTTGAAAATGTTCTGCTCCATTCACTTCTTGTTTAACTTCTTAAAAAGGCAGTATCTCGGCTCCTAAGCACTTTTTTTTTACAATGAATTTTGGCTCTGGCACTCAGAGCCAAACTGCCAGAAATAAGTCAGGCACTGAATGAGTTAATTGAAAGGAATTTTAAGGCATCTTGTCAAGTGTGTAAAAAATCCGATCTGCTATTTTTTTTAAATCGTGATTTATTTATTTAGAAAACATTTTAAAGAATGGGTTATGATAGCTGAGGGAATATTGAAAGGGTGAACGTGCGCCCGTGTGCGTGCGTGTGATTGTGGAAACACCTCCAACACAGCTGTGGACCATCATGTGATTATGGGCTGTATTTCAGCACTACGTTAGCCTGGGATTCCAGCCTGATTCACTATGTTCGGTGGATTTTTAGTTTTTCGAGAAAAAAAGAATCCGCCGAACGTAGTGAATCAGGCTGGATCCCAGGCTAGCACTATGTCACTTTATAGTTGGAATGTCTTGAGAAAGGTCCTTAGGACGACATTTCTTTCAATAAGGTGATTAGTGTGTGCGGGAAATTAACATTTTTCTTTGGAAATTGGTTCTTTGGCGATAATGATTCCCTGCACTATGGAAGAGACACGCCGTGTTGCTTTGTACTTATCCTACATTTCAAGCCCCTTACAACGCTCCTAGGACACGACATGGTCCGCTTAAAGGAGCACTTCACCCATTTTCAACCTTATCTTCATATACAGTCCACACTAATGCTCATTATAAGAGGGCAGCATTTCTGTCCTCTCGCTCTGTGTTTCAGAGGTGGGCTGTAGACAGTTCTGAAAACCTGCCTACCAATAACATCATAGATGGGGATGCCAAGCTAATGGAAACTAAAGCCTTTCTCTTCCTAAAAAGTTAGCACACGCACATAAAAGCGTCTGTTACTGCAATTATTTTCCGAACTGTCCACAGCCCACCTCTGAGCCACAGAGCGAGTAGAGACAGAGATAGAAATGGTGCATTCTTATAGAGAACATTGGCGGGGACCAATTATACGAAGATAAGGTTGAAAATGTGTGAAGTGTTTTTTAACACTTAATCCCGAGTGTATACTTCATACGATGGTGTTTGTGCAGCGTAATTACTTTTTTTCGCCTTTAATGATATGCCCAAAACAGGTATGCCAAGGTTAATGTGGTTAAAGTGCACAACAGTGTTGCTTGCTGAAAATCTGTGATTTACGACATTAGGTTTTAGACTCTGGGCCCTATTTTTGCTGGTGCCTTACCCAAAGTTCTTTGCATTTTTTACTATTTTTTTAAACATTTTCAAATAGTTCAAATAGCCAATCTACAAGCTCACAACGTGTCGATGTAGATCAGCTGGTTGAACTATTTGAAAATGTTTTTAAAAATAGTAAAAAATGCCAAAGAAGTTTAGGGATAATGGGCGAGGCACCGGAGAAAATATGGCCCGCCATGTCAAACCACCAGGATAGCTAGAAGATTCCCACGTTTGCAAATGCAGTCACAGTGAGCCAAGCAAGAACAATGGCTGAGGCACAGACAACAAAACATAAATTGACAACAGAACAAGGACTCCTCCTCAGAACATGTCTGCAATAGAAATACACTCATTAAAAAAATTAAGAGCTTATGTGGCATCGTGGAAGGAAATTAACTATATTAAATCTATCTCAGGAGCATTTAGGGGAACCATTGTTGTTTCCCCTAAATGCTCTAATCTGCATAATTATTTAACCTCTTTATTATACCTTCTGTCCGTATGAAGATGTGACAGTCTTGTTTTAATTTGATGTCTGTGTTACTAACTAAACGTTGCAGATCATGGCCTTACCTTCAGGCTTCTTGGCAGGAGATTTCTCCACGTCTTTCTCATCAGGTCTTGATTTCTCGGGAGACTTGGGCTTCAGAACAGCCTTCTTCTCGCTCAACGCAGTCCTGGCAGAGACGAACACACTGGTATGATTATAGACGCAATGCTCCTCAAAGCCTGGGTGTTCGAGTACCGAAGTGAGCTTGATTGAGTCACTAAGTTACAGAACATATTTGCTTAATTTCTTCAGGTTACAGGTTTTAAGTAACACATTTGCTCAATTATAACCGAGTCCAATTGGAAACATATCCGACAAAGCGTGGAAGAAAAAAAACGTGCTTAATATTGCAGTGTGGGGAATAACACCTCAGATTTAAATAGCGCTTTACATGGGAAAGATAAAACAAAGAGAAATAAACTTTATTGGGTAGATAATCAAATAAGTAAAGACAAGGGGGGTAGGTAGGGGTTAGCAGGGGATATCAAGTCTGAAGAGGTGGGTTTTGAAGGATGGGAGGGTGGGGGCATCTTTGATGTGGTTAGGGAGGGGGCAGCAACTGAATATGCCCCATCTCTCTCTCAGTTTCGGCACTTGGTACTGGGGGTCTCCAGGAGGTTGGCATCACTAGAACTGAGGGAGTAGGAGGGGACATGATGATGGAGGGTGGAGAGGTAGGGTTGAAAGACTCACCTGACACTGTTGAGTACAGATTTCTCCTTGGTGGGAGGCTTGGTGATGGGTCGTTTGGTGCTCACCACTTTGCCCTGGTGTTGCTCTTTGCCTGCCTTACTGTACTTGTTCTTGTTGGGTTTGGGAGTGCCATACTTTCTCAGAATCTGTGGAAGGGACACTTTTGTTTATTCACTGGGAAATAATATTGTGTTCGGACAAAATGTAAATGCTCTGACAATACTAGAAAGATTACAATAGGATAAACATAGCAAAATCTAGCAGGGCATTCTTAGAATCTCCCACCAGACAAAGCAGTGGTTGTGATTCGGTTTTATAGGGTCACAGCGACCGACTTTTGGTATGCCACACACACCGCCTTCTCTGCATATAACCATATACCAATTGGTGTATATATATATATAATATATATTTTACATAACCACAACCATAATGCCTTGCTGCTCTCCATTATAATACTTGCTGGAAATACTGTCCATTCTGAATCCCATTTTACCACTAACCTGTTTCTCATTTAAAAAAAAGTGCCCACAACACTTTATATTTTCCTACATACCTTTCAGTTTGTGTCACCTTTTCATGGTGATAAACACACCTTCTTCCAACATATTATTAAAAATAATGTCCAACTGGATTCAGTTCATAATTTGGTTGGAAATTTGGTAACCTTTGTCATTTTATAGCGGCGGTGCTGGATCGTTTGATTGAACGATCTATCCTATTTAATACCTGAGTTAGCTGATCCTCCAGCACTTTCTTGGGAGGCCTGATGTTGGTGAAGAAAACGTGCAGCAAGTTTCCAGGGGTCTGAGAGTTGATCTGCTCTTTGCTGAGGAAAATGTCAGACACTTTAACTGGCTTGGCTGGTGTGAGGCTCAACATCTGTTCGGAGTGAACGCAGCTCTTAAAGATGTCCGTCAGGATATCTCGGGCCCCTGGTACAAGCTTGTCCCCTTGGATTAGAAAAACAGATCATTTAATAAGGCTTTTGTTATGAAGAGTTTCTTTAGGCATTCCTGCTTTATTTGGGATAGGAGGACCAAATAAACATGAATGTTGGGATAGGACTCAATCCGGGAACGCATCTGTGTCATTTTAAGATTTCTTTGGCTATTAAAAAATAGCAGATCTACAAGCTCATAGCGCGGCACCGAGTGCCGCGCTACGAGCTTGTATATCTGCTATTTTAGAAAAATCGTGAAGATTTGAGCAAATCTTTAGTTTGAATAATATATATATATATATATTTTTTTAATAAATATATATCTTTTAAAGTGAACATTTGTAACTCAAATCTTTGCTTCTGGGGATTCTACAAATGTCTGCTAAATCCTAACAGTTTGTTTTGAAATAAAAACGTATGTTGCTATATATAAACTCTTTTCATATCAAGGACCCACAAAATATGTTGTTCCAGGGACCCCCCAGAAGCAAAGATTTGAGTTACAAATGTTCGCTTTAAAAAAAATATATATATATTCAAAGATTTGCACAAATATTCACGATTTTTCTAAAATAGCAGATCTACAAGCTCATCGCTGAATATCCAAAGTATAAAATAATGGTTAAAGTGGTTCAAATCTAAAATGACGGATGCTTTTCCCGGTCTAAAAATGGATTAAAGTTGTATGGAAAGCAGGGAAGTATAATAAGGACCTCTGATGGACTTATCGACGAAGTAGTCTTCGAGTGCAGAGCTGCCCTGTGTATCGAACAGGCTTTGGTTAACACTGGAGGCGGTGAGGATCTCCTCATTGGTCAACTCCATTAACTCCTCTTCACCCTCCAGACTGGACAGGCCAATCAGGTCGCTGCTGTTGAAAAGGCTGGCGCGGATCTTCTCCACTTTAGCCCGGGAGCGTACCTACATGCAAGAGAAAAGAGAAAAGACATGGATGTGTGGACTCTACACGGCCTTAAAAAGGAAAATGCTGTTTTTCCTACAAGCTGGTAATTACTATCATGCCTATGAGTTACTGTTAGGCATGTAACGATTTATCGTAAATCGATTAACCCATTAAGACCGGAGGCGATTCTTAAAAATGTTTTCTAAATCCTAACAGTTTAAAAAAAAAAAAAATTAAAAAAAAAACGTCACGATTTTTCAAAAATAGCAGATCTACAAGCCCATTGCGCGGCACTGCGCAATGAGCTTGTATATCTGCTATTTTTGAATAGCCAAAGAAATCTAAAGTGACACAGATGCGTTCCTGGTCTTAACCGATTCACTGCCAATCACGTAGATCTACGCGAACCGATTTAAAGCCGCCACGTGCCAATCGCGTAGATCTACGTGAAGTGAAAAAAAAAATAATAATAAAAAAATCCACTTCCTTGTTAACTTAAAACTTAAAAAGTCTATATTTCGGCTCCTGAGTACTTTTTTTTTTCCAATGAAAAACTCTGGCACTGGCTAAAAAAATATGAAAATACCTCCGGCAGTTAATGGGTTAATGGGTTAAAATCGATTCAAACTGGTGACAATTTAAATCGATTTAATCAAAAGATTTATCGTGATGGAAACAGCAGGGGGAAAAAAAGGAAAAACAGGATCTTTGTAAACTTAGTAATTTGGTATTTGTGTGATATGAGGACAGTGGAATTAAAGACATGGCTAATTCTTCAATTTCAAAAGGACTTCAGGCTTAACTACTACAGAAGAGGATCAACTCATTGACCACTGATCTAAACAACCGATTTAAAAGTGAAAATGGGAAATGTTTAATTATCACCTGCATTTTCCATTATAATGGTCCACTGCATTGGTCACACATTTGTTTGTTTTTAGTTTTTTTGTTTTATGGCTCACCTTTACACAAACTATTGTGTAAAATCTAAAAGCTAGTAAACCGGCAGCAATGGTTTATTATTCATTGGACAATCATGAGAACCCTGATGAGTCTTAAAACCTGTCTGAGGTTTGTGTTCCGTGGCCCCAGCAGACACCTATGTAAGGCTGTGTCTAGCAGTGTTCCTGTGTACAAAATCTCTATAATGAACTCTTTGAGTTCATTGAGTTTAATACTTTAGGACCACAATGGAACGAGCCCTCATGTTCACCTATAGAGACATGCCCAAAATAGGGACGCCAGGTTGAAAGTGGTTAAGTCAGATAAAACAACAATGACACACAAACCCACCTCGATCACAGCATAGCCCTTGATAGGCCTGGCCATGATGGCATTACTGTCCAGCGAGGTGACCGTGTACATGGAGCCTCCGTCGGACACCGAGGCCGTCTCCGCACTGTCCAGAGGCTCTCCCAGGCTGCCCAGACTCCCCAGGCTCCCCGTGCTGCACAGGGAGATGTCCAGGCTCTCCTGACTCGACACGGTGTGGGGGTCCAGGGGTCCCTGCGCCGGCGGGTAAGGGACGGCCGAGGCTGCGGCGCCCGGGGCGGGAGTGAGAGGCGGGGCGGCCGGCGACGACTCCTGGTCCACGGAGAGCTCGCTGGCGGTGCGAGAGACCCCCTGCGAGGAGCTACAGATGGACGTCTGGCTGGTGGAGGCCGAAGCGCTGACGCTCATGGCCGGAGTCACGCTGCTGGAGCTGTCGGGACTCTCGGGACCCCCGTTGTTGGGGAAGGGACGCTCGGGGTGCTCGGGGCCGCCCGCCTTGCCATCCGGAGGGCTGCACACCACCACGGTCGCGGCGGCCTTGGGCTTCTTGGGGTCTTCCTCCTGCAGGGGGATGAAGATCTCGTCCTTAAAGAGCCCCCCGTGGGCGTTGCAGGCCCTGCGGATGGCGCTGCGGACCACCGCCTCCTCCAAGTGCGTGGGGATCCCTGAGAGCACGAGCAGGCGGCTGTGCGCGGTGGGGCCGACCAGCGCCTGGCAGGCGTCCGTGACGGCGTCGCTGGTCACGCTCAGTCCCTGGGGGTCCTTGTTGGCGAGGTGTCGCAGGATCATGAGCAGAGTGAGTCCGCGGTGGAACCACAGCATGTCTTCGGGCTTGCTGCCCGCCATGTTGAGCAGGGCGCCGTCGCTCTCCGACAGGCGAGCGCCTCCGCTCCCTCCGCGTTTACCATGAGAGACCGCGGCCGCCACGGCTGCCGCCGCCCTCTCGCGCTTCATCTTGACCTTCTTGCGCTTGGACAGCAGGCTGGGGCTCTGGGGCGTCTGGCCCGGGGACGACGAGGACGACGAGGACGAGTCGCTGAGGTTGGGGGCGCTGGTGGAGGACAGGGCGCCCACCGCCGAGCCACCCACGTTGAGGGGCAGCGTGACCTCCGCCACCGCCAGACACACCTCCATCAGGGCGTGGAAATAGGTAGAGAAACGGCTCTGTTCGGCGCCCAGAGCCAAGGCGGCGCCACTCCCGGAAGAGGAGCAGCCACCACCACCCGCTCCTCCGGCCCCTCCCCCGGCCGCGGCCGCCCAGCCCTGGGTCTCGCGGTCGTAGAGCTTGCGGAGCTCCGTCTGCAGGGCCATGAGCACGGCCAGGCAGGGGTTCAGCAGCAGGGCGATGGAGCTGGACAGGCCGGCGGGGCTCTTGCGCTGCTCCAGGTGGTGGATCTTGCGGAAGAGCTCGGCCAGCAGGTGGAAGGTGAGCTCCTTTATGGAAGGCGCCAGGTCGGTGGTCCAAAGCAAACCGCCTACAATAAAATGAAGAGACAGAAATAATATTTGTTTGATTGGCTGATTGATTAATTGATTGATTTAAATGAACACAGTTGGATTTTACTGTGTACAAGTCAGTGTTGATTTCAGATAGAGAAGAGATCCAGTACAGAACTAAAAGACAATTCATTTTATGTTTGGATGCGCTCGGGTGTTGCGCTCTGAAAATAGCAGATCTACAAGCTCACAACGCGTCATAGCGAGACGCGTTGTGAGCTTGTAGATCAGCTATTTTCAGCATGCAACCAAGTGTAAAATCAGCCATTACGACGCCATCAAGGCACCGTCAAAATACATTTTAGTCGACTAAATCAACTGTATATTTACTCGACTAAAACTAGACGAAACATTTCAGATGACTAAAATATGACTAAAACTAAACAGAATTTTATTCAAAAGACTAGGACTAAAACTAAATCAAAATTTGCTGTGAAAATCAACACTGGTACAAGTACCATTGTGCACATGAATATGCAGATAGCATAGAGTACAGTACATTCCACCCACCTAGCAGCTCTACCACCTGCAGCAGCACAGACGAGGGCACCGTGTCCAGCTCCTCCTCGGACCGATCGTTGCTCTCGCCCAGCTTCCACGTCAGCAGCTGCTCGGCGAACGCCAGAGCCAGAGGGAACTCTAGCGGCAGGGAGTGCAGCACCATCACAGCGCCAGGAGGGGGCGACACTCCTGAAATGAAAAGACCAGCGTGACTTACATAACACTTACGCCTCATTATCCCCGTCAGGCCAGAATGGCCCGGGCCCAGGGATTATGTTTTCGCTCATGTCCGCGTGTCAGTGTGTCAGTCAGTGTGCCTGTGAACAGCTAAACTTCGGTACCATTGTGGAATGGGAGTGTGAAAATTTGCTCTCACACTCCCCGTAGTAGGTCAAGGAAGAACCTCGGCCCCATTTTTTTAAAATTGGCCTCATGGTGGCGCTACAATAGCCCGCTTCACGTTTTTGGTCCATAACTCTAACTTGAACCGTAGGTCATACAATCAAAATATTTTTTCTCCTGGATTCCTTGGATCATGTTGCAACTCCCCATTTAGGCCCCGGCCATTTGTACCAGTGTGTTTTGTACCAAAACACACTTTTTGCAACTACCCTACAGATCCGGTCAAAAACTCATGCAAATCAGTACACGTTATCTCTCTGGTCACGTGATCAAGATGTATCCGCAAGCTTGTTCAGATTCCATTCCGATTGGCTTACAAAAATTACAGGAGGGGCTAGTTTTGCAATTTTGGGAGGGCCCTCCCAAAAGTGCAAAACGAAAGAAAGAACATCTGTCTCCAAATGGAAGGTGGATGTTATGGGAATTTGCTCTTGAACAGGGTGGGACCCTCACCTAGTTTGATGTGGACCTTATCGGTGGGGATGATGACAGCGGGGTACTGGTTGGTGGTGGGAGGGGGAGTTAGGCCCGTGTTGGTAGGCGAGGCGTCCAGGGGATAGCACATGGCCTCCATCAGGTTCAGCTGTCCGTTCCTGCGTACCTTGTGACCCAGGCCGTACACCATGACCCGCGCCCAGGGAGCCTTGTACAGGCTGGAGCTGACAATGTGGGAGGGGAAAAGACATGCAGAGAGATGAGTGGAAAAAGTACAAAATTAAGTAACTTAAGTAAAAGTATCAATACTGCAATGGAGAAATACTCTGTTACAAGTAAAAGTCCGGAATTCAAAATTTAGTTGAGTAAAAGTACAAAAGTATTAGCATCAATGTATACAAATCTTTGGAAAATAGCAGATCTAAAAGCTCGCAATGCGTTGTAGATCGACTATTTTCAAATAGCCGAAGCGTGTGTGTGTGTGTGTGTGTGTGTGTGTGTGTGTGTGTGTGTGTGTATAGATAGATAGAGGGCCGAATTGGTTAATGTAAGTTTTGTAATAACAATCTAAATAGACTAAGTAACTAGTAACTAAAGTCTTCAAATAATTGTAGTGGAGTAAAAAAGTACAATATTTGCCTTAAATGTTTTACACTGGGTCATGCTCCGAAACTTATTTTGGTTCCTTTACACCAGGGGGTTTCAACTGATTGTGAACCAGGGACCACCGGCCTGACTAAGAATCAACCTGGGGACCACTGTTGTGTTGGGTGGGGATATGTGGGCTAAGATTAGTTGAAGATTGCTTGAAATATGCTAGTGGTCCAGAGCTCAAAAAAGGTTGAGAACCAACCACTGATCTATTCCTCTTACTTTATCCAACCTTCCATATTAAACTCATGTTACCATGTTACTAACTGATACTATACTGATTTGTAACATTTATGAGTGAACATTTCCTAATAACAATGAAACTTTATCTTCTTGAGATTCTAACTCCCTTTTCTGTGCAATTTCTTGACCTCAGACTTCCCAGTAACTGACTTCATTGACTCGGCATCTTCGGTCACCAGGGCATTTAGCGCATTGCTTCTCAAGTAGTGGTCCATGGACCACTAATGGTCCATGGCATGATTACAGTTGGTCCATGTCTGTCTTTTCTTGGCTATAATGGCGGTCAGGGACAGAGTCTTATGTCATTTTCTGGCTCAAACTTTGCCCTGTACATAATACTGTTATGTAATACTAATATTCTTCAGGTATGCCAGTGTGGCAATACCACTCTCACAGAGATACATCGTTACAAAAGGAAAGTTACATTGAGCTTTTACTGTCACAAGGGACTGTGTTTCATACATGTGTCTCTTGAAAGAGTCTGAGGACAATGAGCTGATCCTCTTCTGTAGTAAGCTTGAAGAACTTTTGGAATTGAAACACAAGCCTCCTAAAATTACCACTGATAATGTTTTTAATTCCACTGTCCTCATATCACACAAATACAAAATTACTAAGTTTCTCCAAAATAAAACAAAAAAAACAAAATCTTCACTGTATATATTATATATTACCGATTACCAGGGACCACATGAAATACCTTCTCCTCTGGTGTAAAGGAACCAAAATAATCTTTTAAGCTTTGGAGCATGACCCAGTGTGCGGACTTTATTCTTTTTGGATTCAGACCATAGCCCAGTACTTGGTTTCCAGTGAGTGGATGTGCGTGCTTTATTGTTTGTTTCAATGACACACAAGTAAACTGCTGTTCGTGGCGACTGAACATGGCTCATGGACTCACTCTTTGCGACAGCCCAGCGTGCTCTCCTTACAGGAGACGATGACGAACGCAGCGCCCGGAAAGCTGACATCCATGCTGACCTTTGACTCCGACACCGGGAACTCCTCTGATGTAAACTGCTCTGGTGCATTCTGGGAAAGATTGGACACCATGTCAAAAGCAGGTTTCACAGCAAAATCACTTAAAATCAAGGTTGTTATACCAAACTGTTCTGGTGCAGTTTGGACACCATGTCAAAAGTAGGTTTCACAGCAAAATGACGAACATTTTTGTTAACTGAAATAAAAACAGTAACTTAAGTTGTATAGTGTGTTTACAAAACTAACTAAAACCATAGTGAAAATGTCCTTAGTTTTGGTATTCAATTGATTTCAGACATAAGCCTAGTATGAAACCTACATCATCTTTTTTTAGCTGTGCCTTTTTTTCATGTGAATTTTTATTACAATCTTTCTTTTCTTTTTACCTTTTTGAATCTCATTCCTGACAAATACACAGTAAGAATTATTAGCTGGCAATGAAAACGTTGGTTTATTACAAGCACTCTCCTAGGATTTCTCTGGATTCATGTAAAAGAAAATGTGCTGACCTGCAGAAAACAGCAGATCTGCTTGGTGAGCTCCAGCAGGCTCTCCTCCCCCTGATGCAAGGCACGGGTGATGGCCACGGTCAGCCACTCTCGGATGGGCTGAGCGTTGCCCTGGTAGAACAGGTCCGTGGGAGAGCAGCTCTGGCCCTGCAGGTTGTGCAGCAGGGACTGGGCCAGCAGGATGGAGCCAGAGCTGAGGGTGCCATCTGCAGGACAAAAACGGCAACGCAGCGATCATTCAGCACACACATCCAAACATCTGTGCTTTTCAAACTTCTTAATTCAATTCAAGGACCTCCGTGTAGCGCAGTTCACAGAGAGCACGAGAACTATAAAAAATATAATAAGATAAACTATAACGACTGCCGTGAACGATATCGTTTGGATCACTTCCAGCACGATTTTTATGAACGATCAAAACGTTGACAGCCATTCAAAATCCGTCAGGACATGCAATTGGTCTCATTCTCCCTCTGAACGTTTTGACGAGGAGACAATTATGAATAGCTAACGCTAGCTGGTAGTAGGCTAGCCGACATTACCTCAGGTACAACTATTTTGCCTCCTTATGATTAATAATCAGAGTCAGATTGTCCATATGTCCTAGTATTGCACGAGTCATTCAGCTCCACTGAAAAGGAGATCCCTCTCCCTGTCTCCCCCACTCCGTGTGGGCTCCGACACAGGCTCACACAGCTGGACTGCGCAGCGTGTTTGGTGCTACTGTTTACATATCATAATACTAATAATACATACAATTTACATAGGGCTTTTCTGAGTTCTCAAAGTCGCTTTACAAAACAGAAACAAAATAAAAACAACTTTATTAGGAAAAAAATAGATTAAAAAGTTAAAAACTATAGTAAAGGTAAAAAGGGGGGATTAGGCTTAGGTAGGGAATGCTAGTCCGAGTCATATGTAATAATTAAGGCTGGTAAACGAGGTTACCGTTTACAGAAGGTATCGTTCCTCAGTGTGGACGCTCGTATACTGTAGTTATAGTTATAGTTATCGTGCTCTGTGCGAACGAACAGCGCCCAACTCTGAGAGTGAACAAATGGAACCGTAAGGCACGGGTCCATTTGTATACTCTTAAGAGTTACAGACCTGTAACGGTCCATTTGGATTCCCCTCAAGGAACCCTGAGGGTCCCTGGACCCCACTCTGAGAACCGCGGTTCTAAGTACTTCACTGCATGAATTCACCGAGAAACAAAATTCACTGGTTTACCGGGCAGAGGCGGAGCCAGCAGCTGATTGGACAGAAGTTGAAGGTGTTCCAACGTGATGTCACGGATGGCAGGGATGTGGAACAGCCGGGTGAAGGTGTGGGGGCTCTTGGGGGCGTAGATGTTGAGTAGGGCCATGCGACAGTACAGCCGCGCCAGGGCACTCTCACAGCGAAGCAGCTCCCTAAAAGCCAAGCAGTAGAATTCACGTTTATCTCGTCATTCATACCTTTTTTTTTTGGATTGATTGAGCACTTTATTGGAAATGAATTCAAAAGCAGTGTTGATTTTGTCGACAAAAACTCTGACGAAGATTTTGCGTCGACTACCTTTTTTTCACTGACGAAAACGAAATAAAAACGAAATAAAAACTAAGCTACGATAACTAACACTAACAATTTCGTCAACAAATAAAAACTAGACTAAAATGTTAGGGAGGGACTAGTGGAGAAGAGATCCAGTAGAACTAAGACAAGTCATTTTATGTTTGTTTGCGCTTCGGTGTTCTGAAAATAGCAGATCTACAAGCTCACAACGTGTCGCGCTACGACACGTTCTGCGCTTGTAGATCGGCTATTTTCAGCATACGTGTAAAATCAGCTATTACGACACCATCAAGGCCCGCCAAAATACGTTTTAGTCGACTATAATCTTAATCTTAATATGACTAAAATATGACTAAAACGAATGGAATTTTATTCAAAAGACTATGACAAGAACTAAATCAAAATTTGCTGTCAAAATCCACACTGTTCAAAAGGATAGGCTTGGAGGGCTTGTTTACATTGTGGTCCTTTTTGGAGAAGTTCCATGCCCGGTGCACATGAATTCCCTGAGTATGTACAGTGTACGAGCACCCGTTACCTGTGAATCTGAATGTTGCTGCTGTCAAGGGACACCAAGCCGTTGGCTGCGGTGCGTCGAGATCCGGCAGGAGGGCGCTCCAGCATCTCGATGGGATACCAGTACCGCACCAGTACCCCCTCGCTGCGCAAGTACGTCTCTACCTGCACAAGCTCATTCACCTGGAGGCACACACACACACACACACACACACACACACACACACACACAGATGAATCACTGATGTCATTCAGAACTCACAGTTGACCATGAAGACATAGCAATGAACCAAACCCTTGATGTCTCATGTACTGCACTTACAGTGTCCACATCCAGGACCACCCCATGCAGTCCAAAGGTCTTCAACATGCCCCGGATGGCAAACTTGGGCAGGGCTGTTCCCCCTGTGGTGGTGTTAGTGTTGTTGCTGTCCGGGCAGCGGATGACCACAGTCAAGCCTGGGGGTTCATCAAAAACACATCGCAGGTCAGATCCCTTGTTTTGCAAAAACATCTCCATAGTTAAAGAATTCATCTCCAACAGTCTGAAATCCAAAAGACTAAAAAAATGTTGTTTACAATGTTATGGTGTGCACATGAGTTTCCACTTTGAACATGGCGTCCCTATTTTGGACATAAATCTTTATAGGCAGAAATATTTCAGTTCCACGTTCTTTTTTATCTGGTTCATCAGTGCAGAGCTGTGGGTGAAAGATACCTTTTCGGACTTTGTCGATTGTAAACTTATTGGCCTCGTCCTTGATGTCCTCTATGGTAGGCAGGTAGAGATCTCGAGGAATGCCACCGTTCTCTTCATACAGGAACTCCACCGTCTGCCGTGCGATGTCGACCATGCCTAGAGCCACGATAAGCAAGAGCAGTGGTTCTCAAACATTTTCATGTCAAGCACCGCCAAATTGATATGTATTATTTGGTCGCGGAGGACCCACATTAGAAAGAAATGTTACGCCAGGGACTCCCATAAATAGTAGATTTGTCATGATCTGTCCACGTTTTTTCGAAAATAGCAATCGTGCAAGCTCACAACGCGTTTTGTCGCGACGCGTTAAGAGCTTGTGACCAGTCATGTGAAGTTCCTTATACACCAGGGGGGGGGGGGGGGGTTCGTGTGTTGTCTGTGTATAATGTCTTCAGTACATTCACACAGAACACGAATACTATGCGGCTATAAAGTGACAAGCAGAATTTGTATAGAAATTCCACGACAGAATTAACTCGTAGACAAGCACACACACGACGCCGAACATTATTGTAATGCATTTCACTGGTTCTTTAATCATATTCATTGCATCATTTATCAACTTCTTGCCAAATCCCTTTCATGTGGAATGTAATCCTCCCTACCCCCCCCCCCCCCCACTTTCTTCCTTCTTGTTATGATTTGTACGAGGCTAATTAGTTTCCATCTCCATTTTGTACAGTAACTGTGCTCTAACGGTTAGTGTAGTGTGACCACACATCAGAATGGTTTAGACAGATTACACAACTGGAAGCACAGCAGAGGTGCTAAGTGGCAAGAAGTGCAATTCAAACAGTGGAATAATAATCAGCCCAGAGGTTATGCATGCGGGTTTGACGGGAAACAGGGAAAAAATAGCGGGGAAAATAGCGGTTTGAGTAACAGGCATGAATCATTAGCTTCTTTCAGTTTGTTCACACCAGTGGAGTGAAAGTGGTAAAAAAAGAAATGCCAAGAAATGTAATTAATTGACTGACTGCTTGACTGCTGTGCGCTTATTGAATGGTTATGGAAATAATGATGTAGTGCCACTTGACAGTGATGTTGGGAAGCGGCATAATAGCTTTTTCATTGCATTCACGTCTACACAAATTTGCAACCTCCTAGTAAGCACAGTGCATAGGTACGCAACACATTAAACTAATTAGAAATAGGTCTTCCAACAAATAAATAATCCCTGACCCCCGGCAAAATTCCTGCACATTAAGCAACATCATATTGCTTTATAACATAATCACACTAATAAAGTGACAAAACTGTAAGGTAACTGTAATAATAAAAGTGCAATGTATAACTAAAACTTAACCACTCCAACCCAGAATACCAGAGCCTTCTATTGGAGAGTTACGTCAATGAGGAGGAAGAAACAGCGCCGGTCACGTGGTTCATGTTAACTCGAAATAGTGACAAACGCTCATAGACTCCGGTGCATTTCGTAAACTTCCGGTTCAGGGCTTTGTCACTATTCCCCAATAGAAGGCAATGTAGAAGACCTGGCCCGATGAAGTGAACGGAGGTGACGCAACTCTCCTTATACTGTATGGCTCTGCCGAATACAACTCACCCAGCTGCAGCGCTCCTTTGATCTGGTCCAACCCGGACTTTCTCTCGGCCTCGTTGCGGAAGCGCCTGCGAATGGTCGGGAACACTTTGGTCTCCCACGCCTTCACCAGCAAGGCGTAGTGGTCCTCCTGATAGGTCAGACAAAACGTTTTTAACACGGTGAAATGAAGACCGCCGTAGGGTGATAATTACCATCTGTTAATGGCCGTCAAAAACAAGATGTGGTCTTACTCTGGGGGCATCGTCGTCGTCTTCGTCGTCACTCTCATCGTCGGCGATGGGGGCAGGGTGGGGGTCAGGGCCGGACGTGACCAGGTTCTCGTAGCTGAGCTCCACCTTGTAGTGGCTCGACAAGTCACTGTTGTACTCTGTCCAGGACAAACAATATATATATATATATATATGTTTTTTTTAACCCATTCAATCCAGGAACGCATCTCTGTCATGTTAGATTTATTTGGCTATTCGAAAATAGCAGATATACAAGCTCATGGCTATGAGGTTGTAGATCTGCTATTTTTGAAAAATCTTGAACATTGTGCAAATCTTTGAATATATATATATTTAAAGCGAACATTTGTAACTCAAATCTTTGCTTCTGGAGGTCCCTGGAACTAAATATTTTACAAATGTTCGCTTTAAAAAATATATTCAAAGATTTGCAAAATGTTCAAGATTGAAAAAAAAAAAGCAGATCTACAAACTCGTAGCGCGGCACTCTGTGCTTAGTGTTTGGCTGTGTGGAATTTGCTAAAAACAGATGCACAAACGCTATAAATCAGATATACCAAAGAAGATGGTATATGCTTGTATATCTGCTATTTTTGAATAGCCAAATGAATCTAAAATGACACAGATGCGTTCCCGGACTAAATGGGTTAAATGCAACCAAATGGGGGACGCACGATACACAAACAGTGGGAAGAAGGGATGCGATTGCCTTTGTAGTAGAAAGCAAACAGTGAGATGAAACCCTCTGTGTCTGCAGTTTTATCTCACTGTTTGCTTACAAAAACTGTGAAACTGATTGAAAGTCATGCGGTCCACTGCACATGTTGACTCTCAAGTCTCTTCGATAAGGAATACTTTAAGCGGTTCAGCAAACACAAGAAAGGAACAAAAAAGGAAAAGCATTCATTGTTAGAAGCAGAGGTTGGTGGTGTGAGAGACGTACGTTGCTGGGCAACCGCTACAGCGGCGATCCGACAGGGGGGGCCGTGGGAGCCAGAGTCAGACGCCACGCTGGCACCGGCGTCGTTGTCACTGTCTGAGGCCATGGCAAAGGGGAGCGCTTCAAAATTAGCGCTTATCTCCTCTGCGAGGTCTACACACAGGTCAGCAGCATTCCGGTGCGCTTGGCCTTCTGCGTAGGCAAACGGACGGCACCCGAAGTTGGCACGAATCTTTGTATTCTAGGAAGAGAAAACAGCAACATCATTTGAATGCAATTAGCATTTTGGATAGAAGACTGTAATTGTTCTAGGTCTTGCGATTTTTTTTTTTATCCTCTTCATGTGATGTACAATCTACAGCATTGGTTCTCAAAGTGGGGTCCGTGGACCCCCAGGGGTCATTGGGGGGGTACCAGGGGGTCCCCAGCTAAATTAGTTAATATAGCGTCACAATAATTTTGACCACTTTAACCATTACTGTATACTTTGGCTATTCAAAAATAGCAGATATACAAGCTCATAGCGCGGCACCGAGTGCCGCGCTATGAGCTTGTAGATCTGCTATTTATATAAGTCCCTGGCCCAAAATATTTTTGAGATGGGGGGGGTCCGCAGCCAAATACATATCATTTTGGGGGTCCTTGACATGAAAAAGTTTGAGAACCATTGATCTACAGTATGTTGTGATTTGCCTGGTGAGGTACAGACAGGAAATGTTGCCTTATTTTGGGGGCTCTACTGTCTATTGCTAAGTTGGGAATGCATGCCCATGTATCCGACTGTCTGCCTGTGTCCCTTTTATGCCCATATATGGAGATCTCTGTGTCTGTCTGTCTGTCTGGCTGTGGAGATCCCTGATGTCATCAGTATATGGGTCAGATCGGCCGTTCTGGTCTGGACAACGGGATCTCCTATATACTGTTATGTCAGTGGTTCTGGACAACTGACTTTGTCCTCGGCAATACACACGCCGACTTGAGACGCGCAAAGGATAGATACACTCACTCACTCCAGGCTCGCACACAGACATTTTGATTATTCATAGAAGGATTAATGGACGTTGTTTCAACCAAAAGGTGACCCACCTTCTTTTGGATGTGAACCAGGGGCCACATTCCCCCAGCTACATCCTCCAGGATGGGGGTGAGTCGCTGGCCACAGTACGTGAAGTACACCCTCCCTTTAGGGGCCTGGCCAGGGGGCGGTGGGGTTCCTTCTGAACGCTCCCAGCCTATGCCAGCCACATCCCCTATGAACGCAAAGAGTAACCGTTGTGATTCCCAAACAATGGCAAACTTAAAAATATATAGGTCAGCTAGAGCTTATACGATATGATAAACCTTTACTGGTGAGGTTTGTCATTGCAGCAACAGCAGTTAGAATGAAACACAGGAGAGGTGAGAGTAAGAGACTTAACTAAAACCAAGATAAATAAGAATAAAGATAAAATAAAATACTGAGATGTGGGCCCTAGATAGCTGAATGAGTGAGTCTATCAATAAATATGAATGTAAGGTGAATATATGAATGAATATCATCTAACTCAGGGAATACAGTCTATCAACAGTGAATATGAGAAATTAATGCATATGAATGTGGACTGTCAACAGACCTCCAGCATTATCTGGATGAATGTACAGTATGTACAATCTGTCAACAACCTATCAGAGTGTATATACACGGTATGTAAAGTCTCTCAACAGTTACAGTATCTTAACAAACATCTGCCAGAGTTCTGCACATCCTAGTAGTCTACTGTATGTGCAAAGTGCACCAGAGTCCATGCAGGAGTCAGTAGTCAAAAGTTATGTGTTATGGAAGCAAGATACGCATGGAGAACATGCTTTTATTGAAAGAGCAGACAGACGCCATTCCTACTTTTTAAAGGAGTAGTTCACCAAAAAAATTACTTTATTTTCTATCAATTTCACACCCCATGAAGCCTTGAACTCATGGAGATTCTTTTGTTTTTGTCGCATTCCTAAGCCAATAATTTGATGTATTTCCCTTAGGAGATAGACACAAAGAGTCTATTTTGTGTCTCCTACCGGATACATCTTTCCGCCGGTAATCAAATTATTGGCTTAGGAATGCGACAAAAAAAAACAAAAATCCATGAATTCAAGGCTTCATGGGGTGACTAATCGATATTTTTTTGGGTGAACTATTCCTTTAAAGAGTGGCTTTAAATCAAATCCATAAGATTAATGTAATATGGATTCATAGGGCCAAATATATAGTGGAGGGAGGAGAAAAAAAAGGAGGAAATCATAATAATAAAAACATTAAGACATTTTGGTCTGCTGTCTCACCAGGAAGCAGAGCCACGTCCAACCTCACACTCTTCCACTGCAGCAGACTGGAGCCATTATAGTGCACTGCCCTACCGTTACTGACAACATACACAGAGACAGGACAGGGGATAGATGCAGACAACAGGGAGAGAGAGAAGGAATCCAGGTCAGCAATCAGGTCAGAGACAGAGCGCTAGGAAAAGCTAGCTCTATAGGAGTCAAGAGCTTTGTCGATTTTACGTGTGCATCGGGGGGGGACGGGGGGGGGACCTACTTGTGGAAGAGACAGGTGCCGACAGGGTTGGTCCACGCTCCGTCTCTCTTCTCCGCTTCGGTGGCGAAGCCAAACGATACGATGGGGCCGCTGTCATCCTCCGAGTCTCCATAGGAGACGATCTCTATCTCCCAGTAAAAGGAAGGGGCCTGAGGGGAGGGACAAAGACGTCTCTTTTGTTCAACCTTTTCTCAATTAGCATTTAATCCATTAAGACCGGGAACGCATCTGTGTCATTCTAAGATTCATTTGGGCTATTCAAAAATAGCAGATATACAAGCTTGTATATCTGCTAAAAAATAAATCTGATTTTTTTTTTCTTGAAAATTGGTGCAAATCTTTGAATACCAGTATATACATTTTTAAAGCGAACATTTGTAACTCAAATCTTTGCTTCTGGGGATTCTACAAATGTCTTCCAAATCCTAACAGTTTTTTGAAAAAACTTATGTTGCTATAATCAGTGGTTCTCAAAGGGTTTCATGTCAAGGACCCCCAAAATGATACGTGTTTGGCCGAGGACCCATCGCAAAATATGTTGTTCCAGGGACCCCCCAGAAGCAAAGATTTGAGTAAAAAAAAATCACTTAAAAAATATAGAAATTCAAAGATATGCACACATTTTCATGATTTTTCAAAAATAGCAGATCTACAAGCTCATAGTGCTGTGCAGCACTATGAGCTTGTATATCTGCTATTTGTGAATAGCCAAAGTATAAAATAATGGTTTAAGTGGTTACAAAGATGCGAACCCTTAACACATTCCCTGCCAGAGGGTTTTTTTTATTTTACTTCCCCCAGTGCCAGTGTTTAATTTTTTTTTACACAGGAGCCGAGATACAGGATTTTAAAGTAATAAGTTAACCAAGGAGTGAATGGAGCTAGAAATCTTTGGATCGTGATATCTCTGGTTCTGTGTGGATAAATTGAAAAAAAAAAAGACAAAAAAAAGACAAAAAAAAAAACTTTTTTGAAAAACGGTTATACTCGTGGATGGCAGTAAACGGGTGTATTTTTCATCAACGGTTATACTCGTGATTGGCAGGTAAAGTGTTAATGGGTTAAAACAATGCTCTCTCCAGTAATTACCTTAACCTTGGCGTCCATCGTTTTGAGCAAACTTTCAACAATCTTCCAAATGTTTCATTGCATTTAATTATTATCATCATCAAAACATTTCAAAAGTAGTGAAACGACATAAGAATAAAGCAAAAACGGACAGAAATGTAAGCAAGGTACCGCAGCCGTAGTAGTGTTACCCACCTGAACTGGCACAGGAGAGGTGGCGTAGATGAAGGTGCCCCTGGGCAGACCTCCGCCCGCGCTGGGGTCTGCCAGGAAGGTGACGGAGGTCAGACGGGAGGAGAACATGCAGGCGCGTACCGGAGGGAACACTCTGGACGGACACCAAGTGATCTCCTTGGGCTGACGAAGGACAGAGAGAGAGAGACATGGATTAAGGAACGCTGGCTGGCTCCCCAGAACACAAACGCCTTCCATCTATCAAAAATATTTTGTATATCTACAATTAGATTTGCTCGATCAATGGACATGTTTTTTTTTCTTCTTTTTCTCTCCCCGTACCTGACGCCGGTCTGTCTGCAGGGGTGGGGGTGGCGGGCGGGCGCAGTCACGGTAAAGCATCCTCACTCTCTCGCACTGTGCCTCCACCATACCGAGACGCTCCCCTATACAAGAGGATGCTGTTATGTTACACAACACACAGACTGTAATATACAACCTCCAGACAAACAATACAGTAGTGCAGATGCATCAGATCTGGCAAAGTGAATGCTGTAGTACAATGGTTCTCAACCAGTGGTCCGGGGACCACCAGTTGTCCTTGAGGGAGTTCCAGGTGGTCCCCAGCTAAATGATGGACAGTTGGTAACCAAATGGACCCTTATAGATCTTTAACTCTTGAGAGCGTAAAATGAAACCAAATGGACCCTTACGGTCCATTTGGTTTCAATTTACGCTCTCAAGAGTTAAATTATTGTTAAACATCTGCAATACTTAAAGTAATACATTACTAGGTAACTTTTTCAACAAAACTAAAGTTAAATTGTATATCTTTTGTGAGTGGCAAATGTTTCTCAACACCCACTCCATGAATTTCGCCCCCGAAAGCCTTTTCTATTATATTTTCTATTGAAACGGTGGTTAGGTTAGCCATTCCCGCGAAAATGACCGGCCGGAAAACGGAAACGGAAATGCACCGGTTTCCTGTTTGGCCAGGAACTACCGTGCTAATAACAGAAAGGAATCTCACGCTGCTTTTAAGAGATTGTAGGATT
Source organism: Gymnoscopelus braueri (assembly GCF_963280865.1). Taxonomy (NCBI): domain Eukaryota; kingdom Metazoa; phylum Chordata; class Actinopteri; order Myctophiformes; family Myctophidae; genus Gymnoscopelus; species Gymnoscopelus braueri. The sequence goes on along the minus strand of NC_137608.1, from coordinate 14,769,263 downwards.
TGAAGATCGAAAAACAACAGAAAAATAAAACACAGCTCACGGTAACTAAAGCTCCACTGGCTAAGAGAAACGATCCACAGATAGTATAAAACAATTAAAAGAACGCTTTTTGAAACGCTTCCGTCTTCCGGTGAAAACAAATGGAATTCTGGGTAACGCAGGAATAAACGAACGGCCTGCAGTGACGGTAATGACCAGCAGAGGCTGCTATAAAGTTATTCGTGGACCTACATTGTATTACTTTAATTAAAGAATTGTTATTTTGATCAACGTTTGCCTGTTATCTCTCCTATGGCACCACATCAATACAGCATGGAACAAAATCTTATCCAACGATAACAAAATATTCGACGTCGTCGTCTTGGGACTGAGAGTCTAAATCTCATCAAATGGTGGTCCGTGGCTCAAATGCAGAATAAATGATGGACCTTGATATGAAAAGGGTTGAAAACCACTGTAGTACATTAACTTATACGATGACAGTCTAGCTCTAGACATTATGTCAAGAGCTAGACTGATAAAGCAGTCGAACGTTCTATCTATCACCATTTCATCTTCTTTGGTATATCTGATTTATAGCGTTTGTGCATCTGTTTTTAGCAAATTCCACACAGCCAAACACTAAATTCTGGATCATCCTGGTTTGAAAGATCTAGACATCAGTGGATGGATATACTGACACAATTCATGCAGAAAAGGGTATATACGGCTATGTTCCACCCTGAGGTCATACGACTTTATTCATTGTATGTGTTTCTAATCTTCTCTAGGTGTGGAGATGTCTTTCTCTGTTGAGAGGTGTGTGTGTGTGTGTGTGTGTGTGTGTGTGTGTGTGTGTGTGTGTGTGTGTGTGTGTGTGTGTGTGTGTGTGTGTGTGTGTGTGTGTGTGTGTGTGTGTGTGATGGGTTGCAGGTGTGCTCGGCCGATTCCTGCCAGCGGTGAGTTTAAAAGGCGGGCTTTCCTCAGCTCCTGCGGGCTTTCCTTTCTCAACTCCCAGCCAGGCTGCCAGCTACCCTGTCACTCACTTTGTGTAATGTTTGAAAGACGTGTTCATTGATTTTTAACAGCCTGGGTTGGTAGGGTACTGGGTAGCCTTTATGTTGACCTTGTTTTCTCCTGTGTTTTGATTCGGTGCCAGGTCAGCAATTTTGTCTTTTGGTTTCTTCTGATTTGATAAGGTTTGCTCATGTTTAGTTTTCTTTTGGTTATTGTTTTGGCTGTTAGCCCTCATTGAAGATACAGGATTTGATCAAAAACCTTAAAAAAGGTGACCATTCTTTGTTTCTAGTGGTTCTTGTGAGCTGAGAAGAGGGGAGTCCGAGGTCATAACGGGCTCATTCCATCAGTAGCCGTTTTAACAATCTGATCATCAGAAATGTGCATTAAGTTCCACAATGACTAGGCTGCAACTATGTGCAGAGTCAAACTACTCTCTTCTCTTTCTCTCTAGTATCTATATGTAGGCCTGTCACAATTATTACATAGTCGCCTAATCGTAATTATTTGAGATAATCGCAATTATTTTGCCTAACCGTCATAATCGTTTCCATGTTGAGAAAGGTTCATACATTTTGAACCATTTTCAGAACTAGTGGAAATAGCGGATACAAAATAAAACGTCAAGTAAAATGTAATCGTGACATCCCTATCTATATGTATATTGTCATTATGTCATATAGCTCACCTGGGCTGCACTCCTTTCTCTCTAGTATCTATATGTATATTGTCAGTATGTCATATAGCTCACCTGGGCTGCACTCCTTTCTCTCTAGTATCTATATGTATATTGTCAGTATGTCATATAGCTCACCAGGGCTGCACTCCTGGGCCACTAGGTTGAGCACCTCCACGGCTGCAGGACACTGCTGGATGAACTCTTCACAGAAGGAGCTGTCCTCCAGGAGCTGAGCCATCACAAGGCACGCCCTGACAAACACCACACCACACTTATTACGTATTATATTTTACATTCAAATTCAGCTGAATCTAATCGAGGGATCTCAATTCAATCCTATTCAATCTGGGAATCTAGATCCAAGTAGTTGAATCTACAGCTAAGTCCCTTTTTTAATTTCTAATCTGGATTTCTGTGTGTTTTGGTGACTGAATTACCAAAAACGCACATCTACCGTATTCACACACAGATATTTGGTTGAACAGTTTTATTTGTTTTTTTATTTTAAATGACCGTACCTGGTTCTGATCTCAGCCAGCAGACGCACTGCAGCCATGACAGGGCTGGAGCCGTCTCCAGTGGCAGGCAGGGAGGTGTGGATGGAGAGACTGCCCTCCTGTGGCAGGAGCATAGACTGCACCGCCTGCACCACCTTCTCTGTGATGGACAGCTTGTAGAGGGGGAGGGCCTGTTGGGGGGGGGTACAGGGATAGATAAGAGGGGAAAGAAAAAAGATAACCGCTCTATGATTTCAGATCAAAAGGGGGGGGGATTGCCGGTAGCGTTACAGTTGCGTTTGATGTCGGCGGGGGGCCACTACCTCAGATCTCGGTGTGCAGAGACGGGATATGGGCACCGTCAGGATGTCTGAGGCTTTACACGTTCGTCTGTATTCGCAAGAGGGGAACTTGACGGTGGCGATGCCCTCCTGCTCGTTGATGGACATAACTACCCCGACGCTGCCCAGCACTCCTTTACCTACCACCTGCAGGGGTGGAGATCAAGAGGAAATCTTTAGAAAAAGGAAGTCTTTAGATTCCCTTGGTTTCAGAGGAAGACGGTTTTACATAATGCTTTGATTTCATGAGAGGAGGTGAGTTATCAGTTATTCTGGGCTGTGAATTACAGCACGTTTGGGGGGCTTGTACCAATTTGTCTCTCTCTCTCTCACCCACCTGGACCTCCGATCCAATCTTGATGGTTTCTTTGAAGCCTCCGAGGGCACAGAGTGCAGCCACGGCCTGCCTGCCAATGGCCTGCAGCTTAGCCAGCTTTCTGCCACTGCTGCTCCCGTTCTCCAGGATACTCTCGGCGTACTTCCCCAGCTGAGGTATAAACATCAGCGCTCGGGAGAGGACCTAGAACGACCCCACAGGGTGACAAAGAGGGGTTAACATTGAAAGAAAGAGCCACCATAGTATACAGTAACAAATAAAACTGAATATGAATAGTCGCACAACCAACTTGAAGTGTCACTGGACAGATTTTATTTTATTTTAAATAAACGTCATTTTTTCTGAGTGAAAGGGTCTGTTTTGATTCATTTATTTTACTCCTGAATTTTGTTATTGCCAATTCTTTCCATGTGTACTGCGGTCCCCACTGTTGTTCTGGTGAGGGGAATAAACTACCATCTTCTGATACACATGAAGTCACCAGCCTCTTCTTTTTTACCGACAGTTTCACCAGGAGAATGTAACATAGCATGGAGGTAGGTTGACGCTACGTTCTCCTGTTCCCGTCGCCACTGAAGAGGCAACCAGACCAACCAGTAAAATTAGCTAGCGCAGCGGGATACTGCCATTTGGATACAGCTTAATTGACGATCATTCCCCACAAAGGTCTGACCAACTCTTGTTCATATATTCTGTTACCAAGTAGAAACATGGCTCAGGTTGGCAGAAGACTGATGGTGCTGCTTTACCTTTTCTGCAGTGCTGGTCCAGATCTGAGCGGTGTTGGACTCGGGGGCAGTGAGCAGGCTATGCAGCAGGGCAATCACCTCAGCAGCCATGCTGTTGGCCACATGGCCGCTGATAAATGGCCTGACAGGGTCTGTCCTGCAAAGCAGCACAGAGAGAGAGAGAGAGAGAGAGAGAGAGAGAGAGAGAGAGAGAGACAGAGAGTGAGAGAGAGAGAAATGGTCAAAAGCACAGCCAGGGAAGATTTCAGTCTAAATAATTCAGCTGTCATGTCCATGTACTGTATGTGCTAAATCAGTGGTTCCGAACCTTTTCAGGCCACGACCCATCCAAAATAATCATATTTGCTCTATGAAGCCATCTAAGAAATATGAAAAAGTTTAATCTGCAACACAATTATATACAATATGTATATATATTATATACTCGCTCTCGGCTAAGGGGTCCTTGGCCTGAAAAACGTTGAAGACCCCTCTTGTAGTGTATATTATGGCTTTACCACTGCTGAACACCACATTGTGATTTGTCCGGCTTCGTTCACAAAATGAACACATAGTAACTTACTATTGATGGCTAAATAACTTTTATTATGGGATTAACTGTCTTGTTGTCTCCCTCCATTTATTTTAGTGGAAAAAAATAAAACAAAGAAAGCGGATTATGGCAGTATATACAAAAACTAGTCATGTTACCTAATACCTAGTTGTGGGAAAGTGATATGGGTCTATACATATTATATTACGCTTTGAAATTTGAAAGACGATCTCTAGCGCCACAGAAATCGACAGATCACCCATGTCGGTGTAACACGAGTGACGATGACAACGTACGTTTACCAGTAAAAAATACCAGGCCACGTTTTTTTTATATACAGTATATTGGCAGAATCTTCTTTCTTTGCATTTGTTTATGTAAAATATGTACAATCAGAGTGAATGAAGAGAGAACAATGTTACTTCCCGTTCCTCACCCATGGACCACAGGACCTATTGATAAAGGTGATTGACACCCGTTTGACAATATTATTTATCAAGATTACTGACAATATTTGGAGTTATATCATGGCCAGGTAGCTACACGTATACAACCCAAGGTTCTAACAGAGTTCAACTTCACTTTAACCCATTAAAACCGGAAAAGCGGCCCGGATCGCTGGCCTTGCGGCCTGGGCACCTAGGCTGACAGCGTGTCGCAGGTTCGAATCCCGATCCTGATGACCTTTTCTGCGTGTCACTCCCCATCTCTCTCTCCCCATTTCCTGTCAATCTACTATATTCAAAGATTGTTAATATAGGAAGATACACATTCTCCATTGGAGCAACTAGAGGCGAAGTAGTACACAAATCCTACAAATGGTCTCCTAAGTAGGCGTGGTTTGCTTCTCCCCGGACCATCCCACCACCCTCCCCCTCCCCTCTCCCTGGCTGACAATGTCATGTGGATGTGCATTTGTGTATTTTCTTCATTAAAGAAAATAAATGCTTTACATGTTTGAAAGTAAACTGTTATTGGAAAAGATGCTTTTAAGAAACGTATGAAATTCCCCCAACAAACACACACGTATTATTCAGTCTTATTATGCTAGATGTGCTCCTGTTTCTGCTCAACATTGTAACAGGTCCTTTTATTTATAAGGTATATATTTTACCACTATAGACTATAATGTGTTTAGCATGAATGTTATGTTTAGCAAAATGTCATGATTCCCAAATCATACCCCATCAACCAAGACCGTTAATAATGGAAAATTATATTATTGAGCATTGGAACAAAAAAATTATTTAATTTTTGAAATGTCCATATTGATTTCACGTAGGCCTACTACATTCACATATAGAATCTCAGTTTATCAGTTTTTAGAACATCTTATGGGGACAGAGCATAGAGTTAAAATCTAATATAATAATAAAATCTAATATAAGGCAGGGACAGAGCCCTCTATGTCTCGTCCGTCAGACTGCAGATGGACCGAGATGGACCCTTCAGATATCTTCCCAAATCTCGCGAGAGTGTGATGCTGGGATAGAGAAAAGTCGATAATAAAGTTGATTTTCTCCTAATTTGTGTCACAAAAACAAAAGCCATTTTAGTATGAAAATCGTGCATATTTTGTGTCTTGTGACGATTGGGTCCAATATTTAGTTCAGTGACCATGGAGCTAAAGAATGGTTCAAAAGCTGTGTTCACGTTCACTCTTCCATTGGAATCAATAGACTCCAACTTGCTTCCTGTCTCCTAAAAAGGTGTCCTCCTACGTCACGCAGAAACGGGAAGTAAACCGGAAAATGCGACTCTTGCTATTTTCCTCTTGGCTATATTATCATAGGGGGCGGCCATAGCTGAGTGGTTAGTGAGCCCGCCTAGGGAGCCAGAGGCCCTGGTTGCCCCAGGTATGATTCCAGGCCAGGCCAGCAAATGTATCGAAGAAATGAAATATGTCCCTGAGCAAGACTCTTAACCCCTAATTGCTCACAGGCCCTCATTGGAAACAACACCGCAAGGACTTTCATGAACGGACCTGTTAAAGGAATTATCCTTATCAATAAAAGCAGAAAAAGCCCCAAAAAAAATATTTTAAAAAAACTATTAAAAAAAAACTGGAAAGCATCGTGTCATTTTAGATTTTAGCGTTGGCCATTCACAAATATCAGATATACAAGCTCACAGCGCGTCACTTCGTGCCGCACTGCAAGCTTTTACATCTGCTATTTTTGATCATTTTTCAAAAATCTTGAAAGTGTTTGAAAAATGTCGAATCATTCTGAATTACTAAAAAGTTGTGAGAACTACTGATCTAGAAGGCAGTTGTAAAATCGGCCTCAGGTCTTAATGGGGGTTAAGACATGTTTGTATGAAAATATGCAGAGGTTAGTTACCTGGCCAGATCTGCATTCCTGTCCCTGCAGACAGCGGTCTGAGCGGTCTTCTTCTTGTCGCCTGTGGTGATGCCTCCGGCAGCCTCCTGGGCCAAAGCCTCCACGGGCGGTCCCACGCTCACTATGAGCCCAGACTGGGCCCACTTGTTTGCCTTCCGCAGGGCAGCAGACGCCTCCTCTGTGATCACCTCACAGCTCCCACTCTGGGCAGGTCGAAAGAGAACAGCAGGGGGTTAAGGGTGTAGATGCCAGATTTTTGGCTCCGATTCAGATCCTGATTTTTAGAGTCCTACACTGCCGATTACTGTCTTGACTGATATTTTGAACAAAACAAATACGTTCAAAGGTTTCTGATCAACTTCAAAATATCTGATTGGGTTAACGTTAATCCAATCAAAGAAAGAAACACAAAAAATCTTTCCATAGATAAAAAATAAACTATTTATTTTATTTAAGGTTTATTCAGTGTGTCGCGTTGTGATTTTGTAGATCTGCTATTTATTTATCTATTTTACTTTTTAAACTAGAAATAGAAAGCCCAAAATAAGGACATCAGGTTGAAAGTGGTAAAACAAAATCGGAACGCATCGGCTGCAGTGAAATTACACCACACAAAGTGGCGATATCATTTTGTTGAATGCTTGCAGACAATGACAATAAAAGGGATTCTGGATTGCTGATACCGATAATAATAATTGCCAATATATTGCCAATATATTGGTCTGGCTTGATTAGGGTGTTTCAGTCTTCATGTTCTTATTGGGTCATAGTGAATCTCACCTTGGTCATGTCTCTGTCCATCTTCACGACCTTCTCCATGTTGGCTCCTGTGCCGAGGCGGAAGGGCCGTCCCTCTGAGCTGCTGCATGTCAGTGGAGGAGACAAGAGCAGCGACGTCAGGCAAGTAGGCCTATCACAATTATGACATAATCGTCTAATCGCAATTATTTGAGATAATCGCAATTATTTTTGCATAATTGTCATAATCGTTTCCATGTTGAAAGATTTTCACACATTGTCAAATATAAAATAAAAATATATATAAAATAAAGCAGAATTAGGCTTAATTTACAAGCTGTAAGCTTGTAGAACTGCTATTTCTGCTTTATTTAAAATGATTGAATTTGTCAATAATTTCTTTGTATATTTAAGTTATTTGTCATATATGCCCTTTGCAATTTGTGATTATTATGCCTAAAAATCAAACCCCTTTTTTAAGTTGTATTCATATGTTCCAATGTTAAATGCCAAAAATACAATTAAATCGTTAATCGCAATTATTTGTGACAATTAATTGCAACTTAAATTTGTAATCGTGACAGCCCTTCAGGCAAGCACTGAGAAAGTTTGCATATTATGACATGCTAGGAAAAGGGACGCTAAGGATTACATTTATGATATTTCTGATATACGGTATGTACCATATGTCAGAAATAAGGCACATTCTGACATGACAGTGAGGAGAAACATGAAAGTGACATGTCATTCTCTTCTGGGGGTCCCTGGCACAGAACATTTTCAGATGGGGGTCCGCGGCCAAATATATCAATTTGTGGGTCCTTGGCACGCAAACGTTCGAGAACGAGAAGGCATTTGTGGAATCGGCCTCAGGTCTCAATGGGTCAAAGTGAATCCAAACCTGAGTAGTGGTTGTAGGACCTCATGAGATGACTGGTCCTCTCTCTTGTGAATAAAGATGGACAGCTTTCCGTCCACGGCCTCCCCCTCCTCCCCGCCGTCCTTATCGGATTTCAGAGCTCCTTTGGAACTGGCACGGGACAGGCTGGTGTCGGGCTCCGAGGAACTTGGTGACAGCAGTGTCTGGCAGCCTGCCACGGAACATTACAGATCATAAAATGACCCCCCTCACACATCGCTGGGCACCATATCTCTCCAATAACCCTCCCCTCTCAGCACTAGGCCTGTCACAATTATTACATAATCGTCTAATCGCAATTATTTGAGATTATAGCTATTATTTTTGCATAATCGTCTCCATGTTGAAAAATGTTTACACATTTTCAAATATGAAAAAAAAACACAAAAAGTCACAAAGTGACCCGTTGCAAGCTTGTAGATTAGCTATTTCTGCAATTTTTACAGGTATACAATTATTAAATATGCAAACATTTCTTTGTATGTTTAAGTTATTTGTCATATCTGCCCTGTGCAATTTTTTTTTATGAAGCCCAAAAGGCATTATTCATATGTTCCAATGTTCAATGCCAAACACACAATTAACTCATTCAGTGCCTGACTTATTTCTGGCAGTTTGGCTCTGAGTGCCAGAGCCAAAATTCATTGTAAAAAAAAAGTGCTTAGGAGCCGAGATACAGCCTTTTTCAGTAAGAAGTTAAACAAGAAGTGAATGGAGCAGAACATTTTCAAATCATCATATCTTGGGTTCTGAATTTTTTTTGGACGTCTTAGACGTCCAGTAGCACAGGGCTTATGATACAACGGACGTCTTAGACGTCCAGTGGCACTGAATGAGTTAATCGCATTATTTCAGTGACAATTAATCGTCAACTTAACTTTGTAATGGTGACATCCCTAAAGACAGAGAGCAACCAACCACGTCAAATTCCCTGTGTGTGGGTGAATGTCCCAATGAACTGGGTCCTGAATGATTCCACGACTGTGGATCTCATTACCAAAAACATGTCCAGCTGAAGAGGCCTAATAAAGTACCTGGCACGACGTAGTCCGCCAGCTTGGCCAGCAGCAGGGCGGCGATCCGCGAGGCGGGGTCGTTGGCGTCCTGCTGCTCGGCGTCCAGGGTGTTGATGGAGTAGCTCCAGGACGGCAGGGCCACGTTGCCGCAGTCCTCCACGCTCATGAGGGGCAGCGCCGCCCGGCACAGCTGCAGGATGATCAGCACCAGCTTCGGGGAGGGCCGCTGGTCCAGCAGCAGAGACAGGAGCTTAGACACGCAGGCTGGCTGGCTTAGGATGGCTTTCCCTATGTGGCTCCTATAAAAAGGAACAAAAACAAAACGGTAGATTAATAATGAATTATTATAATTACTGGTGGGGACGCATTGGTGGGTGAATGGGATAGTGTGGTCGACCATATGGTTGCAACATCTCTAAAGTTTGACTCCTATCCTCCGTGGTTGGCTGACATTTTGTGAATACTTTCTTTCTTTTTTTTACCCATTAAAACCGAGAAAGTGTCATTTTAGATTTTAGCTATATACATACGTAGCAACATACGTTCTTTAGAAAACTCTTAAGATTTAGAATAGTGGTTCTCAAAAATACAAGATCTACAAGCTCACTGCGTGTCACTTTGTGCGAGCTTGTACATCTATTTTTTTTACATTTTTGAAAAATCTTGAACATTTTGAAAAAAAAAGTATCTTTTTCTTTAGAAGGCATTTGTAGAATCAGGCCTTAACACATTAACCGCCAAGAACGTAGTCCTACGGTCCGTTAAATCCAACTGTTAAGCGCCGAGACCGTAGCCCTACGGTCCACGGTCTTTTCGCGCTATTCACTTCCGGGTTCACTTTCGGAATTTTTTTTATCCACTTCCGTTTCCGGTTTGATGACCGGAAATAGAATTATTTGGGATCCGGTTTTGACGATCACGCCCGCTCCCATTCTACAGACGAAACTGAAACTCAATTCTCTTCCTGTAGTTTTTTCTCCTCGCATTTCACTGTTTAACGTAATCCGCTCTAACTACAACATGGATGCCCCGTTTGACACGCGATCTTCACTGGGAGATACAGGGAGATCTCGCGGATGTAAACAGACCGTGTAGAGCTCAATCTTAAGTATTTTAACAAGATCTATGGCGACATGAAAAAAACAAAAAAACAACAAAAACACCTTGGCACTGGTGAGTACATTATGAGATTAACCTCTGGCGGTCGATGTGTTAATGGGTTAATGAAACAAGCAATTAATGTTTCATGATTATGTTTTCTGTACCGTTTACCTGGACAGGTCATTGCTATGTTTTCTGTACTCAACAAGTACTGACAGAATGTTTACCTGGACAGGTCATTGAGCAGGCTGAGCACGTCCTGCAGGGCATCGTTGCCCGCTGCCTGGTTGCCACAGCACTCTGTGGCTCGGGCCAGGTGATTGGTCAGAAGGCTGGACACCTGCCGCGCCAGACCAGAGTGCACTGCATCGGTCGAGCCACCTTTGAGAAGCAACAGGGAGATATCAGAGATTGTTGCGAGCTTTTAGCCCTGCAAAAGTTTAAACAAAAAAAGTCACAACTTTTCATCAAACAATTCAAAAATGTTTCCAAAGTATTTCATAAAAATAAATAAAAATAATGTTACGTTTAAGAAGTAGAGAAAATAGCAGATCCACAAGCTTGCTACGCGGCGCGAAGCGACGCGTTGTGAGTGAGCTTGTTGATCTGCTATTTTCACTGGTTTGGGTCCCGGGCAAACGTCTAATTTCTCTTTTGGGTCTTGTGTTACAAAGTTTGAGAAGCAATAGGGAGATCTCAGAGATAGGAGATTGTTGTGAGCTTTTAGCTCTGCCATTTTTGTTTAGTTTTGTCGGTTTTATTTTAAGGCATGTCCAAAATAGGGATGCCAGGTTGAAAGTGGTTAAGTTCTTGTGCTATACATATAAATCCTAGGTCTGCAGTTCCTTTCATGACTCAGCATCTGCCAATGTTGCATCTTCTAAATATGATTCTGTCTTCATCCCACGTTGTTGGCAGGATGTACAAAATATGTCTTTGAGAGAGGAACACTACAATGTATTTTTTTTCTTTTTATAAATACTGAGTTCTTCCCACAAATAACACATTTGTGGGAATTTCTTCTTTTTTTTTTAATCCATTAAGACCGGGAACGCATCTGTGTCATTTTAAGATTTCTTTGGCTATTCAAAAATAGCAGATATACAAGCTCATAGCACGGCACCGAGAGCAGCGCTATGAGCTTGCACATCTGCTATTTAGAAAACATTTTTAGATATGCATTTGGCCACGAACCCCCACCTCAAAATGTTTTGTTCCAGGGGCCGCCTCAGAAGCAAAGATTTGAGTTACAAATTGTTCGCTTTAAAAATATATACATTCAAAGATTTGCACACATTTTCATGATTTTTCAAAGCTTGTATATCTTCTATTTTTGAACAGCCAAAGAAATCAAAAAATGATGCGTTCCCAGATTGCATGGGTTAAAAAGCCACAGTGTCTTTACAACAAGCAGCCAGAATGAGGCTGACTGACATACCTTCCACTTTCTCCCATTCGATGCAGCGATTGGCCAGGACCTGGAAGGCCGCCCAGGCCATGGTGGCCACCTTCTGCTTCTTGGTTTGTTTCTCGTTGGAGCTGCATTCCCTCTGGCCGCTGAGGCTACACAGGCGGTCCATGAGCTGCACCAGACCACTCCGTACCAGACACTGCTCCTCACTCCTAGGGGAGCACAGTAGGGGGGGTGCAATCATTTCATTTGATTACTAAAAAATATATACATTTTGATCAAATAAAACATTTTGGTGGAAGAATGTCATAAATATTTTCTTGTTATCAAACGCATAAACAGAAATTCAAAAGTAGCGACATTTTCAGATCTACACGCTCAAGGTTGCTATGCGATGCACTGTGAGCTTGTAGATCGGCTAGTTTAACTATTTTTGCACGACACTGTTGTGCAACGAAGTATGAATTAATCAGATTTATTGTTTGATTGATCGATTATAAAACAAAAACTTTTTTCCACTTGATTGGTTGATACAAAAATACAATAATAACATGCTTCTCGATCATTCAATTAATCAAAAAAGAAAACAATTGATACTTGCAGCCCCAGAGTGCAGAGGCAACACATACAGTATGAAGCTATGGTCAATTGGTTTATTTGTAACAAGATAATAGAAAGGAAATAGAAGATGATGTATAGACATAGCTCGCAGCTTGAGCTTGTATACAGTACATGCTATTTTTGAAAAATCTTGAAAGCGTGAGAACTACTAAATTAATCCTCTCTTGCCTGGTGTAGGGTTAGATAAATAAGACATAAGAAAAACATGTATCAAATCAATTCTCTTGCCTGGTGTAGGGGATTGTGCAAAGCATTCCGATGCTGTTGGCACAGGCGATGGGATAGCGAGCGCAGAGAGACACCACAGAGGTCATGGTCTCCCCAAAGGCTTCCTGCACCTGCTCCACCATGCCACCACAGGTCAGCTCTTCAATCCTGATGAAAACACATCATAATAAAAAAGATCATAAAAATAAAAATAAATCCAAAGTTTTCACAACTTTTGTCCCAAAATAATTAGCAACAGTATAACGCAGTGGTTCTCAACCTTTTCAGGCCGTGACCCCCAAAATAATCATATTTGAATTGGGGACCCCCCAAAATAATCATATTTGAACTGGGGACCCCCCCAAAATAATCATATTTGAACTGGGGACCCCCCACCCTGACAAGCACTTGGAATGTCAGAGTTGAGGCATTAAAATTGTGTTCGGTTCCACAGATAAATATTGTGAAAATAGCCCTGGGGGTCCCGACCCACAGGTTGAGAATCACTGGTATAACGTATATATTTTGACGTCTACGCGTATAGGGTGTTACTCGCACCTGGGGCCGCCTTGCAGCACCATTGTGACCGGCCCCACCAGATGTGTGACTCCGCCCACTCTGACGGCGGCGGTGAGCAGCTCCCTCATATGAACCAGGGCCTGCTTCCGCGTGCTGCCACGCCTCCACCGCGTCTGGGCCGCCGACAGGAAACTGCTACTGGACACCTGGAGGAAGCAGTGGTCAACATATACGCTTCAATTATGTTTGACTCACACAAAATATTATTGACCCCCGGCTTAAAACCAGTGTTGATTTCGTTGACTAAAACTATGACAAAAAATGTTCGTCGACTACCTTTTTTCACTGACAAAAACTAAATAAAAACAAAATAAAAGCTAAGCTACGATGACTAAAAACTAAGACTACGTTATTGACAATTTCATCAACAAATAAAAACTAGACTAAAATGTTAGTGAGGGACTAGTGGAAAAGAGATCCAGTAGAACTAAAAGACAAGTCATTTTATGTTTGGTTGCACTCGGGTGTTGCACTCTGAAAATAGCAGATCTACAAGCTCACAACGAGTCGCGCTGCGTTGTGAGCTTGTAGATCGGCTATTTTCAGCATGCATCCACCAAATGCAACCACCAAAATTCATTTTAGTCGACTAAATCAACTGTAGATTTAGTCGAAGACTGTATAATCTTATGATATTTAATGGACGAAACTAGACAAAAACTAAAACATTTCAGATGACTAAAATATGACAAACTAAATGGAATTTTATTCAAAAGACTGACTAAAACCAAATAAAAATTTGCTGTCAAAATCACTGCTTAAAAACAGGCAGAGCGGACGGTAGTATACTTACAGACTGATCAGGCGTAGTCCCGATGAAGGCGAAGAGCTGTCCCAGCAGCACGCTGTATGTGGGCTTGTCACGGCTGTCCTCGATGAACAGTGACTGCAGCAGGGTGAAAGAACTGCTGCGGTGACTGGTCGGGTGGTGTCGCCTCCTGGAGATGTTGAACATGCACATATTTAGAGGCGGAGTGGGTAGAGAGGCCGTTTGGAAATCTGAAGGTCGCTGGTTCGACCCTTGGCTTGCCCAGTATACGTGTCGAAGTGTCCCTGAGCAAAACACTTAACCCCTAACAGCTCACCCCCGTGTGCTCTTCTGAGCAGCCGTCTGCTGGGTGAATGCAGAAAAGTAATTTCCCCTCCCCCAGGGATCAGTAAATATTCCTGTTTCTTTAACCACATTTTTTTCCAGGTAGGATGGTGAGGGGATGCAGGATGATATGCAACAATACATGCAACACAGGTCTTTAAGAAGGATACAAACCCAGGACATTGAGACTGTGTGATCAGTGCATTAAATGGCACAGCCAACAGAGCCATCAAGTTTTCTAAAGTGGCAGAGATATTACAAGATAAAGAAACAGAAAAAGACATACCTTTGAGTGGCGTGTGTGAACTCTAGGTCCTGGTTGGCGATCATCTCCAGGTCAGAGGGAGCAGACATGCTGCGCAGGAAGACTGGCTGTTTTACCATGGGGTTCGTCGTCTTGGCGTCCGACACCGACTTCGAGGCTGGGACAGTGCATGAGGAGAACATAGAGGGATTGGATAAACATTTAAGCCTGATTTAGGGTACGGTCACTCACAGCGTATGATGACTTACATGCACATTCAATGCAAGCGAAGGAGCGGCGCTTCCGGGTGCGAAGCATTGTCGCATCACGTGCCATCACATTTGACACGACGTGCGTTGGCCACTCCCCTTCACTTACGCATGTGTGACTGTACCCTTATGCTTCATTGCGTGCTGGTGTTGTTTGCCTAAAACAGCCAGTCAGCAACCTATTTTAAGTGCGCAACAAACTATGTTTTGAGTATTAACACAATAACTGCCAAAGACGTTTATAAACGTCTTTGGGAATTCAGCTATTGACTGCCAAAGACGTTTAAAAACGTCATAAAAAAAAAAAAAAAAAAAAAAATTTCTAAAAAGATTCTCTAATTATTTAGTATTGACTATAGTATTGACTATTGTTAAAATTCAAACGGACAAACAATTCACATTGTTTTTTGGTTTGAAACTACTGGTTTTGAGCTATTTTCAAACATCAAACAACACATGACAACAAGGTCATAATGACCTCGTTGACATTTGTGAAACCACACCTGAATCTCATCTGTGATTAGAAATTATCTGGGATCAATCATACTGGAGAAAAATATTCTGTGGCTATGCGAAAAGGTACCAAAATCGTTCAAAACCCTGGCAGAGGCTACAGACTGTTCTGAAAAAACTCTGGCAGTCAATGTGTTAACCTCAATGCCATTACACTTGACTCTGACAGAGTCTGCATCAAATCTGGTACTTATCCTTCAAATAATCAATATCTCATTCTTCAGTAAGACACTTCAGATACCTTGCAAGGTGCAAAGATGCAAGATCGCAAGATTTTCAACATGTGCAGCGAGTTTCATAAGTATAGTTTCATTGAGCAAATGGTCAATGGTAAATTACTGCATGAGACAAAAACAATTACAAAAAAAAAATGCCACAATAAGGTTTCAGTTAACAACGAATCATGTAACCTCCTAAAGAATAAAACATACCTGGTCCTGGTGTGCCAGCGGGTGTGCTGTTCAGACTCCTGCTGTGAGGGCCGATGGTTACGTGCAAAAGCAGTTCAGTGCGATTCATCAGGCTCTTCACCAGAGCTTTGGTTTTAGCCAGTGGGGTGCTACTCTTCATGTGCATGGAGTTTACCTCCTGGAAAAACTTCTCCCTGTTGGTGCATCGGATAAAAAGCGGAGACTGAAGTGAGTCGTTCTTCTTGGTAATTGGGACGCTTACCTCAGGCCAAGCGCACCCCTCACCCCCGTCCCCCGGTTAAGCAGCTGTATTAATTTGAATCGATTTACCTCAGTGCAAGGACAACATTCTCCAAATCGCTGAAGTCGAGAGGGACCTCCTTCAGCGAGCACAGCAGTTCCAGCTCCTTAATTTTGTTCTGGTAAATGAAAACAATAAATCATGAAGCATCAGCGCCGCCACGCTGCACATAATCTCAGGAGAACGAGTCGCGGTGGCATGCGCGGTGACAGCGGGCATACCTCAAAGAAATGGTAGTCATGGAAGAACGGAGCATTGTTCTCCAGCTTTCCCTGCTGGGCCTCCTCTACCTCATTCTGCCACTTCTGTTCCAGTTCTGCTACGCTCTGAAAGTCAACACAGGACACAATTGGAACCAAAGATGGAATATTCTAACCAACCTTCAATGCAACTACCACTTTTTCTTATATATATATAGCCCCCACTTAGTTTTTTCACACACCTATCATATTCTACTGACAATTTGCTTACCCATTTATTTTGTGGGGAATAAGTAACCTAATACTAATAATACACTAATAATAAACTATTAGGCATGTAACGATTCACTCAATTCACAATACGATTCGAATCATGATACTAGGTTCACGATACGATTTTTTTTCTTTTTTCTCATTCTCTTTTTATCAATTCTCTTACAAAGATCCTGTATTTTCTTTTTTTTACACGCCCTCTGCTGTTTACATTGCGATACATTTTTTATTAAATCGATTTAAATTGTCACCAGTTTGAATCGATTTTAAATCGATTTACGATAAATCGTTACATGCCTATAAACTATGCTACTTGGATATAGGAAACTGAGGGTAGAGAGGGACCAACATGCAAAAGTCACCTTCCAGAATCAAACTGGGGACATTGCGATTATGTGGTACTATCCAGTCTGCAAATAAACAGGAAAGCCAAAAACACAAATTTGAAGGCTGAATCCAGCAGTTTCACTGAGCATTTCGTATCGGTCGGGTGGAAACCTCAACCACATATGTCCAAAACTGTTACTTTTCAGGATTCAAATTCAAAAGTATCAAAAGAAGCAGATCTACAAGCTCAAAACGTGCCACTTCGCACCGCGTTTGGAGCTTGCAGATCTGCTACTGTTGTGTGACACTGTAGTGTGATCAAGTAGGGGCATTAATTTATGAAACAAATACAAAAAGTTAGAATATGGAGATAAGAGGCTTCTGCCTGACGGAAACCATGGCACACACACAACGCTGTTTACCTGCAGCTGCCGTTGCATGGCATTGATCTTCTTGAAGGTCTCCGCCATGATCTTACAGACCAGGTCGTACTCCTCGGCGTGCTCCTCGCGGTACTGGAAGTTGACCAGCGACTGAAGGCCGTCCACCAGCGTCAGATGCTTTATGACACACGACACTATGACCTCCTCCATCACATCTGGTCTGATCACCTCCCTGAAAAAGAGGATTGAAGTTAACTCATTCAGTGCCACTCGACGTCTAAGACGTCCGTTGTACTTGAAAATGTTCTGCTCCATTCACTTCTTGTTTATTTTCTTACTGAAAAAGGCTGTATCTCGGCTCTTAAGCACTTTTTTTTTTACAATGAATTTTGGCTCTGGCACTCAGAGCCAAACTGCCAGAAATAAGTCAGGCACTGAATGAGTTAATCAAAAGACCCGAGGCCAATTCTACAAAATGTCTTCCAAACGTGTGTTGCTATATTAGTGGTTCTCAAACTTTTTTATGTCAAGGACCCCTGAAATGATATGTATTTGGCTGCGGACCGGCATCTAAAAATGTTTTGTTCCAGGGAACCCCCCCAGAAGCAAAGATTTGAGTAAAAAAAAAAAATCACTATAAAAAAATATATATATATATATATATATTTGCACACGATTTTTGAATAGCCAACCAATGTACTATATTTAAATACTGGTAGCTAAAATAAAAAATTACACAGATGCTTCCCCGGTTTGAATGGGTTAACATGCCGGACACGGTCGGGAATAATGCAGACAGCATTTTGTACACCCTTTGGAGTTAACCACACAAATCCAAACATTCTTATTCTATACATGTCATTAATTATTATAGGCTGAAAATTCTCAAAACGCCTATAGGCTCAATTCATAGTCCGCTGTACGCTGGTGTCGTACGGTGAAAATAGATGATCTGCAAGCTCACAACGTGTCACAACGCAACACATTGTGAGCTTATAGATCAGTTATTTTGTGCAGTGCGACACTGTCACACACAATTCAGGCTCAAGTGGTTAAATTAACACGTTTAAGACTCCATGAACCAGTGGTTCTCAAACTTTTTCATGTCAAGGACCCCCAAAATGATATGTATTTGGCCGTGGACCCTCATCTTAAATATTTTGTTCAGGGGACCCCCAGAAGCAAAGATTTGAGTTACAAATGTTCGCTTAAATTTTTTTATATATTCAAAAGGTTTGCACAAATTTTCATACTGTACATTTTTCAAAAATAGCAGATCTACAGTACAAGCTCATAGTGCGGCACTCGGTGCCACGCTATGAGCTTGTATATCTGCTATTTTTGAATAGCCAAAGTATAAAAGGTTAAACACATTTTGCTGGGGACCCCCTGGAACCCCACCAATGCCATGAACAGTACATAACCCTCTTACTTAATGCTGGGCCGGAACTGAGGTCGCGCCCTGCCGGACACCTCTCGTAGCCTTCCCATGATGCCCGGAGGCAGGCGGATGCGGGGCAAGTCGAAGTAGGCCCCCGGCATGAGGCCCGGGGGTGGGATGAGCACGTCAGAAGGGTAGGTGAACTCCCTGTCCTCATCGATGGTCAGCGGTAAGGGGGAGGGGCTGGGCGTTAGAGCCGGAGAGATGGCACCGTTTGCCTCCACCTGCCATTGGCACCTGAACACAATCACAACAGTTTTTTTTGTTGTTGTTGCTGAAATAGCAACTATTACCGGTACATCAAATTATATATAATAATTAGGCATGTAACGATTCACTCAACTCATGATACGATTCCAATCACGATACTAGGTTCACGATACGATTTTTCACAATCTTTCTAAACACAAAAGTAGTTTCCAGACAAATGACCGAAAAATCCACAAATCCAGTATCATCATCTTTTTTATTTTTTTTTACAATACTGTGTTTTCTCTTATCCTCTTTTCAATACAGTAGTAAATGACTGAAAACTCTTTTTCTTTATCAATTCTCTTACAAAGATCCTGTATTTTCTTCTTTGTTTCCTGCTGTTTGC
This sequence comes from Gymnoscopelus braueri, assembly GCF_963280865.1. Taxonomy (NCBI): domain Eukaryota; kingdom Metazoa; phylum Chordata; class Actinopteri; order Myctophiformes; family Myctophidae; genus Gymnoscopelus; species Gymnoscopelus braueri. The sequence goes on along the minus strand of NC_137608.1, from coordinate 14,750,146 downwards.
GTCACAATAAATTTTTTATTCAATCGATTTAAATTCTCACCAGTTTGAATCGATTTACGATAAATCCTTACATGCCTAATAATAATAAACTCCATTATATAGAACTATTTTATATATACAAATAATTGTTTTTTTTATAAGTCTGACTCTTATAATAAACTCTTCCACATTTCATGTAGGGCCCTGCTAACCTAACCTAACCTAACATTTAACATAACATCAGCTAGAGCTATATTGAATTGCCCAGAGCTTTATGGGTTCTGCTTCTTACATTACAGTGCATGGTTTGGCCCAATCAATATTCCTTGCTTCAGTGAAGGCTCTGTGATAAAAAAATGTATCACTTCATTTTTGCTGCGTCACCTTTGGAGCAGCTTTGAGCAGAGCAGATCATGGCAGGCCTCCTCCTCTGGCGTCACCTCTGGCCCATTATACAGGATGCGAAGCATGGAGCAGGCCAGCACTGACAGACCCAATGCCAGGTCTGCCAGGAAGGGAAGGCCCCCAGAGACATCCTCGGACGACTCCTGAAAAAACAGATGGTCGGTTATCAGGATAAGCTGATGATGACGCCGATCTGATGACGTTCTGTGATGGCATTATCGTCATAAAATAGGAAGACGGTACAGATATTCTTGTGACATTTCACCTGAGCTCTGACGGTGCAGGAGAACCCCCACATGGCTTTATCGGGGGTGTTGTGTTCTCGGCCACTCCGCATCTCGAAGGAGAAGGTCACGGTATCGCCCTCAACCTTTAGTGCAAAAAATTTAACAATGACATTTTAAGGGACGATTAATTGTCACACAAATAATAGCGATTAGCGATTTAATTGTGCTTTTGTCGTTGAACACTGGCACATATGAATAATAAAATAAATCTGTTTAGCTTTTAGGCTTTGATGTTGCACAGGGCAGATTAGACAAATAACCTAATTATACATAGAAATGACTGACAAATGTAATAATCTTATACTTTATACAAACATGAATAGTGGAAATAGCAGATCTACAAGCTCACAACGCATCGCATCACGATGCGTTGTGAGCTTGTAGATCTGCTATTTCCACAACTACTTTTTGAAAATGTTTGAAACATGGAAACGATTATGCAAAATAATTGAGATTATCTCAAATAATAGCGATTAGACGATTATGTAATAACAAGTGACAGGCCTAGTAGCACTTCCAGACTCTTAATGCATTATGATTGTATAGCGGTCTTGTCTGATTGAATGCATTTTTCCTCTTACCTTGACCAGGTCTTTGGGCCAGCCTGTCCCCAGAACACTGCGACTACCGTACCCCAGCGTGTTTCCTCCGTACTCGGTTACCTTGCGGCTGTTGGTGTTCGGCCCAGCGTAGATTACCAACTGAAATATCAAACACGCCATTCAGTAATATAAAGGGTAACATTACACACTAGGATTGCTTCGGTGTCTTAGCCTGGTTCCAGACAAATCTGCCATTGCAACAAAAAAAATGTCTGTGGTAGATTAGGTCTGGCCCCTCTCAATAGAGATTGTATTTCTCTCCCTCCAAAGTTGTGAGGGACCAATCAGGGCCCAGTATGCAAATATAGGGCGGGTTTATCACCAGAGGCATTTTCGGAAATGCAGGTTCCACACAGACATTCCAGACTAATATCTACGCAGTGATATTAGTCTGGCCATGCCAGGCTAACGGTGTCTGGTGTTACACAGTGTGTGCACACCGCTAACGTTATTTGCCCACTGATAAAAGTTTAAAAAAATAAAACCCCTTCAGTTCAGTTTCATGGGAATGTTCTTTTAACATGCTAAGTTTATTACACGGCTTGGTTGAATGCTTGATTCTGATTGGTCAATTGTTGAATTTCAGCGGTGTATTATTTCTGGATAATGACCGATGAGCTCAATAACAGACCGCTGTCTGATCAAAGACTCAGAACACCTGCTCATATCGACCTGAGCTGCTTGATTTTAAGCTGTATCCAGCATGACAGCCATGTAAACAAACACACCATGTCATTTACAAGTTACAACTAAACGTTGCTCTCAAGAATGTTTTTGAAAACATTTGAAGCCAGAAATAGAAAATTCAGTAACCAATTTTTTTCTCTATTTGATCAACTACACTTCCTTGTTTTCCGAGGCGACCGTGTCCGCCCAGCACAACACTTATGGAATACTTTAATTGCCGTTAGCAAGGAAATACTTAGTTTTGTTGTTACTTTTGGGTCAATTTATTAATTTATTTATTAAGTAGCCGTGTAATAAGCGTGATAATTGACGGGTTGCTGGTCATTATTGAAAAATAAATCCCTTCAGGTGATTATGCACCTCCGCTCCGCGTCGGTGCATAATCACCCTGACGGGCGGAATAAAGTGAAAGTTACTGTTACACCTATTAACAGTCACTGGGGAGGGAGAAAGAAGGATTTTACAACTAAGTAGGAGATTATTACCAGCATGAGTATGAGTGCTATATTTACTTCAAAACATGCTACGTATTTCCTGTTTGTGTCTGGCTCGGACACCTAATCAAGACGCTAATCAAGTTAATTAAAGCAGGCGGCACCACATTGATAGACGGCGCATAATGAATTAAAGTAATTGAAGTAGTCAAAGTAGTCCATTATTACCAGTATATTAGCTGGTAAATGAGTTTATACTGTAAATTGGTGCAAAAATCTCCACACCGTGGATTACATAGGACCACAATGGAAACAAGTCTCCAGGACTTTTTTTTGTGTTTTAGCTTTAATGTCTTACTGTACCTCGTGCTGTTTAAATTTCGGACTAATAAAGTATTCAATCAATCCAAAAACCCTATCACACGCTGCATTTCGTGGCTTCAAGACATAGGAACACATTATTTCTCTGGTGTAGTGTTGGTGAGAGCGTGTGTACCTTGTCGTAATCGTACTGCGAGGAGCAGCGCGAGTCGAAGCGCAGGTACAGACAACGCGCTCCCGGGATGTGCACCGTCTCTTTGAACTTGTAGTTGTCTCGCACCGGGTGTACCGTCTCCACTGTCTTCCCGGCAGCCCACGGCGCCGGTATCTTCAGCCCCGTCAGGAACCCCGGCTCTTCCCGCTCGTCAAGTATTCTGAAGCTAAAAGGACAAATTTGACACCATAAGAAAATGATGCATGTTTATTGGGAGAAAACTGGCTTTTAGTACACACAAGCCATGCCTTGAAACATAATGCTTTTTTTTAGATTCAGAAGATCTTACTTGTCTTCAGAGGTGGATGCTTTTGCTCCCTGTGCGAAGGAGCCACCCGTCACTGGAGACACGTCAGAGAAAAGAGGCGACTGGGTCTTCAGTAACAGGGCAGTCTAGAAAGACACTGAATTAGGAGCTGGAAGTGTTTTTGTTTTTTTTAAAGATTTTAACCACATGAACAGCATATTCTGGGGGGAACATTAGTAAAAAAAAAAAAAAATCTGATATGGTGGTGTGTTTTACTAAGTCTCTACAGGTTTTAAGTGGTTATGGGCAACATCCATTCTCCAGAGGGACCCACCCACCTGGCTGGTGTAGAGGACGAGTTGGACGAGCTGGGGCATGAGGGCGTCGGCCAGCGTCAGGGTCTGCAGGTTGGGGTGCATCAGAGAGGTGAGCAGCACGGGCAACAGGTGGCCCAGCATGGTGGCTTTGGTTACCTGCTCCAGGCCTTTCAACCTGGTGGGATTGAAGACAGAAAAATACGGAATATTACTTACTTAATTACTGTATGTTCCATTTTTTATTTTATTTTTACTTTTCAGGATAAGAAAAAAAAAGAACCTGTGTTCCAATAGATCCAATGTAGTTATTGTTTAGTCACAAGCTCTAGTTGATACTTTTCACTGCTTACATACTGTATTTATAAAACCCACGTGCAGACTTTCGCTTGCAGAGTGAATACTTCTAAAGAGCTACGATACAAAGAATAAAAATAAAGGATGGATGAAAAGTAGGGCTGCAACTATCGATTATTTTCTTAGCGATCATTCTATCGATCACTTTTCAATACATAAAATAGTTGAGAAGTGCATTATTATTATTTATTTTTTAATTAAATTTTTGTATATCAACAAATCGATTAACCACATGAGTGTTATTTCATGCAACGGTGGCCTGCAAAAATAGAGAAAATATCTGCTCTACAAGCTCACAACACGCCGCATTATGACAGGCGGTGAACTTGCAGTTCTGCAATCTTCACAATTTTTGAACGTTTTCGCCTATAATGACATGCCCAAAATAGAGATAGATTATTCATCGATTCTTTAATAAAATTATCGATTACTTTCTTATTATAATAGATTAAATCCATTAGTTAGATTAACTGTTGCACGCCTAATTGAAAAAAAAAGCGTTATTAACGGCTAATAAAGGAGGCAAAGGGGTGAAAGAAAGGAGTAGTTAGTACCTGGTTTCCCTGTCAGTGATGTCACTGTTGATGAGAGCGGTGGTCACCTGTTGCAGGGTCTCCAGGACCTCGTCACAGCCCACCAGTATCTTGGTGGCCAAGGACAGGATGCTGCTCTGCAGCTCCTGGCAAACGACAAACACTTCCGTAACACAAATCGACACCAAAGCTGTATTCGTACTTTTTGGGAAATACTACCAAGCAGCATACACCATACAAATAAAGAACAACTTCAGCCTCATGTCTAGGGATAGAGATTTTAAAAAATAAACGTAAAGATTGTGTTGTTCTTTGGATCTCTCATCAATACCCGCCGCCACAATCGATACTTACAAACAGCACGTTTGACTGGGAATCAGGAGTTGCAGTAAGTATTGCGGAGGTTATTGATACGACTGCATTAAACACAAATGATTACACTGTGCCATAAAAACAGTGGTTCCCAACCCTTTTTCCCCTTTGAGCTAAAACAGCTGATCCATAAGCTCACACCGCGTCGAAAATCAACACATTGTGCGCATGTAGATAGTCTATTTTCGCAATTTTTTAAACCTTTTGAACAATGTTATTACTGTGCGTCACACAGTGTTACATGTAGCAGTTGTCTACATGTATGTTAAAGGTTCAAGATAATAGATGAAAGCAAATTAGGATTTAGTGGAACTTTTGAACTACCTCCAAACAGACGAGGCCTCAATCCCCTACACCCGCACCCCAAGGGGGGCTCGGACCCCAGGTTGGGAGACACTGCTGTAGAAGACCATCCTGTAACACTTTACTTAAAGGCCGGGTCTATAATGCATTATAACCACATTTATAATGCATTATAATGTGCTTATAAGGCATTATAAGTATAACACTTGTTATACTTTGTTAAAATTATGCATGACAACTTATAACAAGGTTGTTATAATTTAATTTATAAGTGCTGGTCATAATGCATTATAAACACAGTGGAACAGCACATTATAACTACCAGGTAACACTTTACTTAAAGGTCTGGTCTATAATGCATTACGGTACATTCACAATTAAGACCCGACCTTTAACTCATTCAGTGCCTGACAGTGCCAGAGCCAAAATTCATTGTAAAAAAAAAAGTGCTTAGGAGCCGAGATACAGCCTTTTTCAGTAAGAAGTTAAACAAGAAGTGAATGGAGCAGAACATTTTCAAATGATCATATCTTGGGTTCTGAACATTTTTTTTACGTCTTAGGCGTTCAGTGGCACTGAATGAGTTAAGTAAAATGTTACCGAACATCCATGTCCCATGACGTCATACTCTCACAGATAAGAGACACAGATGAGAGATAGAGAGAGAGAGAAAGACAGATAGAGAGAGAGAGAGAGAAAGACAGATAGAGAGAGAGAGAGATGGCGGGATGGGCTCTACATGGACAGACAGTGGTAGGGGGACTTTTTAAGTTTGTTTACCTGTACCTTCATTGTTTCCCCCTGTAGGGAGTTATCGCTGTCATCGCCGTCGTCCGGGCGGATCAGAACAGTGTTGCTGAGGAGGTGGTTCTGAACGGCCATGAGGTAGCGCAGGCTGGGTGAGACCACCTGCACGGTAGGAACGCAAAAACACAGCTTCCAGTCAGTCTGAATCAGGGCTGCGGCGATCTGAACACTTGAGCCTTATTTTAATACTTTTTCATGTAATGAACGTGTGGTTAGGCCAGTCACAATCATTACATAAATCGTCTAATCGCAATTATTTGATATAATAGCAATTATTTTTGCATAATCGTTTCCACGTTGAAAGATTTTCAAATATAAAAAAGCAGAAATAGCAGATCTACAAGCTTACAACGCGTCACTTTGTGACGCGTTGTAAGCTTGTAGATCAGTTATTTCTGCTATATCTATACATGTATAAAAATGATTAAATATGTCAATAATTTCCTTGTATATTTCAGTTATTTGTCATATCTGCCCTGTGCAATTTTTGATTACGAAGCCTAAAAGGCTTCATTATGTTCCAATGTTCAATGGCCAAACACACAATTAAGTCTAAACAGTATAATATCAAAAGCTACACACACTAGGACGCCAGGTCTACAGCTGACCTGGCATCTGTCTACATAACATGCCATCTAAAGTGCTACGATGAAGTAACTTTACGGGAAAACACATAAGTCCAAACATGGAGATACAAGGTTTCTGCCCGACAGCAACGATATAGGGTTTAAGTGGCTAACGACAGAAGGGCAACATGGATGACATTAGAGGGGCGTTGGGGGACTGTGTCTGATATGGTATGCATACTGGGACAGTGGAGAGGAGCTTCTGGAAGTCGTCCCTGGCCACCGTCTGGCATTTGGTGATAAGGACGCACGACTCTCGCACGACCGTCTTCAGGATGTAGTGCAGGAGCTCGTCACTCAGTCTGCAAACGAGACAAGACAGCAGTGTGTCACAGCAGTCATGGTATCAGATCATAGGACTCCAAATTTAATTTGGTTTTCCAGAGTGAATTAAGGCCAATTTGTACGCCCGTCACATGACCTGCGTTCCGGCAAAAACTACAACATACATAAGTATTTTCAACTGGAAGAAATGTCAACATGCATGGATTCAAGCAAAAATAAAAAATGCCACGACTGAAAAACGTTGTATTGGCGAAGTCCTAATGTGCGATTTGTGAAACGGTGTGAAAAGGAGCCTAGCTAAAGGTTTGACGGACTAGTTAAGGGCCAAAAAAGGGCGGAATAAATAAATGATAATAAATAGTGAAGAAAACAGCAGTGGGCTCGCTAAGCATAATCATGATGTTTTAGTAATATTGTTCCTGTCGTTCTCTACATACTGCCAACCAGGTGAATAAATCATAGATTGAGGCTTTAACTTTTGCTTTTACGAAATATACCAGGCCATTAGGGTTTTTATGATAGATGCTTCTGAACATAATTGCTAGTTTGACCACTTCAAATGCTCTAATCTTAAAATAATAACCGAAAGTCGTCTATCTACAAGCTCTCAATGCTCCGCAGCTGTGCAACACGCTTCCATAGAAGACATGCTGGCTTCTATGGAATGCAAATGACTGGAATCAGTCATGGCGACTGAGAACTTTAATCCATGAACATGTAAAAAGGTTGTGTGTGCCTTTAGAACTGGATAAGCTGCTGCTGACCTATAATGGTCGTCTTCTTCGCTCCCAAATCGATTTTTCTGCAGCTGGTCGGCCAGGTTGTTGAGGATGACGTCTCGAAGCTGCGACAGACCAGTGTTCCTTTCACCTGAAGATTATACACACACACACACACACACATTTAACCACTTTCAACCTGGTGTCCCTATCTTGGGCTTGTCATTATAGGCGAAAATCTTTTCCCCAATCCTGTCAAAAAGTGTGAAAGTACACCGCTCTACAAGCTCACAATCCGTCGTTGGATGTTGCGACGTGTTGTGAGCTTGTATAACGGCTATTTTCGCTATTTGTGACGCCTACAACATAAAAACAGGGCTCAAGCGGTCAAGGAAAAAAAACACCATGAATAAATACACACACAGAAGCTGTAGAGGCTAGAGCTCACCTTCTGTCAGAACCAGCTTCAGCAGTTTGTTGAGCTCAGCCTCCCCCTGATACAATGTATTCAGTCCAGAGCTGGAGAGAAGAGAAACAGACCATTTGAAACAATGTTACAGGCCGTGGTCAGACAGATAATTATCATTAACGCATTAAGACCTGAGGCCGATAAAAAAAAAAGCCTTCCAAATCAGTAGTTCGCACACTTTCAAGATATTTAAAAAATGTTGAAAAATAGCAGATATACAAGCTCACAGCGCGGCGCTGTGAGCTTGTATATCTGCTATTTATGAAGAGCCAACGCGAAAATCTAAAATGATACAGATGCTTTCCCGGTTTCAATGGGTTAAACAACGATTAATCCATGGACCTCAGTGAATAGGGCTGGGCAATACTTATTACTTCGATATTGGGATATGAGACCAACTAGTATGTATTGTCTGGGATTGTGGATATCATATTATCGTGATTTGGCATATGTGTTGTTTTTCCTGGTTCTAAAGGCTGCCTTAGTATTTTTTCTGTACTGTTCTAGCTGTAGTATTATATGCCTATTCCAACTTACAGTAGTTATTATATAATATACGCATTACTGTTGAGTATATATAAATAAAAAAAAATGTTGTGAAAGCACCGATTGCCATCCACAAAATATCAGCACAACATCGATAGAGGTACATGTGAAATCTGATTATGACCATATATAGTGATGTGTTGATTCTACCTGATGGCCAGGCACACCTCTCCCTGGATCTCCTCTCCTATCTGATCCACTGGAGCCATGAGCAGCTGCCAGAGCAGCAGGCCCGCACGACGCACGCTCTCCCGGTTCTGTGGAGACTGCGGGTTGAAAAACCTAAACACCACCTGTAGAAGAAGCACAACAAGTATAGTAGGACCAATAGAAAAACTGTCCAAAAGATTTGCTATTTTTTCCAAAATGTTGAAAATTTAAATATTTGGAAAAAAGTAAAGTACACATGATTAGAACATGACAATTAAGGTCTAATATTTCTACAATTGCTACAAATTGCTACAAAACCTGTATATCCAGTCATTTTGGGGCATAAACAAGAAGTTAAAGGATAAAATTAAGTCTGATAATGATGTACCGTGCATGTTCACATCCATTTTTCAGATAAATTTTTTTTTACATTTTGGACAAAAAAGGAAATTTTACATCGAGGTGCCCAGATGTCCCTAGTGCCCACCTATCCTGTATCCTGCTCAACAACGACACAAAACAAAACCAGAAGGTAGACCAGCAGATCTCTTCCTCGGCACGCACAGTGTGCTCAGACTGACCTGAAACACCACCAGGATGCATCGGATGATGCAGGTGTCTCCGTTGACCATGGCCTTCTCCATGATGTCACAGATGCTGCTGAAGTGGCGTGCCTCTATGGGGTGCTGCTTGCCCAGCAGGGCGCCCAGCGGGAGGCTGCTGCTGCTGGCGGCCAGCAGGTTGAGCTGGTGGATGCACATGGCCCCTACGTGATGGAGCAGCTGGTTGATCACCTCCCCCGTGGCCACCGTTTCCTCTGTGGAAACCAGGGGGGGCAAAGGGTTTTAGGGCAGTGGTTCCCAGACTGGGGGTCGGGACACCCAGGGGGGTCCCCACATTATTTTGGGGATGATTGGCTTAATGTGCAACATAGTTTTCTCACTCGACAGTCAACAAACCAACATGCACTATAAGTGTATACAGGGTATCTGCACATTTCTAAAGTTTAATGACTTTTAAGACCTTTTTAATATTACATAAGAAAGAGGAAAACATAGTGAAAATAGCCGATCTACAAGCTCACAACGCCTCACAGTGCGAGGCGTTGTGAGCTTGTAGATCGGCTATTTTCACAATATTTATCTGTGGAACCGAGTCAACTAAATGTAATGCCTACAATTCCAAGTGCTTGTCAGGGTGGAGGGGTCCCCAGTTCTAATAGGATTATTTTGGGGGGGTCGCAGCCTGAAAGGTTTGGGAACCCATGGTTTAGAGGTGCGACAGTTAATCAAACCAATCGATTATTATCAATTATAACAAAAATGATTAATTTCAACAACTTAAATCCCATACGTTGTTGAGCAGAGTCCCTCATAGTGACATCATAGTGACCTTAAGTTTTGACCTTTGACAACCTAATCAGTTGGAGATTGTCTTCCTCTTCCACTGATAAACTGAGACTCTGGTGTCTACTGATTGACAATATCAAGAAGGTTATTTGAAGCAGATGGCACACCGAATTGGACATTACTGTTAGTCTGGACATCGTTGCAATGACCTCTCTCTGTCGGGAGAGGACATACATTTAAAAAGGAGGAAAAAAAAGAAAAGAAAAAACTAATTATGGAGAGGCCTTTTGATTAAAGCAAGTTTTAAAAAGTGATTTAAAAGAAGACAGTGATTAATCAAGCCTGAGCTCATCAGGCAGGTCATTCCAGAATCAAGGAGCCCTGACAACAAAGGCACGGTCGACTCCACTCGAGAACAACCAGCAGGTTCCTCTGCCTGAGGACCACAAGCTGCAGAGTTAATAACTCTAAAATCTAATTATGGTCCAGGCCATGATGATGAAGTGCCTTAAATGTTATCAGTAAAATATTAATATCAGTCCTAAAACAGACAGATAAAGTGATTACAATTATTGTGATGCTATAGTAACTACCTTTGCTGGGGACCCCCTGGATCCCCCCCAAGGACTAGGACCCCACGTTGTGGGGTCCTAGTCTTAGTGAAATCAACTTGAAACCCAATACTTGGACCACTTTTTTTTCTCGTCTTCACCAAATCTCTTCCGCCCAAAAACAGCAGATCTACAAGCACACAACACGTCACGTTGTGTCGTTTTTGGCTAAAACCCCCCTAGAATATGGATGCTGGGATTTAAGTGGTTAAGCTACCAAAGTCAGTCACCACTGCACTGTTTATGTTTTATAAACAGCACCTCTGTGTCTTATGTGGGTTTCCCCTGTGAAAAACACACATAAAACACGATAGCATGAAATCAATCTGGGAACCCAGAACCAAATGAGAAGGAAAAACAGCGCCCTCTGCTGTTTGTACTATCTCACTTGGCTCTGGGACAATGACGACGTAGCACCCGTGCGCAAGGAAACCGGGGTTTTGGTCTGCCTTCAGCCTTTCACTTCCGGTGGTGCGACTATGTTTTCATTCCCACTAACAATATGTCTACACGGAACACTAACACCACTTCTCCCAGAGAACATGGATCGTTTTGGTTATAAGCCCACTTGTTTCTATGATAAAAGAGCAAGTTAAAATGTGAATATCTTTTCGTGGTTTTGTCTGCTCCGCGGACGCTATTGTTAAATTAGTTTAGGTTGGTTTCGAGTGGGGAATGATCGGCGGACACGTAAATCCCGCCCACTACATTTGATTGGGTAAAGCGCGGCCTGCTTCCTGATCTGAAGGCACGCCCACTTGTAGCCCAGTGTGTACACGTTATGACGAACCTTCACGACAGATTCCAACGCAGAGCAGAATCTGTTCTTGAGAGATTAGCATGAAATAAGCTACACAACAAAATGTTACATGACTTGTTGGGTTGCTTACCTTTGGGTTCTTTAATAAGATGGCTGACGCCGAGCCTATGGCACAGGTGATGGAACGCCTGGTTCCCGGGGTTGCACCACTGGTCCATGTAGTCACTGGAACAGGTCCACACCAGGTTGTTCAGAGCGTCGTAGCAGGCTCCTACAGACACCCAGCATAGAGAGAGATAAATGTCACTTAATACATCCTGTAAACACCAGACTGCTTTGCTTTGTCGAGTTGTGACTGTAGCCCTACAGGTTGAACTCATTTAATCCGGGAGAGCATACGTGTCATTTTAGATTTCTTTGGCTATTCAAAAATAGCAGATCTACAAGATCATAGCGCGGCACTCGGTGCCGCGCTATGAGCTTGTAGATCTGCTATTGCCCTGATGGGGGTCCGCGGCCAAATACATATCATTTTGGGGGTCCTTCACATGAAAAAGTTTGACCACCACTGACACAGAAACAAGTTTTCCACAAAACTGTTGGGATTTAGATGACATTTGTAGAATTGGCCTCAGGCCTTAATGGTTTAAACATGAAACCAAAACTCGGCAAATCTGGAGCTTACCGAGTCCTGCCACCTGGGCACCCCTGCCTAGAGAACTGCCGGGGGCATCGATGAGGTCGGCACGGCTGCTGAACTGACCGTCGGTCAGGTTGAACACCAGACTGGAGGAGAGAACTACAACCAGGACGAACAAAAACATTCATTAGCTCAAAGGCTGCACCAAGCCATTAACCGACATGCGGTGATTTAAGTCTGTGTCAAGCTCTCTTACTTTTGAGGGAGGACAGGCCGCTGGTGCCTCCGAACAGAGAGCGCGTAGCAGAGCTCCCGGACACACCGGGAGGCGAGGCGAGCATCACCAGATAGGTGCCACAAACGTACATGGGAGTCTTCCTCAACGTCTTCAGAGGGAGACCACAGCTGGTGTTGACGGCTGTATTAATAATACAACACATGCGTGTCAAACTAATTCCCAGGTATTTCATAGCTGGAATTCATAACTGCATGTTTTCATAAGGTTTAGAATGAAACATAAGACCAATTTCACCAGTGATGGATTGAGTGTGTCAAGAAACCAGATTTTAGTTTTTTTAAGACCAATGAGATTCGAATTTAAGATTTACTACTAAATGATACATTTTTCAAAGATTTAAAGGGTTTAGTTCACCCCCAAAACGACTTTTTTCCTATCGATTGACGATTAGTCACCCCATGGAGTTTTTGTCGCATTCCTAAGCCAATAATTTGATGACCGGCAGCGGTTCCGCTAGGAGACACAAAGAGTCTCCTTTGTGTCTCCTACCGGAACCGCTGCCTACCGGTCCGCTGGTCATCAAATTATTGGCTTAGGAATGCGACACAAACTCCATGGGGGTGACTAATCGATAGAATTTTTTTTGGGTGAACTATGCCTTTAAAGACTTTATTTGTCACATACTCACACGTGTATGACTAAGTAAGTAAGTATGAACAAGTGGCAGACTCCAGTAATGAAAGTACGTAATAAAAGGTAAAAAAAATTAAGTTATAATACATATCTAAGGTAATATAAGTAATTCAGTCACTGTAAGTCATACAGTAGTAAATAATAAAGTTTTAAAAACCGAATAAATGTTGTTGAGTGACATTGACTAGGGTAAAGTTATATCAATTTTGAATTGCACCTTTCCTGGGACCGAAAATATACGAAATATATACAGTTTAGAATTGCACTTTCCACACAGAATATACATGGTTACATTTAACCGTATTCAAGTTGAAAACACAATTTAAGACATTTTAATGCTTTTTTTTCCAGGACCCGCAGGCACTCTCTGTTATAGTACAATATTAACACTACACATATTGAATGAATTACCGGATTGCTCCTCCTTGACTGTGTTAGTAATAGCAGAGCCTGTGAGAGCGGCCAGCGTGGCTGAATGGGAGGCTCGGAAGCGAGACATGCGGCTCAGCAGAAGCTCATTCAAACACTTGGAGGACTCGCCTTCCTTCCGGGCGAGGATCACCCTCTCCTGCAAGATGTCTGCCACACACAGCCCTGTCTGGGTCTGGGAGAGAGGGGAGAGCTGTGAGGGATGAACCAAGATAGGGCTACACATTTTAATCGAACATATCGATGTAATCGATTAGAAAAAAAATAATACATTTGACAAAATAATCAATGTTCAAAAATAGCAGATTTACAAGCTCACATCGCATTGCAATGCAACATGTCACGATGCGACACGTTGTGAGCTTGTAGATTTGCTATGCAATTTTGATACATTTTAGACATTTGAAAACTTGTGAAACGGAACATTCTGCATAATGAGTACTTTTACTTTTAGTATATTTTGATGCCAATACTTAGTTTTGTACTTTGTAAATTTTGATTACCGGACTTTTGCTTCTACAGAGTATTTCTACATTGCAGTGAGTATTGATACTTTTACTTAAAGGAGAATTTTGGACTAAAGTTTTCTTACCTTTTCTATGACGTTATGATATCTTAGGATGAATGGTACAGTAGAAATTTTTCATAACTCCACTTAGATTAGGTTAGATCACATATTTTAATAGCTTTAAAAAAAAAAAAAAATGGTGAGATCTGACGTTCATAGTGTCACTATGAACGTCAGATCTCACCATTTTTTTTTTTTTAAACACTATGCAACCAAAAAAAAAAAAAAAAAAAAAAAAAGAAGTCTCGCTAGACGAGATTGAAATCTCGAGATTTCAATCTCGTCTAGAATCTCGAGAATTCTGTTTTTTGTTTTTTTTTGGGGGACAGTGTTCTGTCACTATGAACGTCAGATCTCACCAAAAAAAATTAAAGAAAAAGCTATTAAAATATGTGATCTAACCTAAGGCCTATCCGCGCACCTTTTAAGCTGTGGCGGCTCAGGGGTGGAGTTATGAAATTTTTCTACTGTACCATTCATCCTAAGATATCATAACGTCATAGAAAAGGTAAGAAAACTTTAGTCCAAAATTCTCCTTTAAGTAAACAAATATATAGTACTTTTTCCAATACTGAAAACATCCAGACCTGTGTAATCGGGTGTGCTGCTATACTCACCGACAGGTGAAAGACATCCATGAAGACAGAGTGGCCTTTCTGGGTCTTCTCGTTGAGACTGGCGGGGGACCACACCCAGTACAGGTACGTCCCGTCTGAGCACAGGTGCAGGGTGGTCATGCTGCTGCCCACTGGGAAGTGGTGAGCTGGCATGGGTACAATCTGGCACACCTGGAAAAAGTGCATATGAAAAAAGGCTTCAGAACATTTCCTAGAAATGTATGGTGTTGACATAATATACTGTATGGTTTCTATGCCACAAAACTAACTATGACATAACCCATTGGTTCTCAGTGTGGGGTCCGGGCATAACTTCATGTCGCGCTGAGAGCTTGTACATCTGATACATTTTGTTTTATCATTTGAATTTTTATCCCACGATTCTGTAACCCATTTTTTTCACCCAGTGCCCATACCTCATGCCTCCTTCAATGCATGAGGAGCGAGCGGGCCGCTTCTTATCACCTGTCAGAGGGGAGTTTCCCTGGTAGGAAGGAACACGTTATTCCAACCAGTTCCTTTCCCCTCCATCAGGCGCCCCGGCTGACCAGGGGGAGGCAGTATAGAGACCAGAATTACTGCATGTTTTTTGTGAGGGTACCTACCCTAGGGGGACACGGGGAGAACATGCAAACTCCACACAGAAAGGCCCTTTCGCCAACCCCACCTAGGGTATGGGCACTAGGGTGACCACCCGTCCCGAAATTCGCGGGACAGTCCCGAAATTGGACCCTGTGTCCCGCGTCCCGCACAAGCAGAGCAATGTCCCGAAAATCAAACATATGATTTTTTAATTTTTTTTTATAATAAATCGGTAAAATCAGGCAAAAATAAGAATTAAATAACATAACCCTAACCTAACCCTAATCCTAACCCTAAAACCGAAATAAAGAAACCAAAAACTGGAAAAAAACGAACCCAATCCGCCCAGAACCGCAAAAAAAAAAACGCGCACGCGCTTAGGGTCCTCATGCACGCACGCGCAGCGCGCAGATGAGGACCGCGAAACGGGTTCATCTGTCCCTCAATGAAGGTGGTCACCCTAATGGGCACTGATGACGTGGAGGAGAGAACACGCCCCCAGTGCCCACAGCGTCCCCGGCGGGAATCGAACCCAAAGCTTTCTAGCTGTGAAGCGACAGTGCTAACGACTGCGCCACCGTGCAGTTTTTGGACTTTCTTTTTTACATAAATCTTCTCTTCTGGGTGTCCCTGGCACAAAACCAAAATATCAATTGATTTCCTTAACTCATAATTTCAATGCTCTGTGCAGCCTGAGATGCTCAGGCAGGAAGCTGCTGGCTGTTCCTGAATCGAGGCTGAAGACAAAGGGTGACCGTGCCTTTGTTGTCAGGGCTCCTCGACCCTGAAAACGACCTGCCCGAGGAGCTCAGGCTTGCTAAATCTGTGTCTTCTTTTGGGTCACATCCTAAAACATCCTTTTTTTTGTAAGTTATTTTCGGGGGCATTTTCAAACCTTTCAAAGTCTTTATTTATGTACAGAAGGGCACTTACAGATGGGACATGTAACTGATACTGCCGTGTGACTGAGCAGCAAGCCCAATGGCAGTTATGCCTGATATATACAGTACTTGCTTGCGACCCGTCGTGAGCTTGTAGATCTGCTATTTTCGGTGACCCCGCAACAAAGTATATAAATCAGGCTGTAGTTGCTTGTGCGGAAGGAGTTCGTACCTGGAGGGTGAAGGGGTCGATGACCTGGCACAGCTGATGAGGCTTGCCATCAAACGAGGCAGGGCGGTGGAGGAGACGACCGCTGCTGAACACCACCCAACCGGGCTCCAACTCCTCGTTTCGACAGTACACGAAACCCCTGAATAAGACAAGCAGCACATTGAATGACTTTTCCTCTTAACACAAATTCAACAAACAGTAGAGTAGGACGTGTTCTTTGAAGGATTTTTGATTAAGATGGCTATCTTCAGAGAAACCGGACACGTCCTTCAGGCACAGACACACGCTGGTCTAAAGTAACTAAGTACATTTACTCAAAGTCTGTACTTAAGTACATTTTTTAGGTATTTTTACTTTATTGGAGTATTTCCAATTTCCAATACTTCTACTCCACTACATCTTAGAGGCAAATATTGTACTATTACTCCACTACAATTATTTGAAAACTTTAGTTACTAGTTACTTCGCAGATATAAATTATTATATTTTAAAACATACATTAACCACTTTAGCCCTTTTTTATACATAGGCCATTTGAAAATAGCCGATCTACAAGCTCACATGTGAGCTTGTAGATCTGCTATTTTCAAACATTTTAGTACTTTTGCTTTTGGTACTTTAAGTATATTTTGATGCCAATACTTTTTTACTTTTACTCAGGTAACATTTTGAACACAGGCCTTTTACTTGTAACGGAGTATTTTTATATTGTGGTATTGCTACTTTTACTTAAGTAAAATATCGGAGTACTTCTTCCACCACTGCAGACACACACTGTTCTGCATGTGGTCTGCCACTAAACTTAAAAAGGGCAACAACAACGCATTATATGTCAAGTCATAGCAAAGCACCTACCTCATGAATAGAATCTTTGTGTCACATTTCGCATTACTATCATGTTACTTCCCATATAACTTCTGCATCCTGCTTGTTCAGATCAATACGTGTGTGTGTGTGTGTGTGTGTGTGTGTGTGTGTGTGTGTGTGTGTGTGTGTGTGTGTGTGTGTGTGTGTGTGTGTGTGTGTGTGTGTGTGTGTGTGTGTGTGTGTGTGTGTGTGTGTGTGGCTACACATGGCTGCAGATACTACTTACATGGATCTGGGGATAAGCTTTTAAGGTTGTTTTGTCAGACAATTTGTCAGACTACATTTACCGATTGTCAAATGCAGAAAACGTTAGTGACAACGATGTTTTCTAAACAAACGTTTACTTTAGTACTTAGTGTGAGGCTGGTATTGGGACGAGAAAACCACTGCACTGCATATTGTACATGCTTGTGCCATGTTCTTGGCACAAGCATGTAATCCAGGTTTAGCGCGTGTTGTATAACTTTCATATAACTCATAGCTTCATTATGGGATGGAGGTGGTTGTGTTCTAGGTCAGTGTGGTTCTCAACCTTTTCAGCCCGTGACCCCCCAAAATAATCATATTTGAAACTGGGGACCCCTAACCTGATAAGCACTTGGAATGTAGGAGTTGAGGCATTCGATTTAGATGCCTCAACAGATAGAGATTGTGAAAATAGCAGATCTACAAGCACATAACGCCTCGCAACGCGACGAGGCGCTGTGAGCTTGTAGATCGGCTATTTTCACAATATATATTTTCACAAACTATATTTTATAATATAAATTGTTGATTACTTTTGATGGCATAATCTGGGGAGCCACAGGTTGAGAACCACTGTTCTAGGTGTTAGACCCCAATCGTTCTTTGGAAGATATAATGTTACTAGCATACAATTTTAATGTTGTAAACATTACGTGCCCATTTGAATCAATTATAGTCTTGTATAGGTAAGCCAATAAATACACAAGTAGATTCATGAACTTATTGAACTTTGAGGGAAAAGGCCCACGGTTTACAATTTTCTCTTCCCAAATCAAGCCTTTTTGAACAAAGACAACTGAAATCACGAGGGCCTTTGACTGTACATTGAGGGAAAGAAAGCAGTGTGTATGACATGAAGTGACTACACCATGGCTGCCTGGGAAAGGGCCAAAGGTTAAAGGGTATTTTTAGCATCTCACACACACACACATTTTTATTACTATACTCATGGGGACATCAACATTTTAGGACAGCGATTTTATCAATGCCATTTAAAAAACAAAATGCCATTTCTAACCCTAATCCTAAAGCCAAATATAGCAGATCTGTTATTTTCGCTGCACAACACTGGCGTGCAGCTAATAATAAAAATCTGCCATAAATCAAACCCTAACCGCTAAACCTAACCTCTAAAAATGCCTAGTTCTTTTTTTTTTATACTTAATTTTTTTTCATATGGGCACCACATTGAGTAGTCATGTGACTACAAAGACAACACAAATACAACATTGGGACAAAGCAGGACAAAACAAAACAAAAATGCCTAGTTCTAACCCCAATCTCAATCTTTTCCTAATTGTAAGCCTCATTTTAACCATAAAACTACTATTTATATTGTGGGGACCAGGGAAAATTGTCCTCACAATGTCCATTTCTCCAATTCTACTCTACCTAAAACTATGACGAAAAATGTTTGTCGACTACCTTTTTTCACTGACGAAAGCGAAATAAAAACTAAGCTACGATAACTAAAACTAAGACTAAATATATTGACAATTTTGTCAACAAATAAAAACTAGACTCAAATGTTGAGGGACTAGTGAGGGACTAGTGGAGAAGAGATCCAGTAGAACTAAAAGACAAGTCATTTTATGTTTGGTTGCGCTCGGGTGTTGAAAATGGCCGATCTACAAGCTTGCGACACGTTGTGAGCTTGTAGATCAGCTATTTTCAGCATGCAACCAAGTGTAAAATCAGCCATTACGACGACATCAAGGCACCGCCAAAATACATTTTAGTCAACTGTAGATTTATCGACTAAAACTAGCAAAAACTAAAACATTTCAGGTGACTAAAATATGACTAAAACTAAATCAAAATTTGCTGTCAAAATCAACACTGCCTCACACGTATAGTAATACAAGTAGACACATACACACAAACACACACACACACACAATTTCTTTGGGTCTTCTCTGAGTGGTGCTGCAGATACAAGCAGTCAGGCGGGTGGGGGGAAGGGGGGGGTGTCGTGTCGTATTACCTCAGTGTCCCATGTAAACCAGAGCCCAGCTTGCTGAGTCCTCTCCCAAAGGAATTGGTGGTGTACAGATAGAGGCCGTCTGTGGCAAGACAGCGCCCCAGGTCTGTGTCTGCAAGACAAGGGGAGAGAGAGAGAGAGGGCAGGTTAGTGACCTGAAGCATTGGTTCTCAAAGTGGGGTCCGGGGACCCCCAGGGGTCCTTGAGGCGGTACCAGGGGGGTCCCCAGCTAAATAAGTTAATATAGCGTCACAATAATTTTAACCACTTTAACCATTATTGTATACTTTGGCTATTCAAAAATAGCAGATATAAAAGCTCATAGCGCGGCACCAAGTGCTGCGCTACAAGCTTGTAGATCTGCTATTTTTGAATTGCCAAAGTATACAATAATGGTAAAAGATTTGTGCAAAGCTTTGAATATATATATTTTTAAAGCGAACATGTTTAACTCAAATCTTTGCTTCTGGGGGGTCCCTGTCACAAAATATGAGATGGGGGTCCGCAGCCAAACATGTATCATTTTGGGGGTCCTTCACATGAAAAAGGTTTGAGAACCACTAATGAAGGATCTGTGAAAATAGCAGATCTGCGACGCATTGTGTGAGCTTGTAGATCTGCTATTATTGGCTAATGTTTGCCCCCAGAATATGGATTTTACGGGGTTAAAGTGGTTCACAAAAGTGGTATTTTAAGATCGTTAATCGCAATTATTTTGGCCACAATAATGGTGAAATAAAGTTTTCATATGTACCAACAATAACAGTGCAATAACAGGGGAGAAAGGGTACAAAAAAAGGCAGATGCCATCGATCTGACAGCAGGGACAATCTGACTGCGATTATTGTCAGACCGCTTCACGGTTCCTGAGCCGCTCCAGAATTTGATAGCGCAGAGAGAAGCACAGTCAAGTGTGATCTGTGGTTATTATAGAAAATTGCTGCACTTTTCAACAGCTGCAGCAGCAGGGCTAATTACTAATCACATCAACCTCAGCACAGAGGAAATGGCCAAATGTGTCAGGAAGCACTCGTGCGCACCCATGCTCGCGTACGCACACGCGCGCGTACACACACACACACACACACACACACACACACACAAGTGCGCGCACACACACATAACTATAAGTAAGTAAGTATTCTCAGCATTTAAGTTATGATTGAATGATAATGATTATGGCGCTATATCAATCATGATTATCAGTCAGGATATTTTAGGAAGAAATTACTTTGTGGACAAGAGGCTGCCATAACAGAGGCTCTGATTAAAAAAAAGATTATCAACTGCACTAAACAAAAATGTTAATGTATCATTGCGCAGTTGGGCAGCGCTAATAGACTCTGACACACAAAATTATAGTGAACCGTTTTCATATTGGCTCTCCAATTCTAAGATACCTTATGGATGCACACCCTGATCGGCTTGCAAAGCTCTCCAAGGTCAGCTGATCGATAGGAGAAAGAGAGCCACGCTCCCATCCCCTCTCCTATGTTCTGTACCCTGAACCTCTCACAGTTGCAATGCTTCGCTCCGATTTCAACACAAGCACAAGGCTCACAGATTAAAGCATTCATTTTAGGCCAAGTCCTAATCTGCAATTTGTGAAACAGCATAAAGCCCCCCCCCACTCACACTCACACACAGCACACACTAACACTCTGTTTCAATTAGTACAATATGTACTAATTGAGTGCGCAACACCAAACTAAGTATTTAAATCATCCTTTAGCGTTAGCCAACAGAAAGAGAAGGTGAACTCTGTGGAATCCAAATGACCCGAGGACCTTAATCCAGTGGTTCTCAACCTGTGTGTTGCAGCGGGAGACCCCAAATGTTTTTTTAGGGGGGGGGGGGGGGGCCCCAGATGATTTGCAACATTGTTTTCTCACTCAACTGTAAACAAACCAACATACGTACAGTATATAGGGTATCTGCATGTTTCTAAAGTGCCAATTTAAGGACCTTTTTAACACCAACATTTCTTTTTTAAATAAGTCAATAATACCCATTACTGCATCAAAAGTAATGAACCAACCATAAAAAGAAAGAGGCAAACATTGTGAAACTACATAAATACAACGCCTCGTGTTGTATGCATAGGGATCGGCTATTTTCACAATGGTTAAATGTAATGCCTCAACTCTTACAATTCCAAGTGCTTGAAAGTGCTGGCGTCCCCAGTTCAAATATGATTATTTTGGGGGGTCCCCAGTTCAAATATGATTATTTTGGGGGGTCCCCAGTTCAAATATGATTATTTTGGGGGGTCCCCAGCTCAAATATGATTATTTTGGGGGGGTTGCGGCCTGAAAAAAGGTTATGAACCACTGCCTTTAATCCATGAAAGCTACAGCCAGGCTGAATGGGCTCTGTAGAGCTCCTTAATGGAAGTCCTACTGGTGGCATTCCAGACAAAAGAGGAAGCATAAATAATCGAAAGGTGAATAAATAAATAACAACAGCGTTTGCAATGTTATGAGAGCAAGTCAGACAGGCCTCTCAGTTAACTCCTCTTTGCACCCAAAAGGGCCAGAAAAATAACTAACCAAGACATATCGTCACTGTCTGGCAGAAATTATCCCATTAAGACCTGGAACGCATCTGTGTCACTTTAGATTTCTTTGGCTATTCAAAAATAGCAGATCTACAAGCTCATAGCGCGGCACCGAGTGCCGCGCTATGAGCTTGTAGATCTGCTATTTTTGAAAAATCTCGGAAAAACATTTTTTTTAATTTTTTTTCAAAAAACTGTTAGGATTTAGAAAACATTTTTAAGAATCGCCTCAGGTCTTAATGGGTTAATGCCCGGTTTCGGACATACAAGGTTTTCAAAAAGGCGAAAAGGGCAAATGAGGTAAATAATAATCCAACAAGACAAACGTGCCAAAGAGTGCTGCTACCTACCTTTGCTCTCGGCCCCTCCAGCAGAACTGTCAGGTGTGGGGAGCATGTCCTCGAAGCCCCACGACACACCGTGTTTGCCCCCCAAGAGGCAAGACGGCGAGCCCGGCCCTCCTTCCAGGACCAAGAGTCTAGAGGAAAGAATGAAGAAAAGGTTACACAATAGTAACTATGGGTGCAACATCGAACTAATCGATTTAATCCATTATAAAAAATATTATTGCTGATTGATTATTTAATACAGCAATCGATTCATAATCAATCCCTATTCAGGGCATGTCATTGTAGGTGAAAAGCTTTAAACATTTTTTAAACAAAAAACTATAGATAAAATAGCCGATCTATATAGCTCACAACGCGCCGCATCGTGTTGTAAGCTTGTAGATCTGCAATTTTAACAATTTAGCACAACACCATCGTGTGAAGATTGAAGTATACAATAATGCTTAAGTGGTTAATCGTCTTATTGATATATAAAAATCAAATCTAAAAAGAAACAAGCTTCCCAATTATTCGATTGATAGAAAAAGTCATCTATACAATAATCGCTAAGAAAATAGTCGATAGTTGCAGCCCTACACATACATAACAGATAGGCATGTAACACGATTCGAATCGCGATACTAGGTTCACGATACGATTTTTTAAACAAAACGTTTTTTTACAGACAAATAATTTCTCTTACACAAATCCAGTATTTGTGTCGCGGTGTTTGCGCCGCGATAATTTTTTTATTCAATGAATTTAAATTGTCACCAGTTTGAATCGATTTACGATAAATCGTTACATGCCTAGTAATAACAGATAATGACTCGGGTCCAATAGCACTCATGTATGAGTAAACTAACATAAGCCTCACCTGTAGAGCACATCAGCCACGGGGAGCTGGCCCAGGTCTGTCTGTTTCTGGAGCAGATGAACAGTGTGGATGAAGGTCTTGAGGGAACCCCTGCACAACACAACAGCCAGGCATTAGAACAACAAGTAGGCCACAAAATGAACAAAATGAACGGGAACTGATATTTTTGGGTTAACCCATTCAATCTGGGAACGCATCTGTGTCATTTTAAGATTTCTTAGGCTATTAAAAAATAGCGGATATACAAGCTCATAGCGCGGCACAGTGCCGCGCTATGAGCTTGTAGATCTGCTATTTTTGAAAAATCTTTAAAATGTGTGCAAATCTTTGAATATACATTTTTAACTCAAATCTTTGCTTCTGGTGGTCCGTGGAACAAAATATTTTTAGATGGGGGGGGTCCGCGGACAAATACATATTATTTTGGGGGTGCTTGACATGAAAAAAGTTTGTGAACCACTGATATAGCAATATAATTTTTTTTCCCCAAAAAGGATTTAGAAGACATTTGTAGAATCCCCAGAAGCAAAGATTTGAGTTAAAAATGTTTTTAAAAATTTCACGATTTGCTATGAGTTTGTATATCTGCTATTTTGAATAGCCCGAAGACATCTAAAATGACACGGATGCTTTCTCGGAATGAATGGGCTATAACAAAAATGGCACTGTTAAAAAGTTAAACCGGCTCAGTGGCCTTATGTTTAGAGTGTTTGCCCCGAGAACTGGGAGGTCTCGGGGTTCAATCAATCCCCATCCGAGTCATACCAAAGACTATAAAAATGGTACCCAATGCCTCCCGGCTTGGAACTTGGTCAGCATCAAGGGTTGGATTGGGGGGTAAGTCCCTGCGAAAACACTAGCGTCATGTCCAGGGGGTTTACTTGTACATCAAGCTGACTCACGCTACGGAAACAGGAGATAGGCCTGACTTATGGGGTCACATGGCATGGGAACAGTTGGTTACTTATTTACTTTAATCTGATAGTGTGAGTACATTTTATTTCGGTCCATTTAAAAGAGCAGATAGTTAATGCTAGGCACCGAAAAGGTGTAGGGTGTAGGCTGAAGCCGAGGCTTATTTTGCCTAGCCCTTTTATAAAAGAAAACGTAGTAAAACAGTTTCGAACATTGGTTTAACTAAACTGAAAACATCAGAACTGAAAAAAATGTAAGCAAAAGACTTAGCTTTTGCCTGCACTATTTGAAAAGTAACAAAAGTTTCAAAACAAAAACAAAGTAACAGTTTCAAACACTGGCTTAACGAAACTGAAAGCATTGGATAATTAAAAAAGATCTAAGCAAGAGATAGTAATGATTGCTATAGAGTGTTTGTTCAGTAATATCTTTCCAGCACTTTAGTAAACAGAAAATCAATATCAATTTTATTTAAAGAGAGAACCCCAGAAGGATCATTTATGAAGTTTGTGTTCCATTTCCAAATTTGGTCGGGAACACTGTCTGTTAACTAGCTAATAGACTGTGTTTCTTAATAGAAGTGATGCTGCCAACCTTGATTTTTCTATTTCTTTTTTCTCATGGGTCCATTGTAGCCTTGTGGCCTGGCTTGTAGTTGTTGATAAGGAGTTAATGCTTAATGCTACAGTATGCCCACCAAGAATAATAAGCACTAAACTAATGTTTCAACTAAAGTTTCTATTTATTGTTTAAAATTTTTTTTCCCGTTTGTTTCATTTTCTTTATTTTCTTGTTAAAAACCTCAAATAAGCCACAAAATTACACCAACATATTGGCACTATTTAATTTCAAATTTACACTTTGGCTCTCATTCCACAGTGAGTATACACGGTACGATTTCTATCACTCTACACTGTATACCTATCAAATGAAGGCTCCCCCAGATATATCAAACAAACAAACAAACAAATAGCAAGCTCACACTGCATCGCGACGGGCTGATGAAACGTGAAACACTGCATTGAGGGGAACAGGCCAGTAAGATAAGTTATTTGTGTGAGTCATGTTCCACCATTGGGGAGACAATAAATAGAGGTGAGTCAGTCTTCGAAGGGGAATGTCCTCATGCTGACTGACTGGGAAAACACATCATCAGCTTGTGATGCCACCTCAACGCAAAGACAAAGGAAACGGACGGTCATGTTGTTGTGCACTTCACTCGCTGGATGCCTGTCACATAGTGAAATGTACCACCTCAACGCCATCAGAGGGGGACAGAGCAGATGTTTTAATTAGCTACCGCCGTTGGTATGGGCTGGATGCTTCCCTCCAACAATGAGCTCCGGGGCCTCTAAAGAGGCCACACAAAGAGTGGAGAGGGTTCTGGGTTTGACACGTCTAGTACTGTTGTTGTCACCAACAGAAGCTGGAGAGCGTAGGCAAAAGAGACAGACGAAAAAAGAAAAAAAAACAAGAGCTAGGAGACAAACACTAAAATACAAGACCACTAGTGGCAGAGTTGGAGCTTAAAGGGATAGTTCACCCGCAAAATGACCCAATGATTTGATGACCGGCAGCGGTTCCGGTAGGAGACACAAAGAGTCTCCTCTGTGTCTCTTACCAGAACCTCTGCCCACCGGTCCGCTGGTCGTCAAATTATTGGCTTAGGAATGCAACAAAAACAAAAAAATATCCATGAATTCAAGTCTCCATAGGGTGACTAATCAATATAAAAAAAAAGTTTTTTGGGGGGTGAACTATCTCTTTAATCCTATTGTAATTGCTACGGCTTCTTTTGTAAATTATTTCATAAAAGCAAAAAGGCAACGCAAAGCCTGAATGAATACAACAGTTGTGGCGGTCTAGTGCCAATTGTGGACTACAAATGACCAAAACAACCAATCACCAAAATTCCGTCATTGTGGATGATTGCAGTGCTGTATCTACGTAGCACTAGTGCAAACTCTTCCACTGCATTGGCAGCTGCAAGAGAAACACTAAGACTGCAGTGTTTTGTACACATTCACTCAATGACGCGTCTTACAGATGCTAAAAAATACTAAACTGGTTGGAATGATTAGCGATCGAGGATGCAGCGTGTTGTGAGCTTAGAGATCTGCTATTTTTGGCATTGGACACCATCGTACGATTAAGTATAACATATCAGACTTTCCAATTTTCTTAATGTCTATGAAGAGTTAAGTTCAGCAGCCAATGTTTTTGCTCAAACGACTGAATTAGACCTAGGAGTGCTTGGCTGTTTGAAGGCTAGCCAATGTTTACACACAGCAAAAAAGAAAATTCCAAATCTTTTCCCGAACTGGAAAAAGTTTTTTTTCCCAATTTAAAAATATTTCCAGGAATTTCATGACCGTGGGGACCCTGGGGACAATGAGGAACCTAGAAAGTCACTAAACCCATCTGGTGTGTTTCCTGTTGCTAGTGCTACGGCTCTGGTCTCACCTGGCACAGGCGAGCGCTACGAGGGCAGCAGCGGCGTTCTCTCTCTGCCTGTGAGCCTGGAGATGCAGCGTTTGAGCTTGCTCCTGCGGCTGCCCTTGGCTCATCTGTTGCTGCTGGGCTCCGTCCTCCAGCCAGGAACAGAGCAGGCCCTCGAGGCCGTTGAGGCAGTCGGCGGGCTCCTTGCTGAGGCTAAGCGGCTGGCAGTCCCGCAGGCAGGAGAGCAGCACCTCCGCCGTGACCCCGCAGAGCGCCGGGTCGTTGCGGGTCTGGGACTGCAGGAGGGGGAAGACCAGCAACAGGCCCACTCGGGAGGTGAAGGGCGCCTGCTCCGGTTGCTGTAGCAGACCTTGGCGTTTGAGCAGGGCCAGGGCTTCTTCGTCGGCACCTCCGACCCCGTCTCGCTCCTGCTGCTCCTCCAGGGCCAGCTGTCGCTGCGCCCCCCACAGGCCACGCAGGGCGTTGAGGCGGTACTCCAGCAGACGCGCGTACGCATTGCTCTGGTTACCGCAGACGGCGCGCAGACGCTCTGCGAGCTCTGCCGGGTTCTTCGTCTCAAACGTTAGTATCTAGCAGAGAGACAGACACAGAGACATTAACATTAGTCACAACAGATGAGTTAAAAAAAAACACGCAAATGTAGGCACGAGATCTTTAAATGCTGACGACACTGTTGAGTGCATTCGCATCATAATGACTGTCAAGCATAGGTCTGGTCTGACTTGACACAAATCCAATTTGCTAATGTCAAGAGTGCAGACTCACTGAGAGATAATATGACGCTAAATCAAATAGGAGAGAGAAGCACCGGACTGGACTATTTGAATTTCACCGACATGGATTTGAGATGAAAAACTAAGAACGGAGTGAAAGTTCACCTCGGTCTGAAATATGAGTTGCATTCAAACTGCAACAGCTACAACAAAGTGGCTTGGACAAAAATAGACTGGTACAGTATACCGACCAAACTGACCAGACTGTAGATCTCTTGATATAACAGATCTACAGTCAATCAGTGATCGTTTAGAAAACGACGATGACTTGAGAACTTGTGTGTACGTACATCACTGCCGCTATATGACACAACAGTCACAGATAGTGAGGAATTATTTGTGCTAACCTATCTGGAGAGAGAACAATATGCTTCATATGCACTTACACTTAGGCAGCAGCATTTCAGATATTGATTACACTGCATGGCCCAGGAATCACAGACTAGAAAAAAACACCCATCCATTATGCCATTTAGCCGGCAGAATCTGTATTGATTCCATTTCAGAAATGCTACTAATGTTACGGTAACGCTCCTTAATTGGACACAGGGCCTTCTCCACCTCGCTCTGCACAAAGGCTGCAGCATGTGGATAAAAATAGTCCAAATCAACACCCAGTGGGCTAATGACACTGGATGACCTCGCCAATCTCCTATTTGGGTACACAGATATTGGCCACTATAAGGAGTGGGCAGGACTAACACACTGGTTACCAACGCCAGGCCTCCTGAGTCTGAAGTTGAGCTATTTTCTTTTTTCTTTTGTCAAAAGTCAAATAGGTAGTCAATACTGCATTGAAGTGGCAAAACAACCCAATTCTCTCATACTTTATTGACTTTAGAACAGGGATCTTCAATGTTTTTTCAGGCCAAGGACCCCCTAATTGAGAGAGAGATGAAGCAGGGACCCCCACTACATATTGTATAAAGTTGTGTTGCCGATTAAACTTTTTCATAGATAAATTGTTTGACAGCACTATCATCAGTGTGTGTTGGATTCATGTTAATGTGTATTTTCAGACAGTTAACCACTTAAACCATCAATACTTAGTAAACTTGATCTTTCACTCTGTACTTAGTCTGCTTTTTTTCCCTCTACACCAAACCTCTTTGCCGAAAATTGCCGATCTACAAGCTCACAACGCCTTGGCGTTGTGCTATTTTTGGCTAAAGTTCTCATCAGAATAGGAATGCTAGGGTTCAATGCTAGGGTTCAAGTGGTTAATGTAAAAAAAATATTATCCTATTACACATATTTGCCGGACCCCCTAGGGGTCCCGGACCCCCTGTTGAAGACCCCTGCTTTAGAATATAGAATTCATATTGATATTTTTAAGGCTTTTCTCTTCTGCCTTTATTTGATAGTGTACGATAGAGATGGACAGGAAACAGGGAGAGAGAGATGGGGAGAGACATGCAGCAAAGATCGTTGGGAACGGGACTCGAACCCGCCATGCGCTGTCAGGCCACATTAGAGCCCAAGTGCCTGGACCACTAGGTCAGCGGTCCGGGCCCATATTCGGTTTCATTCAGTGTCCTGTCAAGTTTCAACCCAAAATAATTATTAGCCAGCAATTTACCCAGCTTTTCTTTTTGTTTTAAATCAAGCTATCTTTGTCCACAGACCTGACCCTCTTTCCTCACAGGCTGAAGTAATGAGACATGCTGATGAGTCTCCATTTCCATATCCCATATTTCAGCTCTAAACCCAGCTCTAACTTTCTCTACTTTGTCCATTTTGATATACCGTACCGTTTGTGTACAAGACTGGGAACGCATCTGTGTCATTTAAGATTTCTTTGGCTATTCAAAAATAGCAGATCTACAAGCTCATAGCGCGGCACCGAGTGCCGCACTATGAGCTTATAGATCTGCTATTTTAGAAAAATCGTGAAAATGCGCAAATCTTTGAATATATGTTTTTTTAAAGCGAATATTTGTAACTCAAATCTTTGCTTCTGGTGGCGGTCTCTGGAACAAAATATTTTGAGATGGGGTCCGCGGCCAAATAAATATCATTTTGGCTTTTGGGTGGTCCTTGACATGGAAAATGTTTGAGAACCACTGATATTATAGCAACATGTTTTTTTTTTTTTTTTACAATTAGGATTTAGAAGACATTTGTAGAATACCGATTTGAGTTCAAAATATTTGCTTTAAAAAAAATATATATATATTCAAAGATTTTTCTATGAAGATGTTTCTATGAACCACATCACCGTAAAACACACAGTATCTTCGGCTAGCCTTGCCTTTCTTCAGACTGCAGGCAAATCTGATTCGTTTCTCAAATAAGCTCTTTAGGACTAACAGTCCACAGTTAATTGCAAGTGATCAGATTCGATTTGTTTTCAGACACCGTCGACCTATCTGCATTGGTTGCTGTGGAAAAGACATCGATAAAGAAACGCATTGAGAGCTTGTAGAGCGGCACTCGGTGCCGTGAAGCTATGAGCTTGTATATCTGCTATTTTTGAATAGCCAAAGTATAAAATAATGGTTATAGCTAAAAATCTAAAATGACACAGATGCGTTCCCGGATTGAATGGGTTAACACAGGTCAGCCTTATACTGAAGGTAAGTGAGTGGTGACAGTTAACCAGAGAGCAGCAAATGTTGCAAAATACCCACAGACTTTCCCAACACCACAGTCTGTTGGGAGTTTTTTTTTCACCACATAGCCTTCATTTAAACATTGCATGGCACTGCTTCCAGGTCTCACGATTCCAAATATCTCCAAATTGCTATTACCATGGTGTAATGAGTTACAGTCCTCTGAATTAGGAGGACTGTAAGATTAATTAGATAAGTCATCTGTAGCCTCTCGCTGGCTGACCAACTTAGTGCAGCTTGAGGGGTGAAAACAGTGTTTGAACTTTGACATAAGGTTTTAAACATGACGATCATAACAAATTAATAACAGAGAATAACACTCTGCCGTATCTTGTGTGCTTCTTCAGCAACTCCATGGTACAGTCTTTATGTTTGCTATAGAACTGTATAACTTTTAGTCAAAGTTCAAAGGCTATGTATGCACTCACTCATACCTCACAGTGCTGAGCTTTGCATTGGGCAAAACATTTGCACAAATCATATATTTGGGTCTAGAGGTGCAAATTCAAATGCTTAAAAAAATAAGTACATTTTGAATAGATTTAAGTGGTATGGAATTTCACTAAATCTCAATGTTCTTTTTTGAACAATCTCCATTCCCCAGTTAAGAGGATAAATAGGGCTTTTCTACAACACTAATGCATTATTAGAAGATTCACGTCATGCTTCCTGACTGTACCTCATGGCCAACACATCCAGTGAACATGAGCAACATCCCTTCACAACAAGGTGTGGAACCAGAGGTCATGCCATGTCTATTTTCCCAGCATAATGGACGTGCCATTGAGTTGGTCTAAAACAGTTATGCACACAAAATGCACAAATAGTAACATATTGTTGCAAGATTAGCTGATATAGTATAGAATTAATCCCTTGGTATATTTAACCACATGAACCCTAGCGTCTCTATTCTGGGCATGTCATAACAGATCTACACACTCAGTGAGCTTCTAGACCCCCGGGGTTAATTAAGTATTATTAAGTGGTTAAAGTCTTAAAAATTACCTACAGTAGCATGCCAATACGGTATATATCCTGTACCCCCAAACAAGTGCTATATAATGATCAGGTTGCAAAATAATGTTGTTGTTTTCATATTGTTGAAAGCACATTATGGGCCGCAGACAAAATCATTTTCTCTGTAGGATTAGGATATGCATATGGCATTTGCTATTCTCATTTGAATCAGATCATGCTCAATTGAGTTTTATTCATGCACATAAACTCCTCAGCAAACTTACGATCACAATATTTATTAGCCCATCATTTTTAACCTTTCCCATATCTATATCTTCTGATGTTCCAAAGTCAATAGCTGGGATTACTGATTAACTTGACGGCAATATTGTGGACGAAGAAATGGCTTTTCTGTGATAATTGTTGGCCTCTCTGGGCCATAATTGTAAAATCATAACCATTTGTGTGTCGTGTACCCTACAATGTGTAGCATGAAACAGAAAGCAAGACGGCAGATAAGAAGCCCTTAAAGAGGTGGTGGTGAGAGGTCCTCAGACATTCTCCGAATAGCCAACAGTTGTGTGACTCCAAATAGGAGAAGGCTCTGTGGTTACACACAGCCAAGGCAGCAACACTGACAGGTATTATTCATAAGACTGGCTGTGTTCATGAGCTTCCTTCATGCAAAGGTATCCTGAATAACAAATGTAGATGTGGCATAATCTTATGAAAATATATAACATGAGGACAATGTTACAAGGCATGTGGAATTAAAGGGAAAAAAATTATCGATTAGTCACCCCATGGAGACTTGAATTCATGGATATGTTTTTGGTTTTGTCGCATTCCTAAGCCAATAATTTGATGACCAGCAGCGGTTCCGGTAGGAGATAGAAAGTCTCATTCGTGTCTCCAAACGGAACCGCTGCCTACCGGTCCGCTGGTCATCAAATTATTGGCTTAGGAATGCGACAAAACCAAAAACATATCCATGAATTCTAGTCTCCATGGGGTGACATTTTTGGGGATGAACTATCCCTTTAATATTATATCTGACAAAGGTGACATTATAAATGTATAAAGAAGGTGTTATGCACCAGATATTCATTCATGCGCTAGGCAGCCAAGCAGACATTTATACATAACCACCACCAGACAGTGATACCATCTAAAGGCTGTTGATTGGGATTGTACTATAGGATCATCATGGCTACACATCATGTAACGACTTTCCATTAGCATCCGTCAAGTACACCACAGCTAATAGCAATACTTCCGGTCTGTACAGTTTACCTTCAAAATAAAAGATTTAACATTCTTCTTTTCACAAGAGTTGTTGCAGCCCTGCCAGACTGCTACAGTACCTACACTTATTTTATCCTGGATTTTGATATATGCCACACATTTAGCATATTAGGATCCAATAGATTGATACCCGGGGTGCTGAAAAGTATGGAAAATATGCTTGCATTCGATAACGCTGAATTACACCCAATGTGCAAAAGACATTGATACACGTATATATGTAGCAGAGTGGCTGAACTAAAAGTCAAGCAAGCCAAATTCCCTTTTGTCTAGCGGTTAAGATGATGGCTTTCCGCACGGGAGACCAGGGTTAGAATCCCGGGCGTTACATAAACAAACAAAAACAAAAAAGCCAGGAGCTTTGTTTTTTTTTTAAACTCTTCCGTGCTTTTATGATCCATTATACGTAATTTCAGCGTAGCTGTTCATTTAATCCACTTTCATTTGTTTACGGTTCCAATGGTCACCTTTTATTTTGACACCCATGAAAGGAAATGAATACAGTACAGTAGAGTGACAGTTACAAGTAGCAGGGTTGGCAATACTAGCTAGTATCCTTATCACTGTCTGTCTGTCTGTCTGTCTGTCTGTCTGTCTGTCTGAGGGCATGCAGCAGCATGTTGACATGACACAAAAACAGTAAAACATCCACGTTTATCATCAATCATGTGTAGTGTGTGATGTGTCGTTGGAACCCCACCTCCTGCTCGGTGTGGTGTCCCCCTGCTCTGACATGTACTGTATGTGTGAATGATGTGTATGTTGTAATAACCCACCTCCTGCTCGGTGTCCCCCTGTTAGTGTGTGATGTGTTGTGTTGTAATAAAACCACCTCCTGCTCTATGAGTGTGTGTGTGATGTGTATGTTGTAGTGTAACCCACCTCCTGCTCGGTGTCCCCCCTGTTAGTGTGTGTGAATGGTGTGGTGTGTTGTAATAACCCACCTCCTGCTCTATGTGTGTGTGTGTGTGTGTGTGTGTGTGTGTGTGTGTGTGTGTGTGTGTGTGTGTGTGTGTGTGTGTGTATGTTGTAGTGTAACCCACCTCCTGCTCGGTGTCGCCCTGCTCTGACCCTCCTATCTCACTGGGCAGCTCGGCCAGATCCGTGACCCGAATCAGCCCGTCGTGGAGGAAGATGGTCTCTTCCTTCACGGAGAGCCACTGGGTCGAATCCACGGCCCCGGTGGATCCCATCGCTGCTCCTCTCTCCTCCTCCTCCTCCTCCACCTCCTCCTCCTCCTCCGATAGAGAAGATACTGATGCTAAAGGGGTCGAACATTAAAAAATAGAAAAAATCATGAAGTGTCTGGGAAAAACACACACAGGAACGCCTAAGCTAGCTACTAGCTACAATAACATATCTATCGGTCGCCCGTTCACTTAAAATGATGGTGTGTGTGTGTGTGTGTGTGTGTGTGTGTGTGTGTGTGTGTGTGTGTGTGTGTGTGTGTGTGTACTAGTGTGTGTGTGTGTGTGATGTGATAGACTATGTTGCTAACGCTACGGTAGCTGCTAACGCCTAGAATAAAGATACCAAGGATTCGTCAGTGACGGCACTAGCGGAAATACTTTCGTTTAACCACTTTCGCACAGCACTGGGGTTCTTATAAATCTGTCGAACAATATATATATATATATATATATATATATATATATATATATATATATATATATATATATATATATATATATATATATATATATATATATATATAAAGACAAACAAAGAAATAAGAAAAGAATCAAAAGTAAATTTAATTAAAATATTTCATATAAAAATGTATCTAAAATAGCAAGTGTTTCACAAAAATCTTTTCCGTACTTTCGTGATCCATACTTTTACTGCGCGTAATTTCCATGTAGTTGTTAATTTAATTTAATCCACTTTCAAAAGTAAATCTCCAAAAAAGATTTAATAAAAAAATCTAAAATAGCCAAAAAAATGTTTAGCAATAGCATGTAATGAAATGATCCATTTAATTAATTAATAGATCTGCTATTTTCGAATAGTCTTTTTTGCGACCCGAATAATTATTTCATATTTTTTTGTCAAGCAAAGGGCCACATGAAATGAAACTAATTTTCACACACACACACACACACACACACACACACTTCCGGTTGTTTGTGTGACGTCACTGTCGGCTCCTTGGTGTCTTTATTCCAGGCTAGCGCTGCTAACGTTGTGGGCGTGACACTCTCTAATATTTAATAAATCCATTATTAAAGACGCACCGTTTAAGAACGACTCATTTCCCCCCGATGAAGACAGGATGGCCACCAAACCCATTCATATGGAAGATGAAAAGTGGAACAGCTGCCGTTAGTGTGAGTCCAAACCATGAGATTAATGGTTGGTTTAAAGATAATGAGAACCTCCCAGTTGTCAGAGCGACGCCATGTTTCTCCAAGGCCAAATGACTGGTCCCAGAATGCACTGCGAGCAGAAATAAGCTGTCAAAAATCAATACAAGTGATATTCTACCACTGAATGGCTATTTATATGTTACTATTTATATGTAACTAATAATTAAAGGTAGGGCAAGTGATATTTTTTGGTCAAAACAAAAAGTGTTTATGAAAAGCTTAAAGCACTAAATTCTGATAGTAATCATTGCTATAGACTATATAGTGTTTGTTCAGTAACAGGGGTCTCTCCAGCTCTTTAATAAACAGAAAATACATTTTCAGGTAGGTGACAAAATGTCAGCCAATCAGGAGAGAGTACCTATCAGCTCAAATTGTATAATGTTCCAGTTAAAAATTTGTCTGCTAATTTTTTTGTGTCATCACTTCCAATTTCACTTGTTTAATCTGTATCCTGTCAGAATTCTCTATCCTGATTGGATAAAATTGGTATCCTGACCTGAAAATGCATTTTCTGTTTAATAAAGAGCTGGAGAGAGACATGGAGACTCCTGTTACTGAACAAACACTCTATAGCAATGAGTACTATCACAATATAGAGCTATTTAACACTTATTTTAACCAAAGAAAATCATTTTCCCTACCTTTAAAATAACAAGTAAGACGCGCGAACGCAGGAAGCGAATGCCAAAAAAATTAAATAATAATGAAAAAATATTATAAAAAATATATATAACATCCAAATATAACATTCCATTTTTGCCTACACCTACACTTTTTGTGCCCAGTCTTCTGGTGCCAAGATTTCCCTAGTGACCACTCTTCTCCACCCAAGTGACCACTCTTCCAGGTGCCCACATTTCCCTAGTTCCCACTCTTCCTAGTGCCCTGTTAAAAAAAATATGGTGCCCAGATGTCCCTACTGGCCTACTCCCTAGTGCCCACCTATCCTGTATCCGAAATAACGACCATCTTTTGCCTTTTCCTGATTAAAAGCTGGATAATCATAAAACAGTGAATATCATAGACTCATATTTTATTGAGGTTTTATAAAAATGTAGCAAATTATAGGTTATTTTGGCAAAGGGAAGAATAACTTCGAATGATTGGCTTTACATTGCAAATCCTAGTGCGCCCCCGTGTGAGCAATATAAAGAATGCACTTGTCTGTTATGTCCAAAATGTATTGGAAAAATGACTTGTTTTATTGTGATTTGAGTTCATAAGTTAATAACAATAACAACACTAATGTATAAATATATTAAATATGCATCAAAGCCCTTCTTTAGAAAAGTATGTGAAAGGTTATCGGGTTGATTTTCAATACAGATCTAAATAATCTGCCATTTCACAGATACAAAAGCATTTAATTAAATTAACATAAAACATGTGAGCTATCAATTCAAATTATATGCTAAGCTCATCATCCTCTCTTCCTCGGATGAAGAATCTTTAGACATCGCTTATAAAGACGAACGGGAATCGCTCTTTTCACGTCTCTGTCCAATTTCTGATCTCCAGCTGTGCTTCTTTCTTCTATCTTCTTTAGTGCTTGGAAGAGTCTGGAGGCTTTAGAGAAGCCAGCAGCACAGCTACTGTAGAAAGAAATGAATAGAAATATCAATGGAAAGACCCTTTCATTACAACTTGTCAGAAAACAAGAAAAAGGAAAGACACGCAAAAATATACAGTGTCAGCTTAAAACCTTTTTCTGTTGAAGCAGTTTTTCAATGGAAAGACCTTTTACAACTTGTCATAAAACAAGAAAAAGGAAAGACACAAAAATATACAGTCTCAGCTTAAAACCTTTTTCTGTTGGAGCAGTTTTTCCCTTTCTTTGGCAGGCTTAAACAGTTTTCAGAGACAAAGTCCATCAGGAGAGACCGAAGAATATTGGGCGTCCTGAAGTTTTCAATCTGACCTGCTAACCTGTAAGAAATACGAAAAGGATTTCACTCATGAAAAAACAGAGGAACAATAAGGTGAACATTATAGTGTGTGTGTGTGTGTGTGTGTGTGTGTGTGTGTGTGTGTGTGTGTGTGTGTGTGTGTGTGTGTGTGTGTGTGTGTGTGTGTGCGTGTGCACGTGTGCGTGTGTGAGAGAGAGAGAGGGAGAGGGGGGGAGGGGGGGAGGGGGGGGGGGGGGAGAGAGAGAGAGAGAGGGGGGGAGAGAGAGAATGGAGAGAGTAGTTCAATGCAGCTGCCAAGGAGGTCACACCTTCATTGTGACCTTTTCAATCCATATTACTATCGTTGCTGTCGGGCAGAAAACTCTTATATCCATATTTTTACTTTCTGTGTTTTCTCGAAAAGTAATGCCCTACTTGATCATACTACAGCGTCACACAAAAGTATCAAAAGTAGCATATCTACAAGCTCGAAACACAGCGCGAAGTGACGCATGTTGAGCTTGTCAATCTGCTACTTTAGTTTTTTTTTTATCCTGGAAAGTAACAGTTTTGGACATATGAGGTTTCCACCCGACAGAGACGATATATGAGGTAACCTGTACAGATTCATAAATGTCTCATACATTTGTGCTTCTTTCTCACCGGCTGGTGCAATCACAGTGATAGACAATCTTTGACTCCATGTTCTGCAGATTATACTTCTTTTCCAAAGGTTGGATTTTGTGTTTACAATCATCCAAATGTTTAAGTGTTCCACAAAGTGTCAGATTATCTGCAAATAAATAAATGTATACAATAAAACATTGATTATGTGACAAATTAACCAATACTTCTATAGCCAAACTATCTAGGTTCTGAAGTATCTGATGAACCTTCTTCTAAAACTTTAAGAAACCTTTTAAAATTTTCAATCAAAAAAGTGGCTATAGTCACTTGACACATTTTTGCTAGTGGTTAGTGGCTACTTTTTGCCTATACTGTACTACTGGATTATGGTGATATTTTATACATGAATGCACCAGAATCACATATTTGTACATTAGATTAGACACACTATATCATGCTGCTTTACAATTTGTATCAAACAACAATCATTCCTCAATCATTCCTCACACTCTGTTTTGAAAGGTGCTATATAAATAAAGCTTTATTATTATTATCATTATTATTATTATTATTATTATCATTGTGTATTGTATGAATTGTCAGGTCAGTCATCTCTGGCCATTGTACAGTATGTGTTTGTATACAAAGCTATCTTGGCTGGGGCAGCTACCAACTTACATAAGTACATCACTCTTTCAACAACGTGGACAATACAATCTGGGATAATAAAATGATATCTCATATCATGTTCCCACTGTGATAACTGAATTTGGGAAACATAATGTAAGCTAAGAGAATGCTCTCGGAATCTACACAAAGTTTTGAAGTTACATTCCCTATAATTGGAATTAATCATTTTAATGAACAAATTGGACACCCGCTTGCCAAGGGGTGCTCATATTTTTAAATTGTTTCTAGTTTAAAATGTTCAGATACTTTTATTTGCATTTTATTTGTATATTATTGTTTTTATTTATTTGTTTGTTTTAATGTTTTTATATGTGAAACTATGTACAGTATGCTGCCTGCTTGGCCAGGTACAACTACAATCTCAGTGTGGTTGTACCTTGGTTGTAAACCAATTTATAACATACTTACTCTGTTTCACATTGAATGTTTTGGTCTCTTATCAAATTTCTTATCAGCATTTTTGAGGAATATAACTGATGTGAATACAACTGATGCCATATTGGTCATATTATAAGCCAGGTAAATGGAGGGTTAAACCACCACTACAGTAGGTCACTTCACAGCAACAGCGGTTGTTCTCATGTAGTGTTATGTAATGCACTTAGGTTAGACTCTCCCCATGGAAAAGGCACTCAGGAATTTGATACCTGTTATCGCAGCCATCTCCTGGTTTGTCCCATCCCGTGGTGGGTAGGTATTTGTCTGCTTTGGGAAGTTTCCACGCTGAGCAACTGGCATTGTTGTTTGTGTTAAAAGCCCAGACCTTAATTTGATTTTGATGGGTTTTGTTATAGTAGTAGTAATAGAAGTAATAGCAGTAGCAATAGTAGTAGTAGTACTACTACTAGTAGTAGTAGTAGTGGAATTCCAGAGGATTGCTGAAGTCTTTTCTGTGGGTGACACTTTTGCTGCTGATGTGTGAGATCTTGTTTTGCGGTCTGCACAAGGCTTACGCCGGGACTGAAACGTGTCACCCCTCACAGGCAGCCTGGGCCCACAGCGTTGCCGTTTCTTTCCAGTGGTGGTTATTGTAGTCGCCGTGGGGAAAGTTGTTTGTGGCTGAAGTGCACCTCTCTGTGTCATGGGTGAGGAGCTTCGTGGCGTGGTTGCTCGCTGACGTGGCTTCATGGTTGCCCGTGATGAAGCTTGGCTTTTGTGCTTCATTCTGGACCCCTTGTTTTTACCTGATTTATTTCCACTTGATACATTCGGGTGGAATTCAGAAGCAGCAGCTGTGACTGCTGTCTTTGGTTGTGACGCCAATGTGGCAGTTGTCTGTAACAGGGATCCAGGTGTCCGAGTTGAAGGAGCAGAGGTTGCTGTTGCAGGGGTTTTGCTACTTCTTTTGCATCCTTTCCCCTTCCTCTTTTTCCACTGGACAGTATCACCTCTGGATGGAACCCTAGGGGTGCATCTGCCAGAGGGAACAGATGGCTTTCGGTGTTCACCTTTGGGTGGGTTTCTGTTCCGAGAAGTCCGGGGCCTCTCCATTCCATCACGCGCCCTGGTTCTTGTTGACTTGTGGCTGGCCCCAGTGACATCATATTTGGTGGAGTTATAAGGCATGGGCTTTTGGAAGACAGCATATGGGGCCTCTCCGGCTACCTTGCACCTATACCGTGTAAATAAACAAGTTAGAAATCAACCCTGCCAAGACAGAAGCTCTTTCATAAACTGCTCTACTTAAAAAATATATATATATTTTCACTTTGCAAATATTGACCACGTTCCACACATATTTGTTTAATTCAGACAGAGGTAAACATGGTATCGCCATTTAGAGTTATACACTGTCATTTTATGCACTGCAATTAGCATTTTTACTTCCACGGTAATTATAGCATAGAAAAGAATTGAAGACTCAGAGGGAGGAAAAAGAAACAAATTATAGTGCAATGGAAAAGGTAGGGAAATAGTTTTTCCAAAACACTCTAATAGTAATACCATAGTGCAGTGGTATGGGTAGCAGGTGGCCCGTGGGCAAGAACTGGTCCGCCAGTGATAATATCTGGCCTGGCAAAATATTTAAATAGTTTACAATATATCACTGACAGTCCCATATAGGTGGGACTGTCAGTGTCCCACCAATAGTTAAATGCCCATTGGCTTTGTATTGATGCAACTTGGTAGCATGAATGTTCTATTTCCATTCTTCTTTGAATGTTCTGTTTTCACTATCAACTTTCCTCTTTAGACCTTTGGATGAAAAACTTCTCTCACGTAAAAAAAAACCAACTGTGTTACACATGCCTTAAACAATACACTGTTGCTCTCTGTATCTAAAGAGAGGCCTTGAACAGCTAAATAAACTGTCTCCGGAAAGAAATGTTCTTTCTTTAAACTTTTTGATGAACTAAATATCCTTTAAGTGCCACATTCGCGGATGGGGCCTGCACAAAATGAATGCACAATCATTTCTATCTGCCCCTTTAACATTTGATTACACACACAACTCTATCACTATGCAGTTATTATACCACACACATCTTTATTTATTTCCTTTTATAGCAATGTAGTTATTACTGTATATAAGGTGGTCTGTCGAATGTTCCAGTTTCTAAATTAACCATCGATTGTGTTCTGGCCCACCATCTCATGGCTTAGAAACAACTAGCCGAAGGCCAAACTTACTTGCCTCCCCCTGCTATAGTGATTGATTTTGACCTATTTCATTGGATTGATTTCATTCTTATATTTAGTGTATATTTATTTTATATTT
Source organism: Gymnoscopelus braueri (assembly GCF_963280865.1). Taxonomy (NCBI): domain Eukaryota; kingdom Metazoa; phylum Chordata; class Actinopteri; order Myctophiformes; family Myctophidae; genus Gymnoscopelus; species Gymnoscopelus braueri. The sequence continues at coordinate 14,709,719 of NC_137608.1, read as the reverse complement.
ATTTACCAGTAATTCTAGTACAGTACATACCTAATTAATGCATATGCACAAAATCATGTTATGATAACACTGTTTACTGTTGTTTGTTATTGCAGTCAGTATAATGTGAACCGGAAGTCAGATTTCTTACATAATGTCAAAGCAATGTTTGGAAATAAAACACAATTCAGATTCTGATGACTGCTCAGATATGGCTTTGTTGTACGATACCAGAATAACTTGGCAACATATTAATCATTAAGCTTTGATAAGAAAGAAAGATCCCAAACGGATAGACATTGATACGGGTGGGAACAGAGCAGGGGCGTGGCTGCACGCCCCTGGGCATTGTGAGGGAGCTGGCAGAGTGTCAGACGTGTTAGTACAAGACAGACAAACTGCTATCTGTACAGTATATCATCCGGCCTCTGAACTTTTCATACTAAAGATTCCTCACGCAGTACCCAAAAAGCATAAGTAAGTAACAATTTGTCCTTACAATCCCCACCAGTACATCTCAGTGCATCGTCTCTGCCGTACGACGTGAAAGCAGGGCACCCTGAGGATGTTGAAGAAGCTGTAACCCACCATGCTGGAGATGGGATCGTTGACACTGAGGAGGCACTGCCGAAACCTATAGAAATGCACAGAAGATTGAGAATAACCAAGCTATTCACAAACAGTGTACCATGAAACAGAGTTAATAGGAAAATGAATCGTAGGGAAAGTACTAGAAACCCTGCTGGTTAGAAGTTGATATGCGAAGGCAAGCTTCTCCATGCCATGCATACCTGATACACCTTTAGAAAATATTGAGCTTCAATGGACCATACCAGTACCAGTGTTCTGGCATGTTTAGCTTATTGATCGTATATTTGAAATACTGCCGACAATCTTCCAAAGCATATTGTGATTTGTTTGGTCTTCAAGGTAGACAAAACATTTCATTTCAGTATGAAAATATACTTGCAGAGACTTGAATCTGGCATGAGAGGTAATCCAACACACTCAATTTCAATATGCTGTTATCTTCTGTTGTGTTCTTGTTGTCATCATTTTAACATGATTTGAACATTTTAGCGCCGTCCGAGTTGTGAACCGATAGGGGGAGAATAAATCTTTTCATGGGTTACAGTCTATGGTTACTATCCAGTGTCCACGACGACAAACATGTGTGCGTGCGTGTGCATGTGCATGTGTGCGCATGCACACTGAATCCACACTGAATCCACACGCATGTGCATGCGTGTGGATTCAGTGTGCATTCATTGCCCTCTAGCGTTGGTTATACAGAATTGCCTGGGGGGCGGTGAAAACAAGTGCTCCTCTTTCAATTTCCCTGGAATGCCAATTTCCCTGTAACATATATATTATTTAATAGTGTATTATTAAACAAACAGAAAATCTAAAAATAAAGCCATTAGCGGACTGCTATATTTATGTACGATACATGGCTGAAACTGTGATTAGACAACAACATGTATAAGTGATGCATGGTCCTTTCCGTCGTATTTAAGAGATGTTGAAAGAGACACAGGTAATGCATTCCTTTAACCTGCCATTTAAAAAAAGGTGCATGACATGTTCACTCTTGACATCAAAAGTTCATGTTGAGGGCTGAACACATGCCCATGTATAATAGTTAGAGCGGTTTCACACTGGATCCGTTTTCATTGAAAACGTTTCCCAGTTCGAATGCTGGCCTGGCAGGCCTGCATTCACATTGGCCAAGATCCAATCGCGCCAGAGAACACATGCATATATACCCCCGATCCTATAGGTGGCGGCATGCACATAGTGTTTCTTCTGTGGACACAGACGTCATCAACTATGCGACAATGTTTGTGCTGGGCTCGCATAAGTATAGGGTTTCAAAACCTGGTGAAACACTTGTGTGCATTAGCGCAAGATGAGGATACAGGAAACATTCAGTCTAAATGTACAGTTTGCTAACCTTCACAACTACTACTACTTTTGCATTTGAAACTTTAAATTTCTCTAAATATTATAAACTTTCACGACAGCTTAAGTACAAAATGAAAAGGTGAATATACAGTGAAGTCGGACTGAATGATATATATATATATATATATATATATATATATATATATATATGCGCCCTGTGCTCTTCTTTTTCTCTATGAAGAAAAGTACAAGTACAGTTGACACAAACGCATTCCGCAACGCTGCCTGTCTGTTGTTTAATCTCATCCTCTGGACTGCAAAGCCATAGCTGGTCATGTAGGAAGGTGTGCGATAGGATCGCGCTTGCCATAGTCTCTAAAGTAATAATAATAATAAGAGAAAGTTCACTTTTGGTTATTTAAAAAGAGTCTCCTTATTTTATGTATTAATTTATTAGCCCTACATGGGAGAAACGTTAACTTTAGAGCTTTGGTTATAATTTAAAAAGACTAGAGCAGTTTATGTGCAGACTCACCTTTTTATTTTTATTTATTTATGATTTGTGGGTCCAGCTGCACTGTGTGTAAAAAAGAACTGTGGGGACGTGCATCTCCTGCCTTTGTTCATATTTAAAATAAAAATTATATTTTCCAATGCAAGATCAGTGTGGTTATCTGCTCTATATTGTAATATCAAAAATAGTGGATCAACAAGCTCAATGTGTCGCATTGCACCGCATTTTCAGCTTGTAGCTTGGCTATTTTTGCTACTTTTGTGTGACACTGTATGACAATAGGGCATTCATTTATGATGAAAAAGCATTAAAAGTTGCAATATGGGATACAGGGTTTCTTCCTAACAGCAAAGATATGTAGTAGAGATCCAATTTAAATATCCGCACCAACCGTTTCTCCCGTATGTCAAAATATTATTATTTTCTGGTATTCCCCGTTAGTTTTAGTAGGCTATTAGTTGTGCGATGCGATCACAAAATGTATTGATTTAGCCTATGGAATGTCGGTGTGTCTTTTTTCTTTTTTTCAAACCGGTGCTGCGCTGACAGACGGCATCCAACATACAGGCGTCCAACACATTGGTTGGATTCCAGCCTACAGAGAGCACTGCTCTGCTGTGCTACTGCTTGGTGTGGATATGTTACGGCCATGGTTGAACCCCTGTGGATTGATCTGCGACGTGTTTTTGTTGGCTGTTTTTGTCGAGTTTATATACCGTCACCTATTCCAAATAGCGGGCCACTTCCGTCTAACGGTACGCTTGCTTTCACATTGCAGCTACCGTACCCGAAAACGCATGATTCGGATCCGAAACTGCCTCCCGAGGTGGTTTCGGGAACGGAACGGTTACCCGTTTCGCGGGTCGATTCGCTACATTCACACTAGCCAAGCGGTCTGGAGTGCGCACCCGGGACCTGAGTGTGAAAGCGCCCTTAGTCAATTTGATGTCTGAAATTAATTGATGGGAATGTGTAATGCATAGAGAGAGTTTTCCCTCTGGCTGAATTAAACATGGAAGTCTGTGATATATTGCAAAAGCAGACAGTTCACAAAGTTCTTAGACAGTGTAATTACTCATTGTACAGACAGTATACTGTATTCTTGAGTAAAAGTAGGCTATTATCACATGCTGCATGGACCCTCCTTGTTAAATCCATTTCTTGGCACAATGCCAGAAGCATCTGACACAAACTTTCCTATAGAATACAACACACGTGACTGTCCTATTTCGCATAGACAGATGTGGATTATATTAAATGCCATAATAACCAAACCTATGAACGTTACATTGTTCAGACAAGTCTTACTGTAGTCTCAGTTATTGCTGGCAGAAGGTTGAAGGAAGGGTCCCCTGAGGGGTTGAGAATCTGACATACACTGGTGTAAAGTAACTAAGTACATGTACTCAAGTACTGTACTTACACATTTTTAGGTATTTTTTACTTTCTTCAGTATTTACAATTTTCAATACTTTTACTTTATACCCCACTACATCTCAGAGGAAAATATTGTACTTTTACTCCACTACAATTATATGAAAACTTTAGTAACTTGTTAGATTTTGTTGATTATTATTACAAAACACACTAACCACTTCAGCCCTATATATATTTTGGACATTTGAAAATGGCAGATCTATACAAGCTCACAAATCACAATGCGTCACAATGCGACGCATTCTGAGCTTGTAGATCGGCTATTTTCAAAAGATTTTGCATACATTTTGAACTTGTGAAATGGGACATTCTGCACAATGAGTTATTTTACTTTTGTTACTTTAAGTATATTTTGATGAAGATAATTTTGTACTTTTACTCAAGTACGTTTTGAATACGGGACTACTACTTGTAACAGAGTATAGGCCTACTATATAGTATAATATCTACATTGCAGTATTGATACTTTTACTTAAGTAAAACATGAGAGTACTTTTTCCATCTGATAACGTGATGCATAGCACACTCAGTCAGACTCACCTCTGGTCACAGTCACAGTGCGAGACGGTGAAGAAGTTGGAGTTGAAGACTCCATAGTTCCTCCTGAAGGCATGGATGGTGCTCTTACAGTGGTCATGCTCACGGCAGCATCTGTCTACACTCTCAAACATCCCTGTGCACAAGAAGGAGTTGGCTCATAATCTGTTCACAACATTTCATAGTAATAGCTCACTGTTAGCTCCTCAAGGAAATAATGATTTAGTTGACACACTATCCCCATTTTAATATTTGTCATGTTTTGCACCCTGTCCGTCCGTCCGTCCGTCCGTCCATCCGTCCGTCCGTCCGTCCATCCGTGTGTGTGTGTGTGTGTGTGTGTCCGTGTGTGTCCGTGTGTCTGTCTATGACCAGCTAATGTCCGGCACCGTTGGCTTGTTTGCAGCGAAACTGTGCACACACACTCCCTGGATGCCAGAGCAGAGTTATAGCGCCACCAGGAGGCCGTTTTTGGTAAAGAAACATTTTCTTTTACCGTACTCCTACAGATTTTGTCCAAACATCACGTAAATCGGTACACAGTATCTCTATAGTCATTAGACGAAACATTGGCTTCCAAAGTTTGCAGTAGTGCTCCGTTTTGAACAAAATGCCTCAAATCATGAACGCAGCGATTTCCGTGAAATTTTGCACGCACATTCTCTCTAGGTCGAGGTAGAAATGTCACTTGGAACTTTTCAAATCAGCCTAATGGTGGCGCTATAACAGGCCGATTCACGTTTTACCTATAACTGCATCGATCTGCGTAAAACTTTGTATGTGCACTCCCTAGAGGCAAAACCTTTGCCCTGCATTTTTCACATCTGCCTTTTATAGCGCCACCAGGAGGCACAGAGGCAGACTTAAGTAAAACATTTTTTTTTATATTACTCCTTCAGATTTTATCCAAATTTCCCGCAAATCTGTACACATGATCTCTATAGTCATGTGATCAAAACGGATCTGTTTGATTTTTCATATTCCACCCTAATTGGCTTAAAGAGGTGGTGCCATGGTTTTGCACTTTTTCTGTTTTTCATGTGTCTATGAGGTTGATAGAACTTTATTAAGCCCCCTGGTGGTGTTTTTATGGTGTTTTATGTCTTCTCTGACTATTTTGAGTTTCTACCTGGAGGCTGAAACCTTGAGGGTCAAACGTGCCAATAGAAAAACAGCCCTTTAGTGACATAGTTAAATTGTACCCTCCCCCTCATTATCATAACACAACAGGTGTGGGCATGAGGAGGAGGAGGGACTAGGACAGGTGGGTGGTGCTAAGGTGGTGGAAGAGGTGCTAAGGTGAGAACCAGGTATACTTAATGAACTGGAGGCGTGTCCACATAAAAACATAATTTTAACAATTTCTGTACACTTTTTTGAAAAAAATCTTCCTCCTAGTATAACCATAATACCTGATGATTATGTTTTAGGGGAGGAAAAAATCACTGAAAATCACGGGACCCGTCTTTAAGATTTACATCTAAAGGAGTGGCCCGTTTTGAACAAAATGCCTCAAAACATGAAACTTTGCACGCACATTCACACTAACATTGAAGAACAAATGCCACCCTTTTGACATTGTCCCTATTTTAGTGCCACCAGGAGGCCGATGTTTGCAAAACAAAATGACTCCTACAGATTTTGTCCAAGGTAGGCTACACAATATCTCATCTGATCAAGATGGAGCTATTCGATTCTTCATATTCCATCAACATTGCTGGCCCACAATAACCTACCTGACCTGGCGGAGTCCTGTGCTCCGAGGAGCACTTTTTCTAGTTTATTCTCTTTTAGGCCTATTTTACGCAATCGAATATCTCAGCATTCCACAGCTTTGTCGTAGCAGTTTATAGCCACAATTACGCCACATTTTAATGAGACAAAATTATAGCCTATTATTATCTCGAAAAAGAAACATTTTAATATTTATGTGCTCTACTCACGGGTGCGCACACCGCACACACACACACACACACACACACACACACACACACACACACACACACACACACACACACACACACCCAAGAGGGGATTTTACGCACAGTACGCACAAAGGTAATAATGAGATCATTATGGCAAGAAGACAAGTCCACGACTCTCTTACCCAACTGCTCGTATCCCACGGCTGTGCTTCCAGTGCCACACCACAGCGTCCCTGGAAACAACCACGACCGCTTCCTCCGGGATTTGACCACCGATTGAGGACGATTATCAACCCAATTAATGCTCCTTATTCTTCCCCCTGGCTTGGTTAACTTGGAGTCCAAAGCGCAGGGACCGTCCTCGGCCAGCAACACACTGATGTTGAAGCCATTGACTTGCCCTTCTCCAGTGTCTGTTGTTGTTGACTCTGTTCCATCGCACAGAGTGAGGTAACGGTCGGTAACGGCCGGATCGTCGCTGATGGAGCATCTCACGAGTCGCATGTCTTCTTCTGACCACACGGTCTGGTATAATAATGAACGGTGGTCACCTGCCATCATCTCCCGTAGGAACGTGAGTCGTGTCAGTCCGTCGCCCAAGGAGCTCGTTCTGTGACAGAAGAAGTGATGATCGTGTGAAATGTCGTGCTGCGCGTCTCCATGCGTATTGGACAAA